>NW_028324301.1:18582500-18917500 GCF_058129835.1 Hydra viridissima | reverse complement strand
ATTCCCATAGAAACCAAAATAAGATCAAATATGTTCCAGGTATCAAAAAAGTAAGAAGTGCCATGCTTCTTAAGCTCAATTCCTTCTTCAATTAAGTAGTAGAAAATAAATGCAACAAATATAAATTCACATCCCATCACAAAATGATCCATGGTTGATACATACCGCAACAATTTCAGAGTTCTAAATGTGGAAAATGGCACGCAACCACCAGTAGCTGGATATTCAAACAGCAAACTAATGAAATAATAACTTTTTTGAAAACCAATATAAATAAATTTTAGATAAAATTAGACAGTACTAATTTACTGACGTGACAATGCAGAATAAATTAATGTTGGCATTGTAAACCGTGAAGTCTATAAATACTGCTCTAGTGCCTCGATCAAGCCAAAGATTACTCTATAATAAGAACCAAAAAATATTAACAAAAATATAACTAAACTAAGCAACAAAAAAACTTTTTTTTTTCACTATTAAAAAAGTAAATAAAGTTTTAACAGCTTAACTACCTTTAGATTAGCCAGAGTTTGAATTGATTCATCACTGTTAGCCCCAAGTAATTCAACATAACCACCTCCTGAATAAGTTGAAATTTTCCCAGAAAGTGATCTCCCATTTAACATTTCTTCTGTGTTGTAAGTCCAGCTTAAATAAGGTAGCATCAGTATAACCAACCTCTTTATTAACAGTTAACTTTTTATTAAAAAAAAAAAAAAACCTCGCTACTTAATGTCAAAAACATAGTGCATACATTTATATCAATCTAAATATTTGAGTACTGTTCAATCATAAAATTTATATTCAGAAGATAGAGTTTAATCAAGTCACCCTATAAATGTTTAGTTTTCATTATGAAGAACATGGGAAAAGAAGAAAAACTTTTACTTAAAACTCAAACTTCACATTTAGGCTAGATATTTGGTAAAGAAAACTACATCAAAAGGATGTAGATATACATATGATATATCCACAAGACTTACAAAAATTATAAAGATTAATTTATTGCAGTGATATCTAGAAACAAATCAAACAGATATCTCTATCTGATCTTTACAATTAATTTTTGATAAAAAATATCACAACTATAAGTGTGATATTTTTATCAAAGCATAAAATAAAAAAATAAGATTAAATGTTGTTCATGATCCATTTAATTTTTATTCAAAAAAAGTTACCATAATAAAACTCTAGCTTTTTCCTGGTTAATTCTAGAATTCTAGTTTATTCTGGTTAATTCTATTAGGTTTAAATAATATGAAAACACTTCAACATTTTTTATAAAATACATTTAGTAGAACTGAAGCAATAATTTACGTATTGACAGCTCAATCAAAACTCTGATTATAAGAAACTTTTTAAAATTAGTATATATTTGTAGAAGTTAATCGTAAAGTTCTAATTGACCATTTTTTGTTGCATGTGTCAGTGCATATTAAATTTGCTTTAAAACACATACAATACTGGTGACAATCATTTTCAGCATGTTTAAAAATGTTATAAAGTGGAGAAAGAACCATCTTTTTGATATCTTCTCTTTTAAATATTTGTTTTACCTTAATACTCTTAACCAGCATGAATGGTTAGTTCAAAATCCTCTTTCTTTACAAATCTACTGAACTTTTTTTTGTTAAATTTGGAAGTTACAATTCATAATTGTCTTTTTTTCAAAATATCCATTTACCTCAAAACAAAACTAAAAATATAATAACTTTATTATTTTAATTACTTTTTTTACTAGTACAACAATTGAAAACATTATAGGATATTTATAAGTTTGATGAACAATTACTATTAAATATACAGCATATTGTAAAAAGTTTTTATTTTAGAAAAATCTGAAATTAATCATCGCTTGTAAGTTAAAGTATAACCTCTCTATAGAAGTTAATCTTAGGTAACTGCCTGATAGTATCTGAAACCCTAACTTGGTGTAAAAGTTAACAGGGGAAAAAAAGACGCAATCCAACTTGATACATTATGAGATACTAAAAGAATTTCAACATATTAGTATTGATCATGTTACACTGTTCTCTTTTAAATTTTTCAGTTAACAAAGTATGAAACATGATACTGCTGTTAAGGTATAAATTTTTACAATTTAAAAAAAAAAAACTAAACTATTTAAATTACACTAACGATTCATTCACTGAAACAAATTCTTCTTTAAACTCTTGATCAGGAGAGTATGGAGCATAACAGTTGTTTATTGTCTGCTTGAAATAATCATGTATGCTAAAATTTAAATATAATGTCATGTTTTCTAAAAAAAAAAAAAAAAAGCATAAATTGTGTACAATGCGATTTTCTTGAATAATGAAAAATTTTAAATTATTTTATTTTCCATTCATCTTTTAAAATTTTAAAATAAGTTATAAAAACTTGTTTTAAATTTTTCATTAATGAATCTTAGGGTGGTCCAAAAAAATTAAGTTGAAGCTGGAGGTCATATATTTTTACTCAGATAAAGTTTTAGCTCTTTATTTCAACTAGAAGCAGTGCTAAATAACATACTACTTATTACCATTAAGTTATTAGTTGAAAATATCAATTCAACTTATGTTGGTGAACAACACTTTGATTTGAGTCAAGAGTGGTAAAAACATGACTGAGAGGAGCATGAAGCAATCTCAAGAATTCAACTGACTCATCACAAACAACGAAAATCAAAAGTAGTTTTCTCTTCAAGTGATTAAAATAATATGAAAAGCTGTCTCCATTCGAACTACAAAGAAGCCTGCTAATGATGGAGTTATTACTGCCTCTAATGTAGAGATTGTTACAAAAACTCTTAGTGTAGTCTTGCTAGTCTCGCTAGCCTTGAATGCATAAATACTGATTGAAACTATTAAAAAATCATTATACTTCATTTATATTGAAATCTTAATGATAAAGCAAAGATGTCAATGTGTACTGTACCATTAAGAATTCAACTGCTTTGCACATGATTTACAGGCTTATAGTGAAAAAAGAAAATTCCTTGAGCATTATCTTCCAGTAGGAACACTGATGTGAAATTTTGCTTAAGTAATACCATTAATAGGTCTAATAAACCAAGAGGATGCCCAGATTTCTAGTTTTAACTTAATTTTTTTTCCATGTGTGTGTGGGGACCACCCTAAGGTTCATTTTTTTCTTCACTATAAAAAAAAGCCTCTAAAGAATTTGAAAAATTAACATAAAAACCTTCTAATTAAATTTAGCAAATAGTTTTATTCTTAGTATTTATATAAATGATTTCAAGTCTGCAAAAATTTTAGTGGTAAATATTTTTTTTTAGATTTCTCTTTTGTTTCTTTAAACGACTAAAACATTTATTGGAGTAAAAGTCTGACATTCTTATAGAAAGTTATCTTACGATTATTTGGGAATTTAGACTTAACAAATGAGCCATCTGTTTCAACATGTTAGGGTTTGCTATATTTTCATTAAGAATTATTTCATTAATATTTACAAATTGTATTTGAATGATGACAATGATGATGTCAATGAAGATAACAATTGTGATGACAATTATAATGATCATGATAATGACAATCATGATTGAATTTAACTTACATACAAGAACTATTCTTCACTCGAACTTGGCGCAATCTTGGTCGACCTAATACTTTGTTTTCAAAGAAAATGTAACCTTTTTCAGATTCAGGAACCTTATCCCCATTATAATACTGTTCCCAATAAAGCCCATTCAGCAATGTGCTGCTAGCATACTAAATATAAAAAAATAATTTTTTGTAAAGTGTTTAACAATTTTATTATTATAGAAGATTTACTAAATTTTATGATGAGTTACTAAACTTACATTGAAAAAATCATCCATATTTGCAACATCACCAAATGCAGGATTAGAGCCAGTAAAAAGGTCTAACAAAAAAGAAAAAACACTAAGGTGATGAAAACTTGATGAATCCTTTTCAGAATACCATACCTGTTTCTGAAATTTGATAATCTTTAAAGTAAGGCAAAAGTGACACTTTTTTAAAACACATGTTTCATCAAATGAGAGATTTTGAGTTTGAATTAATTTAGTTCAGTCATTTTGATAATCAAGACTTCAAAACTAAATAAAAACTGTTCTTTTTTATAAATTTTGTTGAATATTTGTTGAGGACTCTACATCTGGGTCTCATAATGGTTTATTTAAAAAAGTAACCTTTTTTTTCATTAGGCATTTTTATACTTCATTTAAAATACATTAAAAAGAGGTTTAACATTTAAAAAAAAGGAAAGCTGAATTAAACAAATTATTTTACTATATAAACATTTTTTTAATTTAACTTAATTTAAATAAAACCTTTATATAGTTAACAGTGCAAGTTTTTCATAACTTATAAAGCTAAAGATGTTGCTGCAGCAGTACAAGGCATATGGGTAAAAGCAAGAGCATTAATTAGAAAGGATTCAAGATATGTTTGAGTGTTATTGCTTAATTTACTGCTTAGGAAAATACACTAGAAATCTCCTTTAGTCTGGTTTACAGATTATTTCAAGAACACTGTATATGGAGATGTCATGAACTGTATATGACTTTCTGTTTAATGCTGTCAAAAAATTATGGACAGTTAAAAATAGTAAAGAGTTTTTGTGAGAATAAGAAAGTTAAATCCAAAACTTTTGTGAGGATGTGAAATCTCATAAATCTACAAAAGATTGTCCTTGAAACTCAGTTAAAAGTTTCAAGGTTTTGTAATTCCATCAAACTACATTTGTATCAGCTTGTGGTAACAAGTTCAGACATTTTATGACTGATAACAAAGCTGTTACTAAACATGATTACAAAGGGCAAGAATATGATGATCCAACCTATAAGAAGGTTTTTATCTTTTTCTTCACTTGAATAAGTTTTGTTTACACACCAATCATAGAATCAGTTTGGGATATAAGTTCTATGTAATATCACCACATCTAACTAAGTTCCTGTAAAGAAAAGAAAAGCCCTTTGACATATTCAGTCAACTAACCAGTAAATCAATACAAACAAAAGTTAACAAAAACTTTAAAAAATCATATACTCCAGTGTAGGTTTTTGAAATGTTCCAAAAAATCATATTGTTTCAAGAAAAGTTTAATTTTTCCATTCAACTTTTAATATAGTTGGCTCCACATAATGCGTGGCACAACTGTTAAAAGAGCCTTTGTGACTGGACAAGAAAAAGAAAACGTCTACCAATTGAAGTTCCCATGGTTATATAAGAACCAATGAATGTCTAACTAATTTTCATTTTTCCCTTGTCAGCACTAAAGTTATTGGGAAGAAAAAATTTTAACAGTTTTAACATCTCAATGTTTCCTCTGCCATTTCCACATTCTGAGGGGTTTAAAAGTTTTTTTGTTCTCAGAAGATCTGATACAGATATTGAAGAAATATTATTAGATTATGAAATTTTCTCATTAAATTCTAAACATTCAAGTGTTCCTCAATGGCTTTGTAAGATTTTGCAAGAATATAGTGCATTTACTAGCCTCTAGGTTAAACAAAAAAACTTTCTGACAGCTGTGCAAAAGTTTCATACTTCAGAACAAGAGACCAAATATTTGTTAACTTTTTTTCAGAAGGCAAGCTATCTTGTTATTGGAAATTATATTCCAGGTTTTCTTTCACAGTTGGTATTATACAGAATTTACGCTGATTGTTGATAATTTTAAGTGAAGCCTCAAATCCTTGTTTTTGAATAATTGCAATACTTATGATACTGTCACAGTTGGTTATTGTGCACATTTGTAAGAAACCCATAATGATATCAAAATAGTATTTGACATATTGAAATATCATGAGCACAACTGCATTATTTGAGTGGATCTAAAAATAATTTAATTTCTTCTTAATTAGTGAGAGACTTAAAATTCCTTGCTATCTCTGCATGTCCAATCATCAGCAGAGAGAAAACTATTTTTCACTTCTCTATTTTGTCTTTATGATACAATTTATTGGACATTGACAACTGACAGTGATTGGTTCATTGTAATCTGAGAAAGCAGCAGCATTCCATTGGCCACAAGCTTGTTCTTGAACAATAAATAAGGAATTTGTAAAAACATTAGATAATAAGGAGAAGGGAGCTTAATTTGTATTTTTACCATTATTCAAAACTTTATTTATCTTAGCCATTATTCAAAACTTTCTTGGAAAAAGAACAATAAAAATGTATTCTGATTTGGTTGTTAGAATGCGCCAGGAGTTTGTGACTTCAGGCACAACATAAAGCAAAACTTAATTTTCTGGATATTTATTTAGAACAATTTTTCAAAAACTTTAGAACTTTGAGCACTAAGAACAGTAGGAGACTACTAACAAAATTATTTGGGACAAGCTCGCAAAATACCAAACTACTTTGGGAGTATCAAATCTTTGCATTTGGCTTCTTGAGGTCTTTTGGAGTGCTCTACTTGATGATTTTAATGGTTTTCTAAGTTTAGCAGTGGATGCTATGTATTCTAAGTCATTGCATCTGCTGCTAAACTTAGGAACCCATCTTTGAAAAGTTCTTACATCTAGAACATCAATTCTATAAACAGAACGAATTGCATTTGTAACTTAAACAGCATTTTTTTCTTGTTGAAACTCATAAAGGATGCACTTAAATGAACTTTTTCTACTTCCATTTATTTAGAAAAAAATATTTCAAAAACAATAAACTATCTTCACTTAAAGTAAACAGTTATATTAAATAAGAAAAAGTTCTCTTTTAAATCATGTATAAAAGATAGTGATTATATTTTAGTTTGCTTATAGCTAAATTAAGATTAAATTTTAATAGCAAAGCTTTTGCATACTCCTAATATTTTAATGTACATTAATTTTTTAGATAAAACTTATATTAGATCTTAAATTAGTCTTTTCCTCATTTTTTAGTTTGCTTTTTTTTAACATATTTTATTTAAAAAAATCTTCAAATTTCAATGCTTCCCCAGTGTAATTTAAAGTAGAAATACTTAAAAGTTAGTACAACTATGGACAATTTATAGTGTAAACATTTGTAAATTAGAGTTCAATTTAATTTGAAAAAATGTTTTCAATTTATAATAATGAGAGAAAAAGATACAAGTATTTCTATCCTTTTATAAATGCATACCTGACATTACTTTTGTGAAATAGTACATTTTTGTGCTGGTCATACCAAATGTCACTAAAAATTGACATAAATTTTAAACTCATGTTAGACTTAAAATTACCCATGGCAAAAATATTAAATAATAGTATAACAAAAGATACAAAAATCCTAAAACCAACTCTACATAATCTAACTTTTCTTATAAGCTGTTTTGTAAATAAGATTACTAAAATTAAACTAAGCAAAGGAGCAGTACAACCAGATGAATAACAGCAAGGGTAACTTGGTATAAAAATGCTAAATTAGTTTTAGCAAGTTTGACAGCCCTCGCATTTAATAAATCTGTTAAATTAAATGATAGCACCAATAAATCTGGCAATTTTAATGCAAGGACTCTAAAGTTCCCTCTCCTGTTCCAAGTATATCCAGTTGACAGTATGTGTTCTAAATTTTTTTGAAAGAATAACTTTCATGGCCTAGAATATGAAAAAAATGTAAATCAACACAATCTATAATGTTTTTTACGAAAATAAATTCTAACCAATACACAGAATAATAAGAAAGACCAAATAAATTGCAAGTTCTCTGATTGTGGTTTTTACAATTGCCTCCTGATCTACAAAATCATCAGTGTATCGTGTCTTCCATATACCTGAGTATTAAAATAATTTTTAAAAAGGAAAAAAATAAATTGAAACATTGAACAACTTATGTCATCACTTATATAACCATCAGTAATATCACCTGATAGATAAGATTCTTACTTCTAAGACTTCTCCAAAATACTGCATAATTTCCTGGAGCTCTTTTCTTTGGTTCCACTATATTATTTTTGGAATTAAAATCATGCACGACATATGGTTCTTCTTCTACTTCACTAAAGAGATTTTTTGATGCATAATCAATATCATCTACATCATCGAACCATGCTGTTTTAGATGATGTTGATTGAGTTCTTGAACCAAAGTGTTTTGTTTGCATTTCAAAACTCGATTGAGAATTAATTAAACTTCCTGATCTCTTCTTTGCACTCATAGTTTTCTAGAGCAAAAAAAATTTGAAAATTTCTTAAAACGACTATTTAAACTTTTTGCAACTTAATGTTCTTTTTTTTTCTCTAGAAAAAAAATTACAATTATGGAAACCACGTGTTAGTTGTTTACATCAGCACGTGGATTTCTACACTGAAATTAAACATGAAGTAAAAAAAAACAAACATTAAAGTTTGAACCGTTTTAGCGTTTTTTTAAACTCATACATAATAGTAAAGTTTAAGTATTTAATATTTTTTAGTTTTTTCATTTGAAGTTTAAAGAAAAAATCCTTTAAAAAATGTACAAATTTAAAATTTTTCCCTTATGAAATAGATATTAAACTTATACATTATTTCATATGCATATTCCAAATTAGTGTTAAAACTATTTTTATATAAATCTAGAATTAAAAAAAAAAAAGTTTTTGTTTAACAGTTTTTTTCGTTTGCATGTTTCCTTTTAAAATTGATTTGAATATTTGGTCAAGGAATTAATAAAATTAAGTTCTTATTAATTTATTTTACTGTTGCGCAAGTATTTTGGATTACCTCTCGGAACCTGTTTGACTATAACTTTTGCTTTTGTAACTATCAATTAAAAACTGGAAAAGCTAACCAGCTTAGTAAAAAGTGTGTAAAAAGAAAATAGAGTATGTAAATAAAGAGTAGAGAAATGTGTTCGATTCAAAAAAGAGAGATAAAGATATTGATGGCTTTATGAGAGTAAAATATTTAGTAATATAAAATGGTCAAACTGGAAAATTCAAAATATATAAAAATAAACAGAAGTTGCGAAAAGTCAGCCTTATTTTTTTCCCATTGCTTTGGAATCACTCCATATAGCACCAGTTTCATTTTAAAAAGTGTATCGAATAAACGAGGAAAACATTCGGCACAATTTTCTTACAGTCGAGTACCAATAACTGGAAAGATTTTTTAAACTTTTACGGAGCAGATAGCTACCTGTTTCTAAATGAAATGAATTGTGATCGTAATAGCCATAAAAACAAAAATGTTATTTTCTTAAGTATAGGTCTTAATACAGTTCAGTTTTACAACTTTCGGAGTAAAACAGTGCTCACAGAAACATATAATTTTAGAAAACTCTGGACCTGTGGGTTCTCGCGATATATGTGAACAAATTTAGAAACTGCATCCGCTGTTTTCATTTCAGTTTCTGTAAATTATGTTTCTTATTTGTTTTAACGCATGTGAAGCAATAAATTAGTTCTAACTATTATTGTTTAACATATAAGTTTAAAGTTTGTGATAGATGACACCAATTGAGTGGTCTCATTTAGCCTTGCTTTACATGGTGTTGTATAAACCCTAATGGGAGATTAAGAGCCAACTTCAATGATTTATTTATTGTGTAAATCAGCAAGAAGAGAACCTTTATTTATTCGATTTATTTTAAATTAACTTACATGCTTTATAATGTTTTTTTTTTCTGTATTAAAGGCTGTTCGGAATCATAATGTCCCATGGGGTTTTTGAAATATTTTTTATTGTTTTAAAGCAAATTTATCTCCCTTTCAAATAAATATAAAGATCAGAGGTGGGCACTTCTGATAAATGTTGCGGTATTCCGATATTCCGCTAGTACCGGACTAAGAAAAAAATATCGGATTATTGGACTAATACATGTATCGGACTTCGACTTTCGGACTAGCCATATTAGATATCCGATATTCCGATAACTAACGGACTAAGCAAAAAGTAGCGGACTATCGGACCGTCCAAATTTTGTATTTCCGTTTGCCTGATTTTTATATATGAAATAATAATAATTTTTTTTGAACAAGTACAGATTCAAATTCACGATCACGCATATCTCCTCTATTTCAACAACTACTCCTGTTTTGTTTTTAAATGTTGCTCTTCCCCTATCCGACCGGGGCCACGTCATTCTCTACTTTAACTGCTGCATTAAGTTAAAGTGTCCGTCAGCGCTGTTAGAATCTTATCTCAACAGCTCCGTAAGATTTCGAGTAACATCGTTATCCTCCTAATCCATAGAGTCCCAAAACACATTGCGTCCAGTTGCCTAAGTTACTAGTTGCGCTACGATAAAGCTGTATAATGTAAATTTTCTACAGTAAATTCGAGAAAGCCGTAGCAACCGAAACTTGTTATTTACCCCCAGTTTCAGTTTTGTGACTAAACAATATAAGTATCAATAAATCATTAATTACTTAAAAAACAATCATTGATGGGTTTTATACTTTTTAAAAAAGTTTCTGTAAACAATTACAGCTAAATATCATGTCAAGTTGAAATGGACAAATATTTAATATTTACGTCAAGTCGGATATCTAGTGCTATAAGCCACAGTGATATGTCAAGCCGGCCTAAAAGGAAAATGAGCCAGAGGAGTAATGAAGAGGAGATAATAATGCTTGACACCTACAGCCAAGGAGATGGCCAGTTTTCCTATGATAAAACTGTAAGGCCTCGAACTCCAAGCCAGAGAGACACCCAGCATACAACAGGCAACATATAACACAGTCAGCCTGTGCAAGATGCCTGTAGCAAGCTGGTGAAAAAAAATCAAAAAATGTTTTTAAATTTATTTTAAGATATCAGGCTATCGCAATATCGATTATCGGACGGGTTATATAGGAGAACTATCGGACTATCGATAGCGGATTAGGAACTCAAACTATCGGACTATCGGATATCGGACTCAAAAAAAGATAGCTTTAAAAAAGTTGATTATAAAAAAAAAAAAAGTTGTGTTCAAAGGAAAACTGTAAGTTGTATCATAAATTCGTGGAGTGAAGGTCGTGGGTTGGAAAGAAAGTCGAGAAACCGAGAAAGAGGTCGTTCAACTTTAAAAAATAATCAAAAAATGATTAGAGGGATGGATACAAATTCAGAGCATTCCATTCCGGATATTGAAAAAAAAATAGTGTTCATAAGTCAATAATCCAAGAAAAGAGATATGACCAAAAGCCAAAAATGTGGTCGAAAACTGCAACGAGAAAAGCTTCAAGGAAATCAAAAGTGCATTGTAACGGATGATGAAACCTACTGCAAGCTGAACGTTTTGACGCTCTCAGACTAGCATTTTTATACAAACCCGAAAAGAACAAAGCCTGGCAATTTGCTAAAATTGATTAAAACCGAAAAATTTGGCAAGAAAAATTGGCAAAACTCAGCCATTTTTCACAAACGGAAACATGAATTCTAATGCTTACTTGAAGGAATGTTTAAAAATAAGCGTTTTTTGCATAAAATCTAAAAGCAAGATGATCTACCCTTCTTCTGGCTTGATCTTGCAATGTACCATATTCAAAAAGTGTAATGGAATGGTGTCAATAAAATGGCCTCAATTATGTCCTAAAAAACATGAATTCAAAAATCATTGAGAAAAAGAAAATGTAACTGGTGTAGAGTGAACCATACAACACTTACATCTATTCGAGTTTACTTGTAGTAAATGCTATTGCTTTTTAAAATTGAAAAAGTAATATAGTTACAAAAGTTACAAAATTAATAAAAAAAACACAAAAATCGCTATAACTTCTATGCGCATGCGCTTGTAGTGTGTAAATTTTGGAAATTTCTGGTGGAAAATTCCAAAGTTAAACGCAGTGTGTCAATTTACCCCTGTGACCAACTAGCCCCGGTTTCCTCTATCATGTAAAATATCGTGAGTTTAAGTTTACGTGTCGTAAAGTAAAGAAAATATTCCAATATAAAACATATTCGAGCGTAAAAATGAGAATTAAAATAAAAAAAAAAAACAACCTTTTTTCAAGTAAATAATCATCAGAAAATAATAATCTTTAATCAGCAAGAAAATGTTGTAAAAATAATACCACCTTTTGATTTTATAGCCGACGAACTTTTAAAATATAATATGGAGTTTTAATTAGACGGTTATATTGAAGTAACTACGATCTGCGTTTGCGTCACGTTTATAGAAAAGTGTCAAAATTTTATACTTTATTTACAAATGATTAATAGAGAGGTGGCATGAATTCAAAAAAAGTTCTATGATTTGCAACCATATTCTACTAATTTTCGCATTTAACTTTGACATTTTCAATAATATCATTGTTATAAGCATATATAATCTTATATCTCAGTTCGCTCCCCTTCCTTTTATATTAGTATATACTGGACGATAGCAAGGCTATTTTGGGGTTCTAAATTTCTTTAAACTTTATTTTGAGGAAGCATGTAAACTAGGTCGCCTTTCTTGAACTTAATTAGAAGACTTTCCTTTTCTTTTAATTTAAAAAATTGAATTAGGGCTCTCAAAAATATTGAAATTACCAAGAAACGTTATTATTTACGGCTTCAATATATAACTGACCCCCCTCCCTGTGTGTAAGGAAGGGAGGGGAGGGGGGCTAAAGATTGCATTATTCTCATAAATAACGCGCAACTTACTTCAATTGCTATAACAGAGATGAAAATGGCAATTATCAAAGTCGTGCCAGTCTACAGTTTTCTGATACAGTTTTTTCAGTCTACAGTTTTTCCCCCTCCCCCAATTGAACGTTTTTGAATTTTTTACATTATTTTCATATTTGCAAAAAATCTTGTGCGCAAAGGAAATTAGAAAATATTAATATTAAACGAATGAAAAATTGATTTAATAGTGGTTAGCATGTGATTTAAAAAACTGTCTCAAACAATGGCAGATGTATGAATAAAGCCCGTAAAACACTGGGAATGCATTTTATTTGTGTCTAGCTAATAGATATTATATGCATGAGGTAATTTCTGATCGATTTGATGTATGTTTCTGATTTACAGATTTACAACCGAACCATTCAAAGGATTAAATATAATTCTATATAAGACATTTTCAGAAAGTTTGCAAAATTTCCAGTATTATCAACCTAATTAGACGATACTGTTTACTGCGGTATCAAAAACTTGAAATGATTAATCGTAGATTAGTTAATACTTTCTCTGCCCTAATAGCAGGTTTATGTTCAGACTAACCATACGGCAACCGACAGTTTCAAGCAATGGTTAGAATTGGATTTTAACAGTAAGAAAATCCCTGCCCAAAATTTATCATTTAATTTAACCGAACCGTGACAGCCGTTGTTTGAAGAGTTGTGATCTTAACCGAAAATTTATTTCAAATAAAACAAATATCAATGCTTATGTTTTACTGATGAAAATTTTTTTTTTCTTGAGCGTTTTTTTAAAGAGAGAAACTCACTTTTCAGATGATAACAGATACAACTCAAACAAATAAACTGGCAATTACAGCTAGCGCAGAAATTTTGCGGACTTAATTTTCGTTTTTTGTTTTTGTTTTTCAAAACATCCAGATTGAAGGGGCAATAAAACTACAGATGTTAGCTTTTAAGATTCATTTAATATTTAGTTATCTGCCCTCTGTTTATAAATACCATTTCAATACGTTTCGGCATGCTTTCAGAGAGTTTTTGAAAGTATTGCAGAGACATATCCTGAATCCAAGCTCTTTTTATTTCTGTCATCACTTCTGGAATCACAGTGCAGCACACTCGAAAAACCTTTCATTTATTTTTCCTAGCAATGACGGGTGCATTTTTTTCAACTCTGCGGCATTTAATGGGGATTTCTAATTTCCTTCCTTTAATTCAAGGTATCATTGCCCTTAGACGTTAATCTTGGCCTACGAGTTCACTTTTTATTTGAAGAAATTGCTTCAAAAGGAAGAGTTTTACTTTGTTGAAGAATTTTAAAAACACTAATATTTGATCTCTTCGTACGCTCCATTATCATTTTGACGGGAACTTTTTCTGACCCCAAGCGATTAATTAGACTTTTTCCATGTCTGTTTAATTGTCAATTAAAACGATTGAAATGTGATGCCCGTATTCATGATTAAAATATTAAAACGATTTTCTTCGTTTTATTAAAAACCATCATTAATCGAATTATTCGTTTTTCGCATTTAAAACGGTTGCATTAAACGATTACCTGGAGGTTAGTTTAGGCGTACTTAATGGATGATTACTTTTATGAAAACCAATCTTTTTTTTCTTAAATTCTTGGCTTATTCAATTTTCACATCTTTTGTTTTTTATCGAATGAATAATAGGAGTTTAAAAACTCATTCTTTGTACAGGTCGCACAAAAGTTTTAAGTTTTAGAAAATAAACGATAGTTTAAATCAGAACAAAGAACTGTTTATCCGTACAAGTGTCATGATACAAGTTTTTATTCGGCAACGTATTCAAAAATTCAACAAATATAATAAAAAATGAAACACAGAGATAGTGACGATAATCACAATTCCGCTGATCAACTTTTCAACAGAATGTGTAATTGTAATAAACAACCATTGAACTGAATAAACTTGATTGAGGTTTTTTACCGTTGCTATGCTTTTCTCAATGACAAAATCAATATAAAATTTTGCCATTTTCAATTATTCATGCTCTATTATATGGTTTCAGTTGCTAATTCCAGGCATATGCCCCATAATCCTTTATTTCTTGAGAAAGATTTCAAAATGCAAACCAATTCAATAACGTTGTAGCATTTGAAATAAATCGATTTTCACTTCTGGTTTTTTTTTCTTTTTGGTTTTTTTGTTTCGCGCTTTCAGAAATCAGTAAGTTTGTTTCTGTCATTTTTTAATTTTTGCGTTTAAATTCAAATTTTTGTAATTACATGTTACCTTTTGCGACAACCAACAGTATTTTAAAATAAGTGCAGTTAATTAACTTATTTAGGGATATGATACGTGGAAATTTGGATTTTTGATAAATGATTCCAAATTTGAAATAAAATTTGTGCTTTGTATCTGCTGTTTGTAGCAATATTTACTTAACTTTGAACTATTAAAAAAAGAAAATCAGACTGTTTAGATATTTCTTACAATAAATAAGTTCTTTTAAGCTAGTGTTTTAAAGTTATTGAGGTTAATTGATTTGAATTAGGTACATTATAAGAGGAAAGTTGGATTTTTAATAAACTATTCAAAATTAAAAAAGTAATAACGTTTAACAAGCATGTGAAAGTTCATGTAATTGTTCTAAATATTTCCATTCAAAGCAATATTTTTAGAGGAGTGATTCTGAGTTCAGTGTTCATGATTAGGCTCAGAAAAAATGTCTTCGCGAATGTAAACCTAGATTCGTTCAACTCTGTTAAAAACAACATAAGAAGCTATAAAGAGTAATTTTCCCGTGTTCTTATTTTTTATTCTTCATTTTTCCAAAAAAGAAAACTTGAAAAGTAAAATAGATTGATTTGGTAAAAATATTGTTGACCAAATTCAAGATGTGGACATTCCAAATCCCGCTTATTAGGGTTTAGAGAAGATCATCTAAAAAGAGATGATTTCAATTCAACTGATTAAATTGAACAGACAACTCCTGAAACTAAGAACTGGCGTTTGGTATTTGTCCGTCTCTGTTCATTAAATTTTCGCTCGGTACTGGTAAATAATTTGAACATACGGAAAATATAACGAAACTTTCAGTAAACGTTATAATAACTTTAAACATTTGCCTTTAAAATGCATTTATTAGCAAATAATTACACTTATAGGTGTCAAGTAGCAGTGAACCTCAAAACCTAAAAAAAGAAAAGGTTTTATTTGTACACTTCTTGTTACCTCCTTAACCTTTTGGTAAGGACTTGAATAGAATGAATTTTTGTTAATTTTTTGCTGACCCATTATTTACAATGTTACAAAAGTCTTAATTTTGGTTTTTGACTGCAAATAAAAGTGACTTAAATAACTTTTTATATAATATAAATGCAAAGGGACGTACATAAGTACTTCGAAAAAGTATGACTTTCAAATTACATTTGAAAGTGAAGATATAGAACCAAAATTTGTTCAAATTTCATCTTCAGAGAGAATTTTCAGTGCTGGTGGCGCACTTACAAGAGTACAAAGCTGCAACCAATTCAAGTTGAATAGATACAATACATCCAGCAAAACTATGACTAGATTACCATTAGAACATCTTGACTTCAAAAGAAGAAGAAGAGTTTATTGTTCTTGAAAATCCACCACCTGAATTTGGGAAATTGGTGAACTCAAAGTAGCACTCAAGAATCTTCTGCTAATGAAACAGCAACTGAAACTTCATTGGGTACTGGCACACCAATTGCTCACACTCCAACTAGGTCAAGATACCCATTAACTGGGACTGCTGATGCTGGTTCAACAATTGACCTTGATTAGACTTTTTATTTTGTAACTTTTCACTTTAATTGGCCTTTAATAATAAATTTAATTTGATTGTATATGTTTTTTTTTTAATTTTTTGTTTTAATAAAAACTAATGAAATATAACATTATGAACTAATTTTTTTATCTTTTTTATTGCTTATAAAAGCAGATACTGATAAATATCGTTAGTTATCATTAGTTACCAAAAAATATCGTTAGATATCGGAAAATAACGAGAATTAAAGATATTGTAAGTTACAAAAACCCACATTTATTTTTTACCTCTAAAAGTTCCGATAATATCGAAGAAGTTCGATAATTTATCGAAAAAATTTTGATAACATTTTCGATACAAGTATCGTATCGAAAATGTATCGTATCAAAATAATTTTGCTACGCAGACGCTTAATTTTAATTATAAATTTAAATGTAATAAATTTAAATATAATTAAATTTAATATTAATTTTGATAAATTATCCAAAAGCATATCGCAATTTTTGTTAAAAAAAACTCGTTTATTTCTGTTAAAAGTCCTTATTACCGGTAATAAGGACTTTTAATCTAGTGCGAGAAACATTCGGCTTCGGCTCAAATTTCGGTTTCGGTCGATCACTGCCAGTAACTTTCTTTAAAATACGTTAACATTTTGGCAAAAGAACAAATGTGTTTAATAAAAATTAAGTCAAATTGACCAACAATGGGGGAGAGAACATTAAGAAAAAAAAACATGAATGTGGATTAATGTCTTACAAACATTCCAAAGCATCAACTTAATGCCTGTAATATCAAATTGTCTGATGCTTTAAAAAGGCCTTAGAGATTTCTATGTTTGGTTTGATCCGAGGGCTACTGTAGGAAAGTATGAAGATACCATTTGATGAAAAGATAGACAAAGTGCTCGTGAATGCTAATGGTAACAATTTCATTACTGACTGTCAGACGCTCAGGGCAGTTGATCTCTTCATTAAAAGAAAAAAAACTTGAACTAAACCAACTTTAAAATGTGTTACTATTTGTTAAGAGTTAGTCGCCAAACGGGCTTGTGAAAGGGATTGACAAGATGAATAATACTGCTTCCTGTTTCGAGAAAATCTCACTTATTTCTACTTTCAGCTCATTATCTAAGAGTCTTCAGTTGTGTAGCATTGTGAGTACCATTTGAGAAAATCTTAACACTTAGACAACCATACAACCAGTTTCTTGCAACAAAATCTACAAAAGAACTGAAGTCTGACTTTAGAAACTTTTTAGTAAGTATTTTCCTGCTTTTCCTACCATGACTATACATTTAAGTCAAGTATTTACATTCAAGGAGAAGTTCTGGGGGATGTTAAATTTAATTTAACTATTAAAGTTTATAGTATTATTCCAAATAAGGTAAATTGTACTCATTGTACTCAGACATTTACACTTAACAATGCTTTAGATGTTTTGTTATGTTTTTTTTTTTTTTAAAAAAAAAAAAAGTTATTGGTGCTTATTTAAATGGAAATACTAGTAAATTATTTTATGGGTAACAGAAGTTATTGGTTTTTCACAATTTCATAATAGGGCTGCAATAGGCAATTGTATGATTAGTTATGTGTAATTATTCATTTAAATCCATAATATATTAGAAAAATTAGTTTTGTCTGGAATTTCGTATAGCATTAATGTTACCAAATTTTTTTCAATTACAGTTCAAGAACTTAATCATCTTTCTTATATCTCAAAAATTTTATTAATTGAAAAAAATTGATTTTAATTTTATTTATTTCTGAGATCATTTTCTTTTAATTTCCACTGACTTGGTAATCTCTGAAAGAAAATTTATTGTATACGTCTTTACAATGGTTATATATATGTCTATATATATACAAGGTATATATATACGTCTTTACAAGGGTTCTTTTTTTGTTTAAGTTTCTACCATACCTTTTCAATGTTTCTTGATCATTTATTTTAGGACATGAGCACAAAAAGAAGATTAAAAAATACACAAGGTTCTCAAATAAGCCTTCAACATGAAATGTCAGTTCGTAGTGCCAGTCCGGGCTCCAGAGCTGCATCAGTGTTATCAAAGAAATCAGCATCCTTAGATGATGATGTTGATGGCATGAATTATGCTCCAAAAGTTAATGCTTCTACTGGGGCAAAGGAGCTTTACAATACTCAAACTGCTGCTTCTCCTGATCACAAGATCTTAAAGAATCAGCCAGCAGGATGCTGGCAAACATTTTCTAGAGGTGTCAGAGGTATGAATTTCAATTTGTACTTACCTTTATGAAGACTTATTCGCTAAATGTTAATAAAAACTATTTTTCACAAAGATAAAGGAGGCAATCTCCTTTGTAATGTAAAAAAAACTAGAGTGAGAGGTAATACTTATTTAAATTTCATTCAAAATTTGCTGATGTTTTGATTTTTTTAAAACTTACTTGAACTTGAAACTGTTATGTTTGAGCGGTCATATTGGGTCAGTCAATTAAAATATTGAATTTTAGGATTGTGGAAGACACGATATACTGATGATCTTGCAGATCAGGAAATGATTGTAAAAACTACTTTGAGAGAACTGGCAATTTATCTTGTCTTTGTTATTATTTTGTGCATTAGTAAGATTTTAAATTAATAAAAATTTGCTTCTCATTAAAATATAAATAATGAATGTTCCCTATTTAAGTAATCTTACTTTTTCAGTGACATTTGGTATGACCAGCTCTACTATGTTCTATTTTACCAAAGTAATGAAAGGTATAAAAAGTTTTTATTTGGATGTGTTTATCCAGAACTAAAAAAAAAAACTATCCAATTCTTATAAATGCTTAGCATTATTCAGACAAGTTAAGTAATTTTTAAGAAAAAAAAAAAAAAAAACAGACAAGTTATTCAATTTCCACAGTATTATTTTATTTATGGTAGTGGATAAAATAATAAGAGAGATATTTTATTTATGGTAGTGGATAAAATAATAAGATAGATATTAAATAACTTTTGTACTGAAATTTTGTTTTTTAAACTTAGTTTTAACCAATGAATTACTGCATATCAGGCTAATCATTTCAAGTCAAAGTTTTGATTCAAGTAATCAAGTCTCTAATACAGGTCATTGTAAAAGCCTAAAGATTTACTCTTTATAATTCTAAATAACAATTTCGCTGAAAATAGCTATAATTAAACAATTCAAATAATCCACACAAAAAAACTAGAAACCTTTTTAACATTTTTAAAGAAATACTGTTTAAATTAATGTTAACACAATTATGTTTTACCCATATTATACTTACCTGTGTAATAGCTTCTGTAACCAACTTGATGCTTTAAATAGGTAATCTTTCAAGCAGGTAACTATTTGAGTGGGTAATAGTATGCAATCTCTTGAGTAATTAACCTTTTGGAGAGGTAACCCTATGAAAAGTTAGTATTTCCTGTAGGTAACCTTTTGAGCACCTTACCTTTTGAGTAAGTAATCTTTCAAGCAGGTAGCCCCTTGAGTAGGTAATCTTTCAAATAGGAAACCTTTAAATAAATAATTATTTGAATAGTTAGTTTTTTAAGGAGGTAATCCTTTGAGTTCATAAATTTTTGAGTATTTGAAAAAATATCTAGAATTACTTTAAAATAAATTCTCTAATCTCAGTTTTAATTGCAAAATGTTTTGAGTTATTTACAGCGCTCCAAAAAGTATTAAATGAAAATAAACTTCATATTTTTCTTCTTTATTTCTTCTGATTTTCAGCAAAAATGGTGTTCAAAAGAAAAAAGTGTATAAAAATTTTTAATATTAATTTTTTATATTATATAGAATATTATTTTCTTAGAAAAAAAAAAAAGCAAAAATTTATTTTTTAATATTAATCTTAAATAGAATGTTAGTTTCCTGAAAAAAAGGTGTGTAAAAATCTATTTCTGAACACTTATCTTCTGTTATATTATGTAGAATATTAATATTCTTAAAGAAAATAAAAAGAGTAAAAATATTATTCTTCTGCAAAAGTTTACTCCAAGTTTTGTTTTAAGTTTACCCAAAAAAACAAATTTTTTGTGAACTTAAAATAAGATAATCTATTTATTTTACTTTTTATCAGATCTTTTTACTGGAGAAAAACCAGCATTTGAAGAGGTTGCATCTATGGAAGATTTTTTTACCGTAAGGATTATTTGCAAGCTAGTAACTTCCTTAATTTAAAGTACTCTAAACAATGATATACTTTAATTAAAAGTGCTTATAAAAGTGGTGTAAATATATTGATTAAATTTAAAATAAAATTCAGAGTTTTTATTGATTCGATTTGTACTTGTACAGAGTTTTTCTAATTGTGTTTTGGACTTTGGGGTTAATATTTAATTTTAATTCTCTTTTAGCTAAGGATGAATTATGATTTTCTGTAAAAACATAATATTTAATCTTTATTAATCTAACCCATAAAGTAATCTTTTTGCTTTAGTATTCTAATAAAACATTGTTACCTGGACTATATTGGGAACAATTTTACAATGGTGATGAAGTTCCTGACAATATGAAAGGGTATATCTACTTTGAAAATAAAATATTAGGTCGCCCAAGACTGAGACAGGTTCGAGTTAATAACGATTCTTGTATGTAAGTAAAATATTTTTAAAAAGTTACTCATTAAAATACTTTAAATATTTTAAAACTAAATTAACATAAAACTTATGTTCATTTTTCTAAATTAAAATTTTCCTAAATAAATAAACTAAGTTAAACTATTTTGAATAAAAATTTTGAAAAGTTTTTTTTTTTAAAAGAAGAGGCAAGACAAAATTTTTAATTTATACTTCAGTGTCCATGATTACTTCAAGAAAGACATAAAAGAGTGCTATGCTCCTTATTCACCAGATGTTGAGTCTAAAACTAGTTTTGGACTAAAAAATGGAACTGCGTAAGTTTTTATATGATTAACTGTAAGTGACATAATATGTAGCCATTGAAATTCAGTTTGGTACTGCGCAGTTGAACTAATGTATCATTTTTTAACATCAATATACTTACATAATATAAACTTAGTAGTTGAATGATTTAAGTGTGATATACTGAAAACAAAATATTTTACACAATACTCATTAGGTACTTAAATTGCTCGAGCAATCAAAAGATATTGTTAAATCATGGTGTTGTTATGTGCTTTCTTTAAAGTTGGAAATTTATGAAATGCAATACTAATAGAAAGTTAGATGAGCAATAAATGTTATTGCTTACTCTCAGTCAACTCCAGGACTATCAACTCCAATAATAATTCAGATAATTGTAATGTTTTTGTTGATTAGATCCCATTTTTTTCATGTTGATAGAAGGAAAAATATTACAGTGAGCACATCTACAGTTCTTGTACAGCAGAAGTGAAGCTATGCAGAATAACCTTGTGTTCACATGTATTTACTTAAATTTATTTCAGTTGTAAATTATTACACAATTTACAGTAAATAATGTAATAATTTTTAAAAAATATTTAAAACTTGTTAGGGAATAGGCTGTAATACTTTTGTTTTTTTATTTAACAATGATAATGGCATTCAACTGAAATATGTCATAATAGTATTAATTTAGTATTAATTTAGTAGTATAAATTAGTATTAATTTATTTACACTCATTTATCCTGGAATTGTGAGAAATATTTCCTATAATATTTAAAATAGTTATAATTTCTCAAAGATTTGTCAGAAAGAATCTCAATATTTAGAGGGGAAAACCCTTAAAGATAAAATCAGTTTGTTTTTTTTCTGTATGGTTTCAAAACCTTAAAAGATTGTTAAAGGTAATTTCTTTCCTAGACATTTAAGTGTTAAAGCCAACCCTGCTTTTTTTTAAAGAGTATCATAAATGAAAGTCCCAAGTCAATGGAAAAATAATAAAAACCAAACACTTTTTAAAAATAGGAAAAAGATCAAAATATTTAATTTGGCATAAGAAGAGTGAAGGAATCTTTATAATAAATTCTCTTCAACAAACAAACTATAGATATATAATTGCATCACCTCATGTATATTTTGTAATTTAAGTTATGAGATGTTGATGCTAAAATTAATTGAAACTAATATCATTAAAGTTTAAATTTTCACAAAAACACACTTAATCTCTCTGTTTTCACTAGATAAAAAAATGTAAATAGTTAAATGAAAAAGGTTTTTCTTTTTAAAGAGCTTACTAAAATATAATAAGGTAAGAGAAATAAGAGTATTATAATAGTTCTTTAAATTATTATATTTTCATTCATATTCAGTTGGACATATGCTACAGAAGATGAACTCAATGGAAGGTCACTTAATGGAAAAATGTCTTCATACTCAGGAGGAGGTTTTACAGTATTGCTTGGGGCTACTAATGATCAATCATCTCAAATTTTAGGTGATCTTCAGGTTGTTAAATACCCTGTTAAGTATTTTTATGAATCAATTTACTAGTTAGTGCAAAATTGATCAGTTCAAATTTTGATTATTTTTTTTAAAGCATTACCTTTGGCTTGATCGAGGCACTAGAGCAGTCTTTCTTGATTTCACAGTTTACAATGCCAATATCAACCTGTTTTGTATTGTTACGTGAGTGATTGGATTTTAAAACTATAATTTTTTTGTATTTAACTATCATTTATAATTTTCTATACATAATGATATTAGACTGCTCTTTGAGTATCCAGCTACTGGTGGTTGTGTCACATATTCCACTTATCGAACACTGAAACTATTGCGATATGTAACAACAATGGACCACTTTGTGATGGCATGTGAAGGGATATTTATTGCATTTATCCTTTATTACTTCATTGAAGAGTCAATTGAAATAAAGAAGCATGGGACTTCTTATTTTTCTGATGTGTGGAACATCTTTGATCTAATTGTAATTTGTATGGGATTTATTTGTATTGCATTCAATATCTACCGCACAATAGCAGTTGGCAAGATTTTGCAGGATTTGTTAGATAAACAAGATCAATATGCAAACTTTGAGTCTTTGGGTGAATGGCAGACAAGATTTAATGACTTTGTTGCTGTTGCAGTTTTTATTGCTTGGATTAAGGTAATACTAAATCATAGCCAGTTCCTCACATATTAGTAATTCATCAAATTAGTTACAATATTGGTTGATTACTTTCACTATCCTTATTAAGTTTACAAAATTTGTATAACAATTTAAAAAGTAGTTATTTGCATATATTTTTCATTACAGATA
The DNA here is from genome assembly GCF_058129835.1 of Hydra viridissima. Lineage (NCBI taxonomy): Eukaryota > Metazoa > Cnidaria > Hydrozoa > Anthoathecata > Hydridae > Hydra > Hydra viridissima. The sequence goes on along the minus strand of NW_028324301.1, from coordinate 18,894,093 downwards.
TAATTTTTTTGTTGATATCAGATTTTTAAGTATATCAGTTTCAACAAGACTATGACACAACTACAATCAACACTTTCTCGCTGTGCAAAAGACATTGCTGGCTTTGCGGTTATGTTTTTTATTGTCTTTTTGGCATATGCTCAATGGGGTTATCTTATTTTTGGAACGCAAGTTGAAGATTACAGTACTTATGTTAATTGCATGTAAGACTTTAATAGTAAAATTTTATTTATTTAAATTTTCATTTACAACTTTTATGTTTCATTTTTCGTTTTAACTAAGTTTTTTCAATTAGAACTTTTAAATTACTTTGTATATTTAGTATTTATTATTTCCTACTTTATCTTTTGAATATTTCTGTTTCATAGTGGTTTTATTTTAATTTAATGATTATAAAAGTATTTTCCAATCTCATCCTTGCCGATTTCAATTAGCAAACTAGAAGTTAATTTATACAGAATTAAATTGTAAAAATGTTTTTCTGTAACAGCTTTACTTTATTTCGAATCATTCTGGGGGATTTCAACTTTGGTGATATGCAGAATGCCAGCCGTTATTTGGGCCCATTATTCTTTATCACTTATGTATTCTTTGTATTCTTTGTTTTAATCAACATGTTTTTGGCTATCATCAACGATACTTATGCAGAAGTAAAATCAGATCTTGCAGAACAGCAAGATGAATTCCAAATAGGTGATTACTTCAAAAAAGGCTATGATAAAATGATGAGCAAGTTGTCATTTAAAAGAGAAAAGATTGTTGATATTCAAAAAGCACTTCAAAATGCTGATACAAATCAAGATAATAAAGTAGACTTTGAAGAATGGAGAGCAGAATTGAAATTGTAAGCTTACAAATTTTTTAGGACTTTTAAATTTATCTCAATATCTTTACAGTTGTTATTTAAAGTTATAGTTTGGCTTTAGTTTAAAATTAATTTTTCTAGACGTGGACATGCTGATGCAGAAATAGAGGCAGTATTCGCTCGATATGATGTTGATGGAGATAGGACTCTTAATGACATAGAACAGAAAAAGATGCAGAATGATTTGGAAGGACAAAAGGTTTTCATTTAAAATTTCCCTTTATATTAATTTACAGCATAAATCATATTTTATGTGTTCAGTGCAAATAATTCACATGTATGTTTTATCAAGAATGAAATAAGTGAAGAAATTGAAGAAGTAAGTAAGGCTAAGAGTGAGGTGAAAAAACTTCAAAGTAAGATAAGCTTACGATCAAACAGTGGTGAAGATGAAAATGAAGGAAGTGATGATGGTAGTGAATCTGGTTCACGTGGAAGGGCTGGTAAAGGTCGTGTTGGATATGAAGAATTTTCAGTGTAAGTTATGACTAAAATAAATATTAGATCAGTTAGTTTTTTATCCTTTAAAATGGATGTTGGCTAATCATAATGTTTAAATCTGCAGAGGTTTTTTAAAAATTAGGCTGTTGATTTTTTTTTTATTGTGGAAATGTATTCAACAACTTTTACTTCTCTTACTTCCTGAATGTTAACTTTAATTATTAACAATATTTAAATATTTCCTGACTTTTAGTTTGGCACGGCGCGTTGATCGAATCGAGCATAGTATCGGAAGCATTGTTTCAAAAGTTGATTCTGTGCTGTCGAAGTTAGAAGCCATGGATAAAGCAAAGATTAAACGACGCGAAACAATGACTCGACTTTTGGACAGTATTGCAGAACAAGGACTGAGTGATTCTGATTTGAAAAAAAGTGAAGCCGGTGCCTCTCTTATAACAGCACCTTCCAAAAAAGATAGAAACATGTCAGTGTCGATCAAGGTAAAGTTCCCCATAAACGGAAACAATTGTTAAATAAATTTTTTTTTGTTTTTATGTTAATGGTTCTTAGGCTTATGTTGAGTTGTTATTGAATGTTGCTGCATGTTTAAAAAATTAAAAAAGATAAAAAAAGCTTTTGTTTGTTTTCTATTTATAGATGGATGTTTAACGCAACTTCCAATGTTTTTTTAGGAAGGCTCTTCTTTAAATAATAAGTAGAAGACACGAAGGATTTATTTTAAAGTAATTATTTGCTTTTACGTTATTTAATATTTGGTTATTTATTTTATACTGACGCACAGAACTCCAGTTAAATGTAGTTTAGCAATCATTAAAAAGATCGTCTTCGGTTTAAATAAGAAGAAATACATCTATTTATAAATTTTCTAATTATTTGTTTACATTTTGAAAAGTGCATAATCAATATCTGGTATCACTTTACGAAATTTTACCTTATGTTTTTTTGGAGTGTTTATTTATAGAAGACAGGTGTTTATGTATTAGCTTTATTTATAACGACTTTAAGATGTTCTTGAATACATAAAAGATCAATTTGCTGTTTGTTTTTTTTCAGCTTACTAAATTCATTTTTGAAGTAAATTGATTATTTTCATGAAGTTTGTTTTTGTTGGCGAATCTAATGAAAACAGAGTTTACCATTTCAAATGTTAGTGTAGATGTCTGCAAGTGACAGCGTCATCATCATCATCTTACTATTAGATCATCATAATACTTTTTAAGCCAAACTACCATAATTCCATTAACCGCCAAAAATGAAATATGTATGTTTGATTAGTAATGTTAGGGTAATGAAGAGACGTGTAAGTTATAAACGTGATTTTATCCACAAACTTTTGAACTTGATAAATAGGTTTTTGATTTGCAGTTTTATTTATTTAGAGATTTACAATTTTAAAGATAAACAGCATTTGATTGCGCTTAATTTATGAGGCAAAAGAAAATGATATCAAAACAAGTTTGCTAAACGAATTTAATAGTGTTGCTACGACTTTGAAATTATTCGACTGTCGACTAAACCGATTAATGTATTTTTCAAATCGACTAAAATCGACTTAAACATTTTTAAAATCGACTAAGTCGATTTAGTCGAAATATCTAAATAAAAAATTTTATTATAATCATATACTTTAATGTTTCTTGACAATTTATCTTTTAGACACTATGAAAAAAAAAAAACTTTAAGAGAGTTCACAAAAGAACTAGGTGGTATGTAATACTATTATAATAGCACATGCTGTTGTTATATCAAGAGCATTTTCTTTGAATAAACAAACAAAATAAAACGGAAATTACAATCACAAAGTTAAAAAAAAACACAGATGGGCATTTTATATCATTTTTCACAACATTTAAAGGAAAAAATTGATAAAAAATTTGATTAATGAATTACAGTGGTGTAAATAGGTCGGGGCAGATGGGGCAGCTAGACTTTTTTTGGGGTGCCAGATTAAAACTTTTTCGCATCCTTAATTGAATACTATTATACATTACTTAAGATTTTGTTTTAAAAGCATCAACTGGTCACTAATAAGTAAAAGGAAACATTAATGAAGTGGTGATACATACAGTAAGTTAATTAATACAGCAAATTAGGTTCAATGCTCAGATACTTTGCTTGAATTAAAAAAACCTCTATGAATGATATTCTTACGCACGCACAGTGGGCCATTTTCAAGTTTAGAGTGGTCATGACTACAGAGGTGGTCAATTTTGGGTGGTCAAGTTATGTCCCGATGGTTTTTCAATTAGATGGAACATGCTATATGTCTAAGTATTGGTAATTGAGGTCGAGGAATCCAAATCTGCGTATACTTGGTCTCTAGGAGTGGTCATTACCACACGGGTGGTTATTTCAAGGGAGGTCATTGGATATCTTAACAGTTTTATAATAAAAAAAGGGACATTTTTTATGTTTAAATATAGGTAAATGAGGTTGGGTATTGAAATTTGGGCTTAACTTGTCCAGGTGGTCAGGGTTTGTCAAGATGGTACATTCTTTGTACTGTACACCAGTTTGTACAACTGGGGCATAAGATAGCAGTTGTACAGGCTGGTGTACAGTCGTGCAGTCTCCAGGTAATAGTGATGCCGCTTGTTAGGTTCCACTTCCTCATTGCTGGAGAGAACACAGAGGGTAATGTAAAACCTCTTCATCAGCTCTTCATCAACACCTGGAATCTCTACTGACTTTTGGTACTCCCTAAAAAACCTCCTAGCAGTATTGCTATTATTGGAGTTTCAAGATCTTCCTGTTTTTGGAACATCAAAATTGATACCAAGACCAACTCTCAGCGCAACCTGAATATGTTTTTTTTTTTGAGCTTAAGTAGTTCCTTATTTCCTCTCCTAGCCTGCTACTTCTTAAAATCCAGTCTGTTGGTTATGTGAAGGAAGCACTCCATGTTTCTTATTCACAAATGAAGGGTGAACAGGCCACGTTTAAAACTAATATCTGGAAGATCTGCCGCAACTCTATAAACCTTCTCCAGGTCATTCAGGTTGGGGCTGCTCAGGCCGTAGATTCTGAAACTAGTAGTTGTTGTAGTCAGTAGTAGTTGCGTCAGTCACTTCACGAAGAATGATGACTGGGGATGGCTCTTTTACTTACTTTTTTTTTACTCAAGTAAGTAAGCTTTTATGAAAATGTAAATTGCGTATATATTTGTAAACGATCAAAAAAAATTTACTTTTAAAGTAATTTACTTTTATAATTAGTTTTCCTTATATAATTAGTTTTCCTAAGTAGATGTGTTATTTTATAACTAAAATGAAATGGCTATTAAAAGTGAATTACATAAAATTATTTTGGATTACTTAAGTTTACATTTTAAACAACTTTTAATAACAATTAAAAGTAATCTATATTTAAAAAGTAAGTAAATTTATTTTTGGTCGACATTTTTTTAAAAAAGATATTGATGAGAGAGTTGAAAAGCAGTGAAACAAAACTTTGCAGTAAAGCATAGTTAATTTAACTTGGGGCAAAAATTGGTTTGAACGGTTTTAGATATTTTTTCCCTGTCCACCTTTAAAATATCAATAATCGACTTTGATTCATGATTATATTGGCAATTAAAACCATTCCTAGCGCCGGAACAATTTGGCATTTGCTATGAAAACTATTCATAGATAAAACACAATCTAAGAAAAATATCAAAGAGTTATCTTTTTTCAATTATGCTTTAAAACAAAAAAATTGGAAATTTGATGAATTTTGGTACAAATATGAAAAAGATATTCCAATGTTAGCCTCTAAAGCAAGAGTGGTTTGTACTTCGCCTGCTAGCTCGGTTATGCTGTTTTTTAAATATAAGGAGCTTTTTTTTTAAAAAATGTATCTAGTAAGGGACATTTTTTGAAGATTTATTTGGCCATAATATTACGAGTTCATGTCCCACCCTAAACATATTTGATAATGCGCTAAACGAGTTATGAAATATGTTTAGGGACTTTAGAGTTAATTAACGGCTTTAATTGAATTTTTTCCAATAATTAAAGCTAAATAGAATTTATTTTTTGCAACAGAATTGCTTTACTGTCATTATGAGATTTTTACTCTCCGCATAAAAATATACTTTTTGGAGAAATGTATTTTACACTAATTAATCTTTAAATTGCTTAATAATGCAAAAACAAACTTTGAACTTTCTTCCATTTTTACAGGCAACATGAAGCGAAAACTTGCGCCCCCCCCCAACCCTTTGGGTGCCGACGCCAGTTGAGAAGTGGAAACCACTGAAGGCAACCTTTAAATCTTCTTGCTTACAAAATAACTTCTGACGGCAACCGCCAGTGACTTTCACCTCTTGATTGGCGCCGGCCACCAATAAATTTCCAGAAGCGGCCGCCAATCGGAAGGCGGAAGCTATTATTGGTAGTGGCAAAGATATTTTGGGGGCTGACGGCAATGTTTTGCACCTCCAAAAAGAGTTCGTGTTTCGGTATAACGTTACTTTGCCGCCGGACGGGATTACTAACGCTGATGCGTTATATTACTATAAAATATAATGTTTGACCAATAAGCGCAATATAAAGGAAGTTTTCGAAAAAGTGCGCTCCGTCGGAAAAGTGACGTAGTCAAGAATTGGCATGATTGGGAAGCAACCCACCATGTTTACTAAACTTCCTCTCAATTACAAAACTCCTCCACAAAACGCCCCGCATACATTCAGAGTAATTCCTTAGTGTAAAACCCAGAAGTACCCAGAAGCAGGCAATTTTCCTGAATACGCTGCTTTCTTACAAATCAGTATGTTAAAACAACATAAAATGACTTTTTTATTTGATAAAAGTAAATAGAATAACTTACTTTTTACTTACTAAGTAGATTATAGTATTTTAATGATAAAAATGTGCATTTACTTGTAATGGTAACTAATTTTTTTTTCTAAAAGCTTTTATGTAAGTTGCCTATGTTAATTTTCGTTAATTTTACACATAAAAGTAATTTCATATTACGATGCAGTATTCTCTTACTTTTTAAAGTTAATATGACTTTTTTTAAATCTTATATTTACAAAAGGTTACTTTCAAAAATGATTTGCTTTTAAATGTAAAAAAGTAAATTACATTTCGATGCAAATTATTTGTTTAAGTATAAATCTAAATAACATTTTAAAGTAAATTAATTTCACACGGCTTATTTTAAAAAGTAATTTACAAAAAATAACTCTTATGTATACTACTTCTACTTGTAAAAAAAAAACTCATTTTTAATAAGTTGCGCATTTTTAAACTTTTTGTAAGTAATTTTATATGTAATATGTTATTTTTTAAAAAATGAATTACTTTTAAAATGTAAACATATTTCATAATTTAATCTAAGTTATGTAAAGTAATTTTTGTGTAAAGTAATTTTTTTTTTTACATCAAAATAGGTAAAAGTCCCATCCCTTATGATGGCAACTTTTCCATCAACCGTGGTCTCTTCCAGTTCGTGGTAGATTATGAATCCATCCAACCTTGAAGGGAGAGCCTGGAACTCCTTGAAAATGTTGCACTCCTCCACCACGACATCTTTGCACTCCTTTATGTATTAATAGCTTATTGGCCTGCACACGGTTATCACGGATCACGATAATGCCAACCTAGCTGACCCAAGAGCGCCACTTATATGGGATGATAGTGTACACATCAAGATACCCTGTGATGCAAATTTTGAAATTATTTTATTTTGTCGGCGGAAAATAATTTAATTTGAATGTTCAAATTGAGTGAATTTTTGATTTCATAATGCGCCAATAAAAACACCTGTAGAGTGAGAACCACTCTATATAATTTGATAAAATTTGGTGCAAGTGTTGCCTATAGCCACACCAAACTTTGGATAAAATTTCAGTCGGATTGGTTCACAGGTTACGGATTCTAGTTTAAATTTTTTTAGTTTTTTGCTACTTATACCTTAAATCTTTATCGATTACTGTGATATTCGGTCACTATTTTCAAAATTGTGGTTACATGATTGTACTACAATGTAATACAACAATTTTTATTATAACTGTTTAATTGCTACATGTACCGTTTTCATTTTGTAGACCAACCCAGCTAACACAAAACGTTCAAGTACGTTCAAAGGACGTTGGAAACGTTCTTAGAACGTTCTTAGAACGTGTCCGACCGTTTCTAACGTTCTACGAACGTTTCTTGGACGTTTTGTGTCAGCTGGGAAAATATTGGTTTGCTATTTATAGCGTGGTTCATAATTTTTAAGTTAACAGCATTTAAGGATTAAGTTGGTAAAAATGTTCATTATAAACCGTAAGCTATGATTTTCTGCTCCTTATCTTTAATAACTCAAATAATGCAAGCAGTTCTTTAAAGATGCTTACTGTTTAGATTAGTTATGCAGCTCAACAATCTTTCTTTGTACTCTGGATGATTATTGTTTTGCTTATACCTTGACCAAGGTTGATAAAAATTTTGATGAGTGGTTTCAACAGTTTGTTCACTATAGGGCCCCAGGGGGAATCCTTTATGGCTGATGAAATCCTTGATGTGGTAGAAGATGGTGTGAATTTTAGGTGTTACGCTTGCACCAGTTATCATTAAGTAACACCTTTTGAAATTTTCAATTCTTTCAGCGAAGTCCGGCTAATGGATGAATCCAAAGCAAGCTTTGACAGCTAAGTTGAAACTTTTAAATGCTTCAATTATGTGAAAGATATTGGGAACCAAGTTTGTATGAGCAAGTTGCTGCAGTACATCCACATTTTTAAGAAGGATTCTGCATTTGTTTCCGTCGAACTGGCCCCCATGATATGGGCTAAGTTGAACAGCTTCTGTCCAAGCAATTTTGAGGATCTTGAAAAGATGATTGGCAACTTCTAAGAGGAGATGTAATTCCATTGGTGGGATAATTTCCAAAATCATTGTCAGGTCCGCTGTTAATTGGCTTTCGAATGACATTGCCGAACAGCTTTGCATTAGCAACATCACCACCAGATTGCTGAAAAGACTTGAGGCTAGATTTGATTGAGCCCAGTGTTCGCAAGTTTTCAGATTTGGCAAGACACTAGGATTTGACGTCACACCATGTACAAGGGTGCATACTTAAATGGGTTTGAAGACCACAAAATAAATTTGCAACTTTCATATCACAAGCCAAAAATAGTAAAAGTCCATTTGCATTAATTAGTGATTAGATTTGTTCAATACTGGAGTGAGTTTCTGGCAAATCTTCTGATACCGCAACAAGAATTTGTCTTTTGACTCCAGTATCTTTACCAGTCCTTTCAGTGAGAGGCTGTTTTTGTGGCGGTGAGCTGGTTTCATCCCTGAATGCAGTATTGACAATGCTTAGACAAAACTTGAGAAAACTTTTGCCACCATCAATTCCAATCTTAACAAAGTAGCCACCAGAAATTTGGAAAGATTGAATAACATGATTCACAAGACTTGATAAATCATTGCAGTGAGCCACAATCCGAATTTTACCAGAATCTTCTTTCCCGTCAGTGACTTTTAAGCCACTGCAGGTGAAGAAATCACTTAAGTGTTGACCTGCTCTTAGAAAATTCTTGCAAAATTTTGGCTCTACCATCTTGCTGCTTGAAGTTTGGTTTATAGTTTTGACCAGTTCTTTTAATCAGTTGTTTGACTGAACCGTATTTAATTGTACATTTACAAGAGATGGAGTGATCAGTTTTTGGAGCGCTTGATGGTGATAGGGTACTACTTAGACCTGAAACCAAAACATGCATATTTCATGTTTATAATAGACTTGGTTTAGAAAGTTTGGTAAAGCTTTTAAACTATTCGTTTTTAAAGAGATTAAAAACTTGTCAAAAATATATTTCCTGAAATCTATCTTGTTTCATTTCATAATAGTCAAGACTTTCTTTCAATACATGCATGTAAAAGTTATTTAAGTATAAATATTTACCGGGGTATTGAAAGTGGAGGCCCGCCGGAGCAAGAATTATCCCCGGAAGGAACTATTCGACTTTAGCAAGTCAAATAGTTCCTTCCGGGGATAATTCTTTATTGGAAATAACTCGAGATACAACTTGTTTGGCTGCTTTGGCATCATTTACTGCTAAAGATTAAAGGTTTTTCCTGTACTTTATTTTAGAGCATTGGTGTAGCAAACCTTTTCCTAAAGGGCTAAGGCATGTGCTGCAGCGCACACTTGGTTCTTTATCAATGATGGTTTGCTCTTCAAGAGGATGTTTTTCTTGCAGCTTTGAACGACGAATCACTGATATTGATATTGGCCTTATACAGTAGGTATATTCGATCTGCTTGGAAAACAGTAAGCTGTCTCAAATATTTTTTCAGACTGAGCAAGCACACAAGCTTTCGATTTTCATCATGAATCTTTGATTGATTTGGCATTGTGTTAATTCACTAAATCTAACTTTACTAAAACAAACCCTTCCTTTTACAAAATTTAACCTAAATTTATATTGGATAACAATCCACTTAACATACTTACAATTAATAACATACTTCTTATTTAAATTAGTGATGCTTGTTTAAAATTATTAATGATACTTGTTATTATTTTTTATTAACATACTTATAATTAATTACACTTGTTGACAATTACAATCTGCGCAAATTCATTCAGCGTATCCCAAATTTGGATATCACATGTGCTTCTTGTAGCAATTGAAACCATTTACATTCACATTACAAAAAAATGATTTGTCATCGCGGTCTCTCGGCTCACTTTTGATCATTGGTACATCTTGCCCTTTTTTTGTGCACGATTTTTTTTGCTGACACTTTGTTCAACATGCCTTATGGAAGCCAAGCATTTATGTTGCTCCCAAACTTTTATTTCAAAATACGTAAGATGTTTGCTTTACAAAGTTAGTGATTTGATAGTGATTAAATTTTTTATTATTATTATTATTATTTTGTTGCTATTTCCTTTTCGTAAACAACTCATACATTTCTCTAAAAAAAGAAAAAGAAATAATAAAAAAGAAAGTGAATGGAAGTTTTAACATACATAAGCATTGATTTATTAGATATTCAAAAATAGAGTTGAAAAAGGATTGATAAAATACAATCTTAAAGAGTAATACAATAAAGCTTCGAAATATTCAAAAATCAAAAGAAGAAATACTAAAAAACCGAAAAAAAAAAACTCAAGAACCAGACAAAAAATTCGACAAAATTAAAGCCATTTTTGAGTTTGAATAATTTTTAAACACACAAACCTTCAAAGATACTGAATCCATAAATGATTAAAAAGTGAAAAATACCTATCTTATGATTGCTTATGACGCTACATAAACAATTATGAGTGGAAGAAGAACTACTGATTTTAAAGGTTGACCAAATTTATATTAAAAGCAAGAAAATAGTGTTCAAACCAAAAATTCAATAACTGTTTTAATGTTAAGTTAGGGATCTGTCGTATTCTCAACCAGAATAATAGTCTTTTTACTCTCTCATCCTTTGTCTCATGGTCTAATCTCTTTGCATGACTAAATCTCTTTCTTTTTTTTATTTAATTGAAATTGTAGATTTATTAATTATACAAGTTTGCTACATAAATTTGTATAACTTTATTCTTATCTCTCTCTCTTTTTTTTACTTATCTTATTTTTATCTTTGCTTATTTTAGTTATCGTTACATTTTATCGTTTAGTTGTAGTTACTTTTAATAATTGTTGGATTTCGTCCGTCTATTGAATTGGACAAGCAGGTACAAAATCAACATAAGTTAAATGCGGCAGGCGTTAAAAATTTTCTCCTGCTAAAGTTCTATCCATTATCCATTTGTAGTTTGAGGTGTTGTAAGAAAGTACATTTGGCAAAATTAAGCAGTTTTAGGAATACAACCTGCATAACCATTATATAATTGGGAAATTCAGAATTGACATCTCAGCTTTAATAGATACTTTAAGCTCAGCTAGTGTTAGTGTTGTGATGTCAATTAACTGCTACATAGAAAGACTGCATTTTACATAGAAATACATTTGCAACTGCATCTAAAGAAACAGCGAAAGACCCAGCCTCACTATTGTGGTTTTGAGATTTTCAACTTTGAAAATGCGTGTTTTTCAGAAGTTTTCACATTTTTTGCCTTGGACTTTTTCCACATGACTGTTTAAGATAGAATGTTTTAAAAGTTTCTTCATTGAATGCGGATTAAAAAATTAGGTAGAAAAAACTCCCCTATTAAATTTTTTACATAGCATTTGTTTTTAAAAATACATACATAAATAAGTAATTAGAAGAAAAGGAAAAAGAAAAAAAAAGAAAACGGTTTCTTTCGCTTTTTAAAAGCCAAACGAAAGAAGGCGGGACTTAACACGTTTATTTCACACACATCACATCACATTTTTTCACACACAAATTGTAAGTAAAGATTTATCTATAACACAACTTGCTTTTAAAATTTTCAGTTTCTTTAACAACTTTGCATAACTTCTTCCACCTTTTTATATGAGTTTATATATCAATGAATTTCAAATAAATTATTACACATAAAAGAAATAGAAGAACTACAAGAAAGCATATGACTAGTTAGAAAAGCCAACCACGAGAATATCAATGCTATGAAAAACACTCCTCTACTCTTCGTTGAGAAAAGATAAAATGATATAAAAGAAAACCGAGACAATCAATTTATGAAAGAAATATAAAAATTTTATTCCTTTTGATAAAGGGAATGAAATGTGTTGAAAGTTGAAATCAGAAATATCGCATAATATTAAATAAAGGGTGAGATTTACAGCTTTTATTTGTGGGCCAGTTCTTTGTTGAAGATCGCAGGGCGGACATCTCTTTATCTTTCCGTTACTTAGTATTTTTAAATAATTAGAATCATTTTTTAAAAAAGTCAATTTTAAATAAATAGAATTATTTAAAATATCAAGTACCAGAATCCTGTCAAAAAAACTTAGTAATAGAAATTATTTAAATGTTTATATAACTCTAAAATGTTTATATATTTGATTGATCAATTTTAAAGACAGTTCTTAAATTTTTTCATTAAAAACATTATAAGACGAGGACTCAATTGAGATTTTAATGAGATCATATTAGGAATTAGATTGAGTCTCGTAATCTTGAAGCTGTTATTCTTAGTATTTTTTATTTATCAAACCAATTTAAAACATAATTTAAAATTTAAAAGCTAATCGTCATTATAAATCACCACCCATAACATCTTTGATTTATTTAAATTTTTTTTTATCCCAAACAAAATATGAAAAAATGAAGGAAGACATAGATTTTGTAAAATTTCATTTAACTATATTCATGTTTTCTTTTAAAAGATAAAGTTAAATATATTTCTGTTTATAGTCATTACTCAATTTTTCCTTCTTCAAATGAAGCTCAGTTTTTCCTTCTATAAATGAAAGCACCCAGATGTAGAAAGTTGAGTCCACTATGAAATCTGAGCTAAATATACATAACTGGAGGTAAATAGCTGCATAAAAAATAAAATACCATATACAGACGAGAAGTTTAGCTAGAAATAATTTAATTGAAGCAAGTCTACAAAACTCATATTCATTAATTTTTTTAAATAAAGCACGTTAGCTTTCTATTCATTTTCTTTACATCTTCGAAAGTTTCTTGCTGTGCTGTACGCATTTCGCTCATAAAAACAACTCTGTCCTACTTTTGTCTATCAAAGACCAACGCAAATTTCTCTCTTGGTTATTTTAGAATTATCATTTACTAGAAAATACTTAACGATTACGAATAAGGGCCTTCTTTATTGACGTGATTTTTACATAGAATTTCACTGAATGTAACAGTATTGTACCCACCCAGGATTTATTTCTTGTACTTAAATATTTACCAATAGTAGAATAAATCCTTCAGCAGATTTTTCAAGCATTTAACATCAAATGCGATGAAAATTGTGTTTTGAAGAAGCATGAATTTATTAATAATTCATGCAATCAAGTTGTAATAAATCCTTTTTTGGTTGGCTTCTTTTTAAAAACTTCTATTGCGTTCCCAATGTTCCTTAAAACATCATTGTAGTTTTTCCGTTCTTTTTGTCGAATTTATTTTTCATGGGAAGAATATGCCAAATTTGTTTGTCAATACGTAGTAAGTGTAATCTTAATGTCGTGTTTTTGATGTCTATAAGTGCACAAAGTTGTAAAGATTGAATTTATTTTGATTAATGGTACTCCGGCAAACAAACAAAAATTATTACGAGATTGATCCTGTTGTTGTTGGTTTGTAGATAAAGGGGTACTGTTAACTATTTTAGTTGAAGATAGCCTTTATTTCTTTTTTTCATGCTATTTGTTCCATTTGTAAAAACTTGTCTGCAGGACTACCATATATTTTAAATTCAATATCAAAAAGCAAAAGTATTTGCGTATGAAGCTAAAGAGTTAGTTACTATGGTTATGAATTATTTTCACACGTCGCCGTCAACCAAAAATTATTTGCTTTGTTTTTAACGGTAATTAAGTTTTGGTTTTTTTTCTTTCAATTTTTAACAAAAAAACAAAACAAAAAAACAAAACAAAATCAAAAACAAGATCAAAAGCAAAAAAAGGATTTTAAAGAGCTTTAAAAAATTTTAAAATTTTTTTTTCACGTTTTAAAGATTTTTAAAGGCAAGGAAAAACATCACTAAGTTCCATTCTCCTATTCTGTTTCTTCATGAACAATTAAATAATATCAATTCATATTGCATTAAATATGAAATCCTTCAATAGAAAGAAAAAAAAAATTAAACTAGAACAATTTTCTTTGGCGCGTAGCAAGAACGATTGTTTTTCTGCATTAAGTAAGTTACTAAAGTTGTGTAAATTTGTACATTTGACGCAAACTATTCCCATAAAACGAACGTCAAAAAATTCGATCTTTTTAATTACGTCTTTATATAACTCAAACTGATTGCAGATGTTAAATTGCGTATTCCTTTATAATCATTTTTATTTGAAAAGGAAATAATCTAAGGAAGATAAAATGCTGAATTCTTTCCAATTTTTAATTTTTATTTATATTTTCCCTTTTTTCACTACGAACTATAAGCACAATATCCATGGAGAGTTTTTAATCTGGATTTAATACTTTATTTTTAAAAATAACTTCCATTTCAAAACGGTGCTGCAATCGAAACTTAATTATTCAGGTTTTTAGGGAGTTAAGTGTTTTTAAACGTTTTTCTGTGGCAACTGATGCGAGTCAAAGCAGCGAAAAAATAAATTTTTATATGAATTATTTTCAAAATAATACTGTAAGTTTTTAAATACAGGTTTTAACTTTTCACGTCTCATTTAAAGAAGTTTGCTTGTTTTTTCGTTTTTCTATCTAAAGAAATTTACTTTCTGCTATATATAACGTTTTTATTTTGTTGCGAGATTTTATTTCTAAAAATAAAGTTTTTATTACTCAACTGCATAACTTTAAAAGTAATCTTTAATTTAACATTTTCTTTGGAATTTTATCGTCCAAGTGTTAATAACAATACCAGAACATGTACCAGGAGTCTTTCTAACAACAAGCTTTAAAGGCTGAATCACTTCTCTTTCGTAAACTTTCTAACGCTTTGATTTTCATTTTATCTGAAACTTTAAAGTCAGTGATTGACATCACATAAATTGCAGCATATTTCTTCAACATATCTTTTCTCGGTGAACTTGAAATAGTAAGTTGAACCACACTTTACGATAATCGACAAATTTTTTTCTTCACACAAAACTTGGAATCATGTTTTAAATAATCTTTTTATTTATCGCATTTGTACAACTTTATGCGTGTTAACTAAATACAAGTTTATGTTTTCAAACTAAACTTAAATTTAAATTCATGATTTTCTGACTGAACGGGTTAATTTTTGAAGGGTTTCAGTTTTTTAGTAAAGATTGGTTATCCTAAAATGGGTTGTAGACATATCGCAAACAGTTGCCACTCTGTTTTCTTTTACAGTAGTGCAACTGTTTACGTATGTTTCGCAATTTTATGAGAAACTTTTGCAATTTTACCATGTAAGCATCTAATAGGACGTTGGAAATGTTCCTATACTTTCATTTTTTCGAATGCGAGTCGATTATACCCCTCCGATTTTACGGGAACCAGGCTTAATATCTCTATTACCACAAAAAACGGAAAACCGTAAAATAAATCTGATGTAGAAAGGTATGTTGTTAGTAGAAATTAAATCTGGACAAAACATTTTTTTGTCGCGATGTCTATTAAAACTTAGGTGAGTTCTAAAATTTTTTCTATCAATTCACTCATCCGTTTTTTGATTATTGCTTAATCCTTATCAACTTAATCCTTATCAACAGTACAGATATCATACCCACGATATTGTACTCATGTGTGCGTTATGTTTGTAATGTATGTATGTATGTATGTATGTATGTATGTATGTATGTATGTATGTATGTATGTATGTATGTATGTATGTATGTATGTATGTATGTATGTATGTATGTATGTATGTATGTATGTATTTCTTCAAATAGTTTTCTTTAATTTGATTTGCTTTGCATAAAATATATTTAGTGTATGTGCATATTCTTTTTCTTAGGTGACAATGAGCGCAAAAAGGCGTTCAAAAAATTTAAAAGGCTCTCAAATAAGCCTAAATCATGAAATGTCATATCGTGATGGAAGTCCTGGTGGTTTACGAACTCAATCTGCTTTGTCAAAAAAATCTGCATGGTTAGATGATGTAGATGATGTGGACTATGCTCCAGCAAAACAAGTTCCCACTGGAATGGAAGCAGAACCTTACAGCATGCAGACTATTATTACTGCAGATCATAGAGCTGATGCTAGTACACAACCTGTAGGATGTTGGAAAAGATTTGCAAGAGGTGTTAGAGGTAAAGATTTAAATAGAATGTAAATTTCAGACTAATTGTACTTTTCTACTAACTTTTCTTTTCTCAAACTATAAAAGTTGTTTAGGTATTAGGAGCTAATACCAGTTACATAAAATGTGTTAATGTTTAATGATAAGTTTAAAAAAATCAGTTTTCAAATAAAAGTTAAGCTTCTTGAGTTATGTTCAATTTTTTTTTAATTGATGACATTTTGAATATTTATACTTGCTATTATCATTAACTTCAATAAGTTAAAAAAAAGCATAAAATAATTTATTTAACATATTTACTTATAAAGTTTATAGATAACTTCTTCAGGCCCATAAGTATTAAATATATAGTTACCATTACATTGAATAAACTTGTGCTAGTAAAGAGATAAGCACAAGTTTACTTTGTGTCAATGAAAATCAAGAGGTTTTGAATTAGGAAAGTGAAGCAGCTGTTTGGGAACTTATCAGTCTTCTCTATTAATAAATTACATAAATGTCTTGTAACTACATAAAAAGACAATTTCATTTTAGAAATTCAATGTTTTATTTAAAGAGTTATATAAAAAGTTCCTGAAACCTTTAAAATCAAAATATGGCAGTTTTAATGATTTTGCGAATAGAATGTTTCATGTTTTTGTTTTAAATTTTGAAAAACATGTTTTAATAAAATATATTACATAATTTAGCAAATTTTTTTCTCTATTTAATCACTAAAAGGCTTTAGAGAAATTTGTTTTTGAGGCAAAACAAAGCGCTGTGAAGTGATAGTAGCTAAGCATTATTTTATGAAAAGAGTTTTAATTTGGTAGTTTCTGTTCTTAATTTGCAATGCTGCTTAGACGATTTCACACTGGGACACATCCGGTGACAAAGAAGATAGTTATTAAGAATAATACAGTTGACTCAAACTGTGTGCACCCAGAGGAATCTGTTGAAGCAATTAGTAGCTGTAACCTAAATAGTTCAATGGATGAAACAGCTGTTTTGCCCAATTCTCTAAAATACAAAGTTCAATCTTTCTTTAAAAGTTAGCTTTAATCTTTTTCAACAGTCATTTGCATCCTGCTTTTTTAAAGTTTGTTTAAAAATACTTTTTGTATGTATAAAATTTTTTAGGTTTATGGAAAACACGTTTTACTGATGATATTGATGACCCAGAAATGATTGTTAAAACAACACTGAGAGAATTGGCAATTTATATTGTTTTTGTTATCCTTTTGTGTATAAGTAAGTGGCTTTTTTTAAGTAATAGTTCCAGTAGTATTGGCTAAGTATATATTTTTCTTAGAAATACAATTGGATCATGATCTAAATGTTCAAAAAATTGTACATAGGAAAAGAAACAAAATTGATAAATTATTTTTGAGTTAATTTTAAAAAATTAATTTTATTAGTGACATTTGGCATGACCAGCTCAACTATGTTTTATTTCACCAAAGTGATGAAAGGTAAGTATATAAAATAAGTTTTTAAATTTTAAAATTGGTAATTGAGTTGTTTAATGCTACCAATTATTTTTACTCCTTTTTTAAAAAAAAAATATAGCTTTGAACTAGCTTGTCTTTCATTTCCTCCAAGCCATTAAGGCTTGTTATTAGTTTAAAAAAGAACTATTAATTTTTTTAAGAAAATAAGATGATTAAGATGTTCTTAAAGTTCATATGTATGTTCTTTATTGCTACCAGATCTTTTCACTGGTGAAGAACCGGCATTTGATGAAATTTCAACTCTCAAAGGTTTTTTTGAGGTAAAAAAAATCTATATATTTATTAATATAAAGAACTCTTTCTGTCCATTTTTAAACTGTTTTGTAATTAAAACTAAAATTGTTATGAATGCAGCAAAATGGTCATATCTTTATCTTGTTTTATTTTTTTTAAACATTTAGCTTACATAATTACAAAAAAAAAAAAAAATTATTTTTACTTATTTTATTTTTATCAATATCATACTTTTTAGTATTCTGAAAAAACATTGATAGATGGACTTTACACAGAACAGTATTACAATGAACAACCAGTTCTTGAATCAGAAAAGGGTTATATTTACTTTGAAAACAAAATACTAGGTCGTCCAAGATTGCGCCAAGTTCGAGTAAAAAATGATTCGTGTATGTAAGTATACTTGAAGTGTTTTATATTTTAAATTTTAGTTAAATATCATTACTATTAGTTGTTTTTCAGTCTTAAGTTTAAAAAGCTTGTACAGATGCTACTGTTTACAGTTGTATGTATGACTTGCTTAGATAAAACTTTTGCTCATGAAAGTGTTTAAATCTTTTAGTGTCCATGATGATTTCAAAAAAGAAATAAAAGAGTGTTTTGCACCTTATTCAGCCACCGCTGAATTTACAGGTTCATATGGGCCAGCAAATTCATCTGCGTAAGTTGAGAATATTTTAGACTAATTGTAACATGAGAATTACGTGATCTTATTTGATATTCTCATAAAGGTTTGGTAACTAAATGATTTTTGATCATTTGAGCATTTTATCTTTTTCCAATTTCTAGACATTTTCAAAAAGTTCTATATTTTATTTTTAAAAGTTTTCTTTTAAATTTTTTATTCTGCTGGAGTTACACATTCTTAATTTTTATTTTATATTTTTTGGTGTTTCTTCCTTATTAAATGGAATAGTAATTGGTTTAGGAAGAAAAACTTTGGCAACTCCTAAGTTCAACACCTAGACAAGAAAAAGATTGCAACAAAATATTACTTTAAAATGAAAAAAGCTGATTACATTAAAGCATAAAAGAACATAAAGTTTTTAAATTACAATTTTTTGATAAATTGAAGTTAATAATTTGAGATGAATTCAAGTTCTGTGTGATTTTATTGTCTCAATGATTATTATTTAACTTAAAGTTTATGCTTTTCAGCTAACATTAAACTGATGGATTGCCTAGTTAATATTTTTTGCAAATATTTTTTTCAAATGCTGGTTTTACCCATCTTATTTTTTTAAGCCTTAATTTTTATTAAATATATTTTTGTTTGTAAATAATTTTTGTTTGTTTTATACCTTAGTTATGAATAAAATTTGGACCTTTTGAAACAATTTTTATTTAACAAGTTGTAATCCATTAATTGAATCTGCTAGTTTGTGTGTGTGTGTTCTTACAGTGTAACATAAAATAATTCTTTTATGCTGTATTTTTATTATACTTTTGCCAGATGGAATTACAGTACAGAAGAAAGTCTAAAAGGAAGATCATTTGTAGGACAAATTTCAACTTATGGAGGTGGTGGGTTTACTGCATTGTTGGCTGGCAATAATGAGGAATCAAAAGCAATACTTACTTATCTAAAAGTTAGTTTGTAACTCTTTTGCATCTACTTTATTATATTTTTGTAGAGAATATAGTCATTTTTTTTCTTTTACATATTTAATGAAAAAATTTAATGCATTAAATTACTATTGTCATTTTTCTTAAGTTTTAAACTCTAATAGACAATTGAAGACTACACAGGAAAAACCACAGGAGCCCAAAAATCACAAATTAAATATGAAAATATTTACACCCTTTTCATCATGTACTGGTACTAACCTATTACTTTTGACAATATACAAATGAAAAACCATTGTAATTAGGCACTATCAAACTGTTTAAATATGCTCACAAATTTTTTCTGAGATTTCCAATCACAAAATTCCATTTTTCTTAAAGATAGAAAAAGTGGTTAACTGTGGGTTTTCCCTAGAAGACTTCAATTGTTCTCTCTGAGAAAAATCAGAGACATGTTTCTCTTTTTTTTTTTTTGTTATTAGTATTCTTTGCTAGTATATTAATATTTATTTTAATTACTGTTTACTGATTTACTATTTTTATCATCATTAATTATTATTATTATTATTACTTAATATAAACTTGTTTAATCATATTTACATTATCATTAAAAATATCAATCTTTATTACTTCATTAATATGTTCTACCCATAATTAATGATTTGAAATTATCCTTTAAATGTTTACTATAGAATAATCTTTGGCTTGACCGAGGCACAAGAGCAGTTTTTGTTGACTTTACAGTTTACAATGCCAACATCAACCTGTTTTGTATTGTTACGTGAGTTGTTTGATGGCTTTTCTAAATTTATCAAGTTTTATAATACAATACTAATGATGATATTTCAAAATATTAGATTTAAAAAAAACTTCTTTATCTTATGGTTAGACTACTATTTGAGTATCCTGCAACTGGTGGTTGTGTCCCATATTCTACCTATCGAACGCTGAAGTTGTTGAGATATGTTACCACTATGGATCACTTTGTGATGGCATGTGAAGGGATATTTGTTGCATTTATTTTGTACTATTTTATTGAAGAAGCAATTGAGATCAAGAAGCATCGCACTTCTTACTTCACAGATGTGTGGAACATCTTTGATCTTATTGTGATTGGTATGGGAATAGTTTGCATTGCCTTTAACATTTACCGCACTTTAGAAGTTGGTAATCTTTTGCGTAATTTGTTAAGTCAGCAAGAACAATATGCAAATTTTGAGTCATTAAGTTATTGGCAGACACAATTTAATGATTTTGTTGCTGTTGCTGTTTTTATAGCATGGATTAAAGTAAGTTTTCATATAAATATCTCCAAATGATTGTTTTGTTAATTGAAAGTATGAGCTATTTAAAAAGTTCTACGAAATAAAAATAAAAAAGAAATTTTCTTCAGGCTTCAAGACTTAAAATTTTTAATTGCTTGAAGAAAACTTTTATCAGATTTGAACATATGGTTTTATGAATATAGATTTTATAAAGAAAATTGCTTCATACATCATAAGCATTTCAAGAATAATGATTTAAAAGTATTTTAGGGGACCAATATTTTGTGTTATGATTTTATGCTTTTGTTTGTATAATTTTCAGAATAATTTTATGCTTTTTTAGATTTTCAAGTACATTAGTTTCAACAAAACAATGACACAGTTGCAATCAACTTTAGCTCGTTGTGCAAAAGATATTGCAGGCTTTGCTGTCATGTTCTTTATTATTTTCTTAGCATATGCGCAATGGGGCTATCTTATTTTTGGAACACAAGTGAAAGATTTCAGTACATATCTCAATAGCATGTTAGTTATTTTTTTTAAATTTGTTTTTATGTTCTCATTGTTAGAAAATATATATTAAGCATATTCTTATGCTAAATAGACTAATTATAAGATTACTAAAATTACATTATTTTTGACTGATATTGTATATAGATATGTAAATATGCAACACTTTTTTCGTAGTTATTTTACTTGCAGATAAGAACATTTTTTAAAATTATTCTTAGTAAAATTAAATCTGGATTTAATTTTATTTTGTTGCAGTAAAATATTTTGTCATTAAATGATATGAACTAGGAAAAAATCTGTATTATTTGACTAATCCTCTTTAAGAGAAATTTATAATTAATTGTTTATACAGTTTTACATTGTTTCGAATAATCCTTGGTGATTTTGACTTTGCTGCAATGGAAAATGCCAGTCGATATTTGGGCCCATTATTCTTTATCACTTATGTATTCTTTGTATTCTTTGTTTTAATCAACATGTTTTTGGC
This sequence comes from Hydra viridissima, assembly GCF_058129835.1. Classification (NCBI taxonomy): domain Eukaryota; kingdom Metazoa; phylum Cnidaria; class Hydrozoa; order Anthoathecata; family Hydridae; genus Hydra; species Hydra viridissima. The sequence continues at coordinate 18,872,451 of NW_028324301.1, read as the reverse complement.
TATCATCAACGATACTTATGCAGAAGTAAAATCAGATCTTGCAGAGCAGCAAGATGAATTCCAAGTTGGTGATTACTTTAAAAAAGGCTATGATAAAATGATGAGCAAGTTGTCATTTAAAAGAGAAAAGATTGTTGATATTCAAAAAGCTCTTCAGACTGCTGATACAAACCAAGATAATAAGCTGGACTTTGAAGAATGGAGAGCAGAGTTGAAATTGTATGTTTTTTTTTTGTAAACATTGGTTTTTTTTTATAATTGTGTTTTTGTTTTATTTTTAAATTTAACTATAAAAAGTTTTTAATTTTCTTTAGGCGAGGTCATGCTGATGCAGAAATTGAAGCTGTATTTGCTCAATATGATGTAGATGGAGATCGAACCCTTAATGAGCGTGAGCAACAACAAATGCAGGAAGACTTAGAAGGTCAAAAGGTAACAATTAGGTGTAATTTGTATAAAAATATAATATATTTAAAAAGTTTTATTTTTAAGTTTTATAGCAAAATTTGAAAATAAAAAAAACAGAAAAAAAAGTTTTAACTCTGCTTTCCATACTTCAAATTCATGAAGATTATGTGAGATGACTGGTTAATTAATTTTAGACAGAGATTAATGATGAGATTCAAGAAGTCAACAAAGCCAAGAATGATGCAAATAAGCTTAAAAGTAAAGCGAGTTTAAGATCAGGTGATGGTGAAGATGAAAATGAAGAAAGTGATGATGCTAGTGACCCAGGTTCAAGGCAGCGTGGAGGTCGAGGGGGTGTTGGATATGAAGAGTTTTCTGTGTAGGTTTTTTTAAATTGAAAATGGCTTTTCTTATAAAGTTTATCCAAAAATGAAAAAAGAAATCGTTTTTAAATGTTTTAAACATATGTTTGCTGTAAATATATTTAAATATGTTTTAAAATAGTTTTAAGTGTAATTAGTCTGAATACATTTTAAATTATTTTAAATATATTTTATACATGCTTTTTTAAGTTTGGCTCGACGTGTGGATCGTGTTGAGCATAGTATTGGAAGCATAGTATCAAAGATTGATGCTGTATTACTTAAGCTAGAAGCTATGGATAAAGCTAAGGTCAAACGAAGAGAAACAATGACTAGACTTTTAGATAGTATTGCAGAACAAGGGCTTAATGGATCTGACGGACATCGAGATCAGATGGAAAGGTTAGTCAGGGAAGATCTTGAGAGATCAGAAGTTGATATTTCTCACCCAACAATTGCTGGATCCAGAAGAGTTAGAGATAGTTCTCTATCAATTAAGGTTAATTAGTTTCGAAAATTCCTTTGCAATTGTTGTTTTTATTTGTTGTTGTTTTTTTTAAATGTATTTGATAAATAATTTAATTTCGAAAATTCAATTGTTGTTTTTATTTGGTGTTTTTTTTTTTGTTTTTTTTTTTTGTTTTTTTTAATGTATTTGATAAATAATTTTTTTGTTGTTTTTTAAGTAATATTTTGTTTTATTTTTATTCAGTGGCGCAGCCAGTAAGAGACATCTGAGATGGAGTGCTAGTAATACTCCACCTCCTATGTTGCCCACGACTGGTTGCATCACTGTTTTTATTATTTTTACTATCATCGTTGTTATAATCATTCAAGTAAGGATTTAGAAATGCTTTTTTTGGTTTTCTATTTATAGATGGATGTTTAAAGCAACTTCAAATGTTTTTTTAGGAGGACTCTTCTTTAAATAAATAAACTACTCGCGAAAAAAAGTATTGTAAAGTTGAACACTTATGCCTACTGCACCTTCACTCTCTTCTTTCTACTAAAGAAAGTCAGCATCAAGTTTGTGCTTATTGTTATTGATTCTTTAGGAAAAATTCAGCTATATTATCTGTGTATATATTGTGCGTTTTTATTTTGTAAATATTCACACAGCGCGAATGCAATATTATCTGTTTACTTTCATTTTAATCAAAGTTGACAATCTTTAGAACTTTAAAGTGCTATTCGATAACTTTTTATTATTTGATACTGTTCTCTAAATTTCTTCTAGAGTTCGCGCGCTCAGCGTAATCATACAATTATTTAAGAATATAGGACTGGGATACTATATGTGATTACATGGTTTTAATGAGAATTATTTATATGATAAAGATGAAGTTACGCTGTAGTTTTTCTTTGTCATAGAATTAAAAATAGCTCTTTTCTTTTTAAGTGAAAATATATGTATTTGTAAGATCATACAAACATTAATCGCAAGCGAACAAGTTTTTTTTTTTTCAATTAGGTTCACTTCATGTTAAAATTGTCTAGTATCAAAAAATATAAAAAGTGTAAAGTTTTGCATAAAACCCTTTTTCAACTCTATGCAAAAAGATTCTGAAAATAGACTACTTTCAAATAGCATGACATGGAAAATCAAAAGTAAGATAATAGTAAAACAGTAAGTAACAGAACAATAATAGATATGGAAAATCAAAAGTTAAAAAGAGCAACAAAAATAACAATATTCTGTCAAATGCCTCAGCATAAACGTACTTTGATTTTTATTTTTACAAGGCTAGAGATCATGTTAATGTTAAAGTTCTATGTAAGCATCTGCGTCTCATTATTTTTTTTATTCGAGACGAGACAATGATATCAGGGATACAATTTTTAAATTCCGAAAGAAAATTTATTGTTCCGGTTTTTAACTTTATTCCGGGACAGTTTATTCGTCAAATTTTTCCGGGACATTTCTCGTCTCATGCTTGTTCCGGTTCATTTCGAGAAAACGATTCCGAGACGCAGACCCTTAGTTCTATGCCTTTTCATTTTAATGTTTTTTGAGGAATGACAACTGTTTGGCGTACTCCCATGGTAGCCCTTTTAACAGAGCAGAAAAAAGCTGAAAAACCGAAATTTGCTGCTTTAGTAGCAATGTTCAACCACGTCTTCCATACTTGGAAGAAGTGGTTGAACATTTCTACTAAAGAAACATGAAGATGAAGAAATTGCTAACAACGTTTTACATGAAGACAAAATTACTAAAAACGCTTTAGATCCTAATAACTTCTTCGCGTACATTGATACAAGTGAAAATTAATTTTACTGAGACTAAACTAAACCTGTTTATGCCCTGTTGTGAAAAGTTTGCTTTACTAACTTGTGCAATATAAGTTTTTAAGTAGCATGTATAAAAACTTAATTTTTTTTTTTTTTTTAATATAAATTTTTAATCACAGAATACAAACTAAAAGTCCAATAAAAAGATGAGAGCTTAAAAAGGTAAAAAGATGAGCACTGACATAATGACGTAGATACGGTTCTGCCGAACCTTAACATAAAAAATCATGTTAAAACTAAGGCATTAAGTTCTAAGTTAGTTATAATAATAACAATAATAATAATAATTGAAGCTGTGTTCTTGAGAGTCTCAAGAAAGAAACTAACTAGATGTTAGATATTAACAGCGTTTTTTTTTTGTTGTTTTTTTTTTTTGCTTAATTTATTAAGTTTGCTTTTAAAATTAATCACTGAAATAGAATTGAAAACATCACTTTCCAAACGATTCCAATTTTCAACAATACGGTTCATGAAGAAATAATGCCTCGGCAAGAAGTTTGGAACATACTGCCTTCTTAACCTTTGATTGTGCCCTCTGGTTAGCCTAACCAATACTTCTGGTTCACGATGCCAATTGATAGTATTATGTTTGTTTAGGAATTTATACATTTGGATAAGATCACCGTTTTTTCTTCTATTCGATAGATTTTGTTAGTCCATTTTATTTAACCTTTACTCGTTACTGTCTCCCTTTTTTTGTAGCCAAGTTTTGTAGCTTTTTGCTGAACCCTTTCGATTAAGTCTATGTCCCTAGTAAAATATGGATTTCATACTTGAAAAGCATATTCCAAGTGCGGCCGTTTGATGTTTTATCTGGATTGAGAATTGCGTGGTTTAGCATACCCAACTTTTGATTCGCCTTACTTACCATTTTTTCAATATGGTTTTCCCATTTTAATTTGTCCGAAACATAAACACCTTGGTCTCTTTCCAATTTCGTTACTACTAGTTCATGTTGAATTGTATCTGATTCTGTAGTGTCGTATTTTAAACTAGATGCTTTTTTTGGATTATTAAGACCAAAGTACATGATTCTACATTTATCTTTATTAAAATTGATTAGCCATTTTTTTGTTCAGGTAAATAAGATATGAAGATCATACTGTAGAGAGTGGTTTATTTTATTTTTTTCTATAACTGCAATTATTTTTAAATCATCAGCATATAACCTTGCTTTATTTTTCAATTTTTGTGTTATATCGTTTATATAAATTATAAAAAACAAGGGTCCTAAAACCGATCCTTGTGGTACCCCACTACGAACTGTTTCCCATTCTGATTCAAATTGTCCCAAAACAACTCTCTGTTTTCGATTTGATAAGAAAGCTTTACACCATTGCAACAATTTTTCAACAATGCCAAATGATTTCAGTTTTAAGAGCAGCCTTGAATGCGGAACTCAATCGGATGCCTTTGAAAAGTCCAAAAATGCAACATCAACAAATTTACCACAATTTATCGATTCTGTTATTATATCTAATGTTTCAAGAAGGTTTGTCACAGAATTTTTTGATTTAACGAAGCCATATTGTTCTGATATTATTAATTTATCTTTAATTAAATGATTCATTATTGTGTCCTTTATAATACTTTCCATTAGTTTACAAACAACAGAGATCAGTGAATTGGACGGTAGTTACCTTCATGCAGCCTATCCCCGTTTTTAAAAATTGGTGTAATATTTGCTTTTAACCAGCTTGTAGGCAATGTTCCACTTAAAAATGAGCAGTTAAATATCATACAAAGTGGTCCAGCTAAACTGTCAACACATTTACTTAAAAAAATTGGATGGATTTTATCAATACCTGGAGACTTGTGCACATTTAAATTTAGTAATCGTCTTTTTATACCTTCCTTTTTAAACAATGGGGTTGGGCAAATTTTTTCTGTTATACTTTCACATGTTGGCATATTAGTTAGGCTTTCGTTTATAAATACAGAATTGAAAAATCTATTTAATTGATTAGCAATAACTTGACTGTCAGTTGATATTTCGTTATTTCCAGTTGAAATTGCTCATATATGGTCTTTAACTTTTAGTTTACTGTTAATATAAGGATAAACTTGTTTTGGTTTTTTTTTTATTCTGTTGCAAGTTTTTTTTCGTGTTTTTTGATTGTCATCTTTACAAGTTTTTTGACTGACTTATTTTTTTATTTATATTCTTCTTTTAGATCTAAATTTTTGAAATGAGAAGCTTTGTATCGATACCAAAGATTACGCTTAAGTCGAATTTCGTGTTTCAATTCTTTATTCATCCATAGAGATCTTCTGATTTTAGTTGTTTTTTAAATAAATGAGGGTATGAAATAATTGCATCCATTTTCATAAATTTGAAGAAATCTTTTGTAACGCTGATCAACATCAAGTTTAGTAAACTCACGACACCAGTTAAATCCATTTAAATATTTTGAAAATTCATCATAGTTTTCTTTCATGAATAATCGTTTGGTAGTGATATTTTTATTTTTGAAATCGTTTGGTAGTGATATTTTTATTATTATGTGCTTGATAATAAAAATTAAAAAGTAAAACATGATGACCACTTATTGTTTTTCCCAAGGGATCCATATGCACTAAGCTAGATATACGAAAAGGAGAGGCTGTAAACACTAAGTCTAATATATTGGTTAATTTTGTTTCATTCAGTTGGAATGTTGGTTTTTTACATGTTGTGTAAGATAACATTTTTCAATACATTCCAGAAACTGCCTCTCTTTATTTGTGATGCAGACACTTTCGTAACTAGAATTCCATATACTGTTCAAAGATGGAAAATCGAAATCACCACATATCAAAATTTCAGAATATATTTTAGTTCTTAAAAAATAGTTGTAACTTTCTTTTATGGAATTGATTATGTTTTGACAGTTTACCAGATCATCACTTCCCGGTCTATACAAATACAGCCACATAATGTGCATTCATTGCTTATTTTAATTGTAGACCATATCTGCTCAACATTTTTATTGTTGTAGACTTCCTTATTGACTTCAAAAGAATCAATTTGGTCATTTACATAAATACAGACTCCACCACCTCTGGTATTCTTGCGGTCTCTACGATAAAGGTTATATCCAGGTATGATTGTTGCTGAAGTATCATTCCACCATGTTTCTGTAATGAAAATTATGTCTGGAAAACTTAGTTCAATTTCGATCAAAACTTCGTGTAGTTTACTTTTTTCAAATGATGTGGCATTAGTATATAAACTTTTCAACCTATTTGAGTTGTATGCAGAAATTATAACTGGTTCTTTTGCATTATCGTTTATTTTAGTATTAAAAGCTTGAATATTTGTCCCAGTTTGTTCAAATATTCGGATGTTATTATCATTTTTGGCCACTTTATACTCAAATTGCTATGTCTTTTTATTTAGTTTTACTATTTTACTACTTCTTATACCATAATGAAATGAGCTATTGTTTATGTCTGAATTTCTGTTTAAAACTTTAATTTCAGACCTTAATTGCTTCATTAAAATTCTTTCTGCTTCAGTCATGTCAGTATTAAAGTAAATATTTGGTATCTTTTCCCTGTTTCGAAAAAAGACAAACATTCATACCAAATTCGAAGACATTGGCCAAAAGACTTATAGAATTTACTTGTACTAAGTTAAAACTTCGACGATTATTAGCGAAAAAAACTCATTCCAAATTTTGTTCTAGTGCAAATACTTGGGTCTTATAAACAAAGATGACAAGATAAGACTAAGAACAAGAACTTAATGGCCAAGCTCAAGACCAACTCTGCTGTCCCCCAAGACAAGGGGTGAAAAGAATACCATCTAAAAATATAAGAAATTTAAATTTTTCTTAAGGGATGTTACATTAAAACTTTGTCAAGTGATGTCAACCCGCAAAAAAAAAAGATGCAAAATTTTATGTAAATGTTATCATAAACGACTTAGAGAGAAATATTTACCAAGAACATTCTAACTCCGCTAAATAGATTTTCAAATTTTACATTTATTAAGTATTTTATTCTTCCTAATTAATGAATAGACGAGCGAGGTAAACTACCATATGATTTTTTTTTTCACTTTTTTGTTATTTTGGGTGAAAAATTGTTGTAATTTGCGAGTAAAGTTTCAGACTCAGTTATTTAATGCATTAAGTTTATTTTTTTGACCTATAAACTTAGTTACATTTCAATCCATCAATTTTGAAATAATATGTTAAGATAAAAAATCAAACTAAACCCATTTTATTCTATAATGCGTTGATTGACGGTTTATTTATATCGAACCAACTGTATTTACAAATAAACAATCTAGGGTAGTATGGTCGTTAATAAGCTAAGTAAGGTATACGTCTTCCAACATTTAGTGAAGTACAAAGTTTCGTCGGCAACTTCGAACAAGAATGGAGTGAAGTATTGAAATATACTAAGACAAATTGGAGTTAACTATTGCTTTTTCAAAAACCAAATATTACATCAGATTCAGTATAATCTAAATTCACATAACCGACTCATCGATTATGCGAATAATATGCTTATTCGTTTTTTATTATCCTCTTTTACTTAGTTCTTATGCAAAAACAACTTATTAATTCTTGTGAAAGCTAAATTAATTAAATAAAATTCGCTTAATTTTATTTGATTGATATTTTGTTTTTCTAAATTTCCTTTGACTTCGTTTAAATAAAAATCATGTTTGTACAAGTTCTGCTATTTACACGTTGTTGTTTTGACGTGGTAAAGATGGTAATACTTGCTGCGCTGTAATTATTTTATCACCATTGGATAGATAAATCTGTGCAACATAAATGAAGGTCCTTTAAAATACATTACGTAAAAATTATTATATTCATATATAAATACATGTTGCGTTTAAAAATTGTTACATATTTCGAATAGTTGTTTTTATTGAAGAAAAATGAATCGACCTCCACAGCTTTATCAATCGTATAATCCAACGCCACTTCAACAGCCAAGCTTTCAAACTCCCCAACCGCAACAGCAAATTAACCAAATGCCCAATAAAATGACTCCTCCACCTCAAAGTGTATCACCTATTCCTACTCATCAAACAACTGGTACTCTAAATGCCCTTTCTTCACAGAATGGGAGTATTAGCCATCATCAGGAGCCATTTCTTGTGAATAATGTAAATATAGTTATTAATTAATCAAATATCTTTCATTACAACAATAACATATGAGATGAATTTTATCTTTATTCTGGTTTGGTATGGTTAAATTTTTTCCCATAAAAAAATTTTGATTATAATTTTTTTGCAATATTTACAACACAATCATACATACAATACATACATGCATACACACACACATACATACATACATACATACATACATACATACACACACACACACACACACACACACACACACACACACACACACACACACACACACACACACACACACACACACACACACACACAGACATACATACATACATACATACATACATACATACATACATACATACATACATACATACATACATACATACATACATACATACATTAAATGACAGATGGTTTTTTCAATTTTTGAAAAATTTGTTTAAAGGTTTCAAAGCAAATGGGCCAAATGCAGTTAAACACTCAGCAAGTTAGTTTTATTTTTTCCTTTAACATTTAAAACTTTTAAGTAATAATTAGGAATAATAGCTGAAAAATTATGTCATATTTTGTTGATGATTGATTTTATTACAGAAGATTGTTATTTTCTCTATGCATTCAAGGCTTGATGAATTTATGACTTTTTGAAACTCTAAATCAAATATTCCTTGTTGAATGTCTTGGTGATTTATTTAAGTTGTTTGTTTATTTATTTTTTATAAGTTTATTTTATCATTTTTTAATTTATCTGCTCTTTTCTGTTAATATCCTAAAAGTTTTTACCAGATATTTCATGAAATTTGTTTAGCCATCTGGAGCATTCACTCAATATAGACCCATAGGACAAAATTTACCTGGTGGTCCTCCTACCAGTACAATACCTCAGAGAAACCAAATAATCCAACAATCTCCTATGCCACCGCCAGCACTTAATCCACCACAGCCTCTTGTTGGACCAGCTTTGGGTATGTCTCAACAAAGACTTATTGAGCCCATATCTTCAGCTGATATTGTAAATGCAAAATCACTTAGTTCTGGTAACCAAATGTATACAAATATGGTATGCTTGATTTTACGATTATGATATATTAGTGACTAATTATATCCATATATATATATATATATATATATATATATATATATATATATATATATATATATATATATATATATATATATATATATATATATATATTATGTATATATATATATACATATATATTTATACGCACACACACAGTGGCTTTCAAAAATATAAGGTCATTAATTTTTTTTTATGGCTATTTAATTATCTCTTAATTAAATTTTTAAATGATAAGTAGTTAAAAAACTTTTTTAATTTCTGAATTAATCAATTAGCTTTCTATGATATATAACACTTATCAATCCTATTTATCCTTTCTGAGTAATTTAATGGTAAATTATAGCAATTCTATTAGTTATTGCAAAAAATGTCAAAATTATAGTGTCAGTTAATTTAGACTTAATAACTCTTAAATTGTATGAGAATCCTGAAAATTTGTATTCGTTTTTACCAATATAAATTCAAAAAAGAAATCAATTTCTAACTATTATTTCAAGAGATATTTCAATTGGTATATGGGGATGCATTTCTCACCAGGGGATAGGATATCAAAATATTTATATAGGGAAAACTAATCAGTATAATGACAAAGAGACCTTGGAAAATAAGCTTTTACCTACTGGTATGGAAGGCGTAAAAATTTGATTTTCCAACGGGACAGCCCAGCAGCACATACTTCCAACTCGGGGAAAGAATGGTTTCAAAGGCAACATATTACTCTTCTACCATGGCCAGCATGATCTCCAGATCTGAACCCAATTGAAAGTTTTTGGTCATGGATATGGATGAACAAGAAATTATCAAGAGAGAATGTAGAAAGCGTTGCACAATTGAAACTTGCACTAGAAAATAGTTGGAATGAAATTCCAAAGGAATTGTGTATGCATCTGATTGAATCTATGCCAAAAAATATTCAACCCTGCATAAAAAAATATAGTGCTCATGCACAATACTGAATTAAAGCTTGACCTTATATTTTTGACACATTTTTTTAATATAGATTTTTAACCTGATTCACTTTTTGATCGATTTTGTTTCCAAAGTAACATTTTTTTAAAAAAATTTTTTGATTTTGGTTATACAATGTATTCCAAATAAAAATTTTTAAAAAACCCTTCCCTTTCATTTTTTTATTTTTTTAAAAAGCATGGAAATAATTTATGTAATCGCTAAAAACTCTAAGTGATCTTATATTTTTGAAAGCCTATAAATATATAAATGTATGTATGTATGTATGTATGTATGTATGTATGTATGTATGTATGTATGTATGTATCTATCTATCTATCTATCTATCTATCTATCTATCTATCTATCTATGTATCTATGTATCTATATCTCTATCTATGTATCTATGTATCTATCTATGTATCTATGTATCTATGTATTTGTATGTATTTGTATGTATTTTTATGCATATACATATAGAGAGATAAAGTTGACTTTTTTTTTTAAGTCTTCCAACCAATCTACTCCAGGACTTGTAGCACCATCAACAATAACTAATATATCTGGCTCCTCAGGTACAGCTAACATTTGTAATTGTTTCAATACTAATAATTTCCTCTTTAAATACTTAATAGATTTTTTAGTTTATAATTGAATACATTGCATTTACATTAATATTTTATGTAGTGTATAGTTTTTTTATATAGTGTATAGTCTTGATAATAAAGATCTACAATTTTTTCAAATGCCTACCTTTTACAACTCCATTAAAAGTTTGTTTGTTTTTTTTATACAGGATATAGGCAAAGTAATTTTAAACCTTTTTTTTTTTTTTTTTTTTTTCAATGCATGTTATATTTTTTATATAAGCGATTCTAGAATAAAATTAAAAAAAAGTTCTGGTATATATGTGTATATATATAATTATTTATTTTGCTCTGTTGTTTATAAATTAGGTTTTATGAATGGTCCTCCTATGATTACTCCACAAGTGGGCCACCCTCCACACCTTCCTCAGAAAAACCCAGTAGGAGTCCCACCACCAGTAACTCAACCATTAAATTTTCCTAAACCTATGGGACAACAAGTGAGCGGACAACATATGCCAGGTAATATACCATCTGGTGTTAATCACCCAACAAGTTTGCCACCTTCTCTAGGACACCCATCAGGTATTTCTTTTGGTCAAAAATCGGGTATGCCTTCCCCCATGGGTCAACAGATAGGTGTACCTCCAACCATCACTCAAAAACCAGGTATGCCACCAGTTATGGGTCACCAGATGGGTATCTCACCTTCAACAGGTCAACAAATGGGCATGCCACCTTTTGGAGGTCAACAAATGAGTATGCCACCTTTAGGAGGTCAACAAGTGGGTATGCCACCTTTGGGAGGTCAGCAAATGGGTATGCCACCTTTGGGAGGTCAGCAAATGAGTATGCCACCTTTGGGAGGTCAACAAATGGGTATGCCACCTAATATTGGACAACCTTTGTCTCAAGGAAGCATGAATCGTCAACCATCTGGAATAAGTCCTCCAATGTCTGCACCTATTGGTGCACCACAACAAGCAAAGAGAATTGATCCCAACCAAATGCCTAATCCTGTAAGAAACTAAATGTATTATGACAAGATTCCTTAAGTAGTTTTTGAACAAATTTTTGTGATTTTAGTTTAAAATTATTTCTGGATTATTTATTTTTTAAGTAACATAAGTTATAATAGTTGAAATTTAAAACATTTTTAGTTTCAATCTTATCAACAATGGTTTAACATTTTTATTCTTCTGTTACTGAATTAAAAAAATTTGAAAAAAGTATGGTTTCAATTTTAATCTGTTTCAAAATATTTTTTTATCCAATGACATTCATGAATATCTCATGTGATAACCTAATAACATATTAATAGGTCCTGTTTTGTGTAGTTTGGGTTTACAGCTTTTATTAGTGAAAAAGTGATACCAAATATATTTAAATAAGAAATTCACTCCTAAGTATCATTGCCACAATCATAGCTCTTATTATTTTTTGAAAATTTAGGCAAAATGATCTCCAAGTTAGCATAGAAATCAGGTTCTTTTGTTTTGATTATTACAACTATTTTTCATAGCATTGAAAATACTTTATAATTGAAAATATATTCGGTCACTTTAAACCTTTTTTCAATTAAAACAATCTAATTAATTCACAAGTTTATCCAGTTATTATCCCTTAGAGTACAAAAAAGTAATAAGAGAGGTCTTAGACTATATACCTTTGGTGTCGTACTTTTTTGCCAGCAGAATCTAATATAATAAATGGTTATGCTAACAGTGTATTTTTACTTACAATTAAAACTTGCTGCTATTCTGTTTCTATGCATTTTTTTAGTTTGATCACTGTATTTGACAACTTTTTGATTAAAAAATTGTTTAATATAATAACAATATCACAAATGTCATCTGAGAAAAACCTTTTTGTTAAAAGATTAAAATAAGTTGTCACTTAAAAGCAAAACATATATAAAAACAAATATAAATTTTTGTAAGCATATATTTTAAGGGGACCAATGATGTAATCACTCCTGTTATCAACAGCCTCTTACCATCTAGTGTGCAAATTTTCAATGCCAGATTGATAAAAATCAATTGGTTTTTGAGCAAAATATTGAAGATGACATTTTGGATATTATCCTAATTTTCAAATTTTTTTTCACAAAGAAAGTATTTTGGTTATTGGAATAAATAGAAATCTGATGGTGCAATCTTGGGCAAGTATGTTGGGTGATACAGTACCTCCCACCTTAATTCATTTTGGTGTGGGTGAGGCAGTACCTCCTATCCCAATTCAGTATGGTGGGCAAGGCAGTACTTCCCACCCCAATTCATTTATTTTTTCCAGAGTTTGACTTATGCAGTGCAGTCTTGCATTATCATGTTGCAGAATAACATCATTTTTGTTGACAATCACTGGACACTTTTTAATTAAAGATTTACTTGATTCAATTGTTCACAGTTAAGGTCTGCATTTACAGTTTGGCCAGGTTTTAGCACTTCAAAATGAACAATTTCATAAATACTCCGCCAAACATACAAAAGCGCCCTTTTGGGGATGTAAACCTGGCTTAACAGAACTTTGTGACAATTTATTTGGAGAGAGCCACTACATTCTGCATTTTGGCTTATCATAGGGGACTCATTTTTCATCTCCAGTAATCAAGCAATCAAAAAACACTTATGTATTGTGCTGTTGATGCAATAAATTGCTTATGGTGGATTGATTTGTTCTCTTTGGACAGATTATGCAGGACCAAAACACCTGCTCTGCATTATTAATGTAAAATGCAAAACAAACTTTTCAATCAAAATGTTCTTGGATTACAAGTTTTTAAATATGCCACAAATATTGCTTAAAAGTGTTTGATGGTTCTTTAATTGACTGACACAGATTTGCTATCACTTCCTTAACACCTTTTTGTCTAAAGTTGTTGGTCTTCCTGATCAATACAATTCAAAGACAAAAATTGCAACTGCTGCGTAACTACCCTTGTGAAACTCAAAAAGCATACAGGTCCAGATATGTAACTCCTCTGGCATTTGGCTGGCCACTTCATCTAAAATTACAAAAAAATAAAAATACTTAACATTCAATTAATAAATATTTACAAGTAAAGAAATCAATTTAACCTTAAAATATCTTCGCCATGCCTTTGAAGTTCACAATGAGTTGGTTAATCTTAAACAAATATTGACATGTACAGAAATGATATTACTTTATGTTCCACCTAATATATATTTATTTTCTGTAATTGTTCGTATGTTTCATGTAAGGTTTTGCTATTTCAATGACAAGCTTTTTCAATGCAGGCAAGATGTGATAATCTACCAACATGATCAAACTCTTCCTCTTAGTTTTCTGTTTCTTTTTGTTTATTTCATTTAGATCCTTAGAAATGGTCACAAGAGAACTGGCAATATGAACTAATTGTTCTGTTTTGAAAAAAAAACACTTAAAGTTAATTTATATATAAAATAATTGCATCTAGATTGCTATTCTATGTTTTTTTTTCTGTTGATTTTAAGATGTTTATTATTGATATTTTTAGATCCAAGTAATGAAGGATGATCAAGCAGCATTTAATGATGAAGTTTTTTTAACTAGCACACGTGGGAAAGTTCCACCATTAGTTAGCACAAAATGCAGAATTCAAGATGATGGTCAGTTAATTTAAAGTTATCAAGTTGTCTAAAAACTAAAAAAAAACTATGTTTTTGATGAAAAGTTATCAAATTTAGGTAACTGCAGCCCTCGCTATATGCGATCATCAATTTATTCCATACCATGCAATCAAGATATGGTAAAAACAAGTGGTATACCTATAGCTATTGTAACAACTCCACTTGCTAAAATACCTGATGATGAGGTATGATGATAATAAGGTTTATAATTTCATTTAGTTTTACATAATTAAGTAATTTAGATAATTAGATTATCTAGCAACTTTAATTTTAAAAAAATTGTGCAAGTCACTTTATGTGAAATGCAAAAAGTTTTGGCAAAGCAAACAGCATGACAAGGCCAAATATTTCAACCTTTGCAAAACAATTGTATCATTTTTTTAAATATGAAACAAAAAGTATCATGTTCAATGTGTTTTTGATCTTGCTTTACAAACTCTTGAGTATTTGCCTCATATTCTCTTCAATTCTGTTAGGCTCCTATAACCTAATGTTTTTGAAAATAATTTTTCTTTGAAATCACCAGCAGTTTTTATGTCATTTGAGTTCTTCTAGATGTTAGCTATTTATGAAATATTGTCTTATATAAAAAATAATTATTATGTTTTATTAGAACCAAATTCGTTATGTTTTACATGGAGCTGGAGGTCCTGTTAGATGCAACAGATGTAAGGCTTACATGAATCCATTCATGCAGTTTATAGATGGTGGAAGAAGATTCATATGTAATATTTGTAACCATTCTTCTGAAGGTAAAAGATAAAAAGATTAAAAACAATAATTTAATACTATTTATTTGTAATGACATCTAAGTGCTGAAGCAAGATTTAAAAAAACTGTTATCATAATCTTGCTGCCACATCTTAGCAAATATATGACAAAAAAAATTTTCATGAATATGGTGTGTCATTTTAAAGGAAGAAAGTATTTCATATGTAAATAAAACTTTGATTATTAACTTAACTATTCATAAGTACTTTAAAAGTTTAACTAATCCTAAGTACTTTAAAAGTTTAACTATTCATAAGTATTTAAACTATTATAAGTATTTTAACTATTCATAAGCACTTTAAAAGTTGGTGCTTGTTTGGAAGTCATTAGTTTATTTAAGAACTGATAAAAATAAAATCTTGAACTAAAGTTCTATTAAGTCACAATAAAATGTTTTTGTATTAAATCTAAAGTAATTTAATAAAAATTAAAAAAATTTGTTTTGTATTTTATAAGTTTTTACTGAAGTCATATATATTTTTTTAACTTAATGAACTCTTTCACAGTTCCTCAAGATTATTTTTGCCATCTGGATCATCAAGGTCGTCGTGTAGATATGTATGAAAGACCTGAACTTTGCTTTGGTTCTTATGAATTTATTGCCACTATTGATTACTGCAAGGTATCCTTGGGATTTTTGCCACAGTAGTTAGATAGTAATTCATGCATACAATAATGCATTTTTAAATATGACTCATAAATACTTACATTTATTCTTAAAAAAATATGTGTGTTATTTATTTTGATCTTATTTAGAATGGTCAACTACCTAGTCCTCCAGCATTTATCTTTATGATTGATGTTTCATATCAAAGTATTCAACAAGGAATGGTGAAGATTCTTTGCGAAGAACTTCGAAGTCGTTTGGAAAACCTTCCAAAAGATGTTGGAATGGAGGAAAGTGTTATAAAAGTTGGTTTTATGACTTATAGTACTCAGTTGCATTTTTATAATGTTAAAGGTGATCTTCCTCAGCCTCAAATGATGGTAGTTACTGATGTTGAAGATGCTTTTGTTCCCCTTCAAGATGGTTTCCTTGTTAACTATAATGAAGCAAAAGATGTTATAAACAGGTATTTTTATGAAAGTATGTGTAGTACTTGTTGAAATTAGTTAATTACTTTTTTGTTAAAAATTGTTTCTATTTGATTTTCTCTTTAGTTTCCTAGATATGCTTCCAGAACTATTTCGAGAAGCAAGGGAAACAGAAGTCATTTTAGGCCCTGTCATTAAATGTGGTGTTGAAGCTTTAAAAGTGAGTATTATATTAGTTAGGAGTTTGTTTAGCATTATTTCGAATTTTTCAATATCTAGATAATAGGTTCTTATAAAGTTGCAGGTAAAGTAAGGTTCTCTTAAAATTTACTAAAATGATCACAATATCTAAAATTTAGTGTCTGAATTTTTATAAAACCATCATGAGATTTTAAAAAAGCATTGGTTTGTTTTTCTTTTTTTTTTTCAAATTTTGAATACTGTTTTCATTAAAGTAATGTGATAAGCTCTTTAAGTCATCATTTTGTAAGCTTTAACAAAGAGTTTAAACAAGTATTAGAAAGAAGTATTATTAGTATATGCAAGTATTAGAAAGAAGTATTATTAGTTGTATGAAGTATTAATATGCTTCAGTATTTTTAAGTATTGAAAGGTTCTAGAAAAACACTCAAAAAATCTATTAAGTTTATTCCTTATAAGCTATAGAATTTTTTTTTTTTTTGAAAGCATAATTCCTTTTTTCTCCTTGTAGAGCTTAAAAATTAAAGGTTTAGCAATCAACTATAAGGGGAAATAGGCATCGCAATTAGATTCAGTTTATGTTATCAAGTCAAAAACATTTTATAAGTAAGGCAACTGATACTCAAAAGTGCTTTTAAAGTTTTGGAGCTTTTTCTCCACCAAACACACAAAATCACCCTTTAAAAAATTTTTTCTTTTTCAAACTCTTATTTTTTTCTCAATCCTTTCAAACTGGTAATACATCAAAATGCTCCCCAAGCAATATAGAGTAAATATATAAAACACATTTCTGGTTGGGACTCTGGTCTCATGAGAAGAGGTATTGTTTAACATAAAGTGTTATTTGTTTATTGTTTAACATAGAGTGCTGGCATATCAGGAAAGCTGTACATTTTCCATTCATCATTACCAATTGCTGAAGCTCCTGGAAAGCTTAAAAATCGTGAAGACAGAAAATTACTTGCCACAGATAAAGAAAAGGTTTAATTTTTTAAATATTTTTTGTTAAATTTATTTTCTATTTTTAAGTCTGTTATTGAAAGAAAGTAATCAAATGTAAATAAGTTATTTTTATTTAGACTATTCTAATGCCACAAGGAAATTTTTATATGAATCTAGTCAAAGAATGTATCGATGCTGGTGTTAGTATTGACCTTTTTCTCTTTCCTAATTCTTATATTGATGTTGCTACAATTGGTTTGATGGTTACACAAACTGGTGGACAGGTGTACAGATATTCATATTTCAAGGTGTGTTATAATCATCAAAAAATGATGGCTTTAGAAAATAAGTTTAACTTTTCATTTAACAATAATTGGTTAATTTAGATAACTAAACAATAATTCATGATGGTGTATTTTTTTTCAAAAGTGCCTTAAAGAACTCTTTTATATAAAAATGTTTTGATACGTTTTTCTTTTAGGAAGTTACACATGGTAAACAGTTCTCATCTGATCTTAAAAAAAATTTTGAGCGAACTGTTGGTTTTGATGCTGTAATGAGGCTCCGTTGTAGCACAGGACTACGACCAGTAGAGTTCTTTGGTAGTTTTGTTATGAATAACACAACTGATGTTGAGCTGGCCTCCATTGACTCAGATAAGGTAATATTTAATCCTAGAAGTGGTTTTATATTTTTATCTATAAGAGTATTTCTGCTTTATTTAATATTTCTGAACATTCAGGCTATTGCTGTTGAAATTAAACATGATGATAAAATTCCTGAAGATGGCGTTGCATATGTTCAAAATGCATTACTATACACTTCAGTTTCTGGTCAACGGCGTCTGCGTATACACAATATGTCATTTTCCACATGTTCACAACTTCCAGATCTCTATAGATGTTGTGAATTGGATACAATAGTGAACTATCTCTCAAAGTATGCTTTGCGCCAAGTTTTAACATCTACTCCACAAGCTATCAAAGACAGTTTAGTGCAAAAATGTGTGCAAATTTTAGCATGCTATCGACAGCACTGCGCTACACCATCAACATCAGGACAGGTATATTATTTTTTTGTGTTTGTTTTTGTAAGTTTGTGGGGTTCTTGCTTGTTTTTGTGAGTTTTTGGAAGTTTTTGTTTAGTTGTAAAAAAGTTTATACTATAGTTAAAAATTTGAACATTTTAGTTTTCATAAAGTGCAGTATTTTGTATACTTCTCTGGATTTTGTAGTTAATTTTACCTGAATGCATGAAGCTTCTTCCGTTATATGTCAATTGTCTCATAAAAAGTGATGTGCTTGCTGGTGGATCTGAAATGAGTTCTGATGATCGAGCTTTCCTTATGCAGGCTTGTCTTTCTATGACACCAGCTGGTTCTGCTTCATATTTTTACCCTAGAGTTTTTGCTCTGGTTTGTTTTTTTGTTTTGTTTTTTTTAATTTGTATACTAGTATATTTTTATGAGTTGATTATTCCTGTGTATTTATTTATGTGATTATTTTAGCATTCACTTGACCTTGATCACGAGGATGATCTTTTACCAGAACAAATTCGATGTTTAGGAGAAAAATTCCAAGATAATGGTGTCTATCTTTTAGGTACTCAATTATTTTTTGATTTTTGTTTGCTAGTTTTGTTTTCAAATTTTTTTAACCTAATTTTTCATTTCTTATTTCTTTTTTATGTGAATTTTCTAGAAAACACAATTTCAATGTTCATATGGATTGGGTTGCAAGTCAATCCTCAAGTTCTTCAAGATCTATTCAATGCTAAATCTATTGGTCAACTGGATGTTGACATGGTATTATGGTTTTAAATAATATTTCTTTTGTAGATCTTTGCAACAAACTACATGGTTCTGAAAATTTTATTTTTGTTACATATCTAGACTCAATTGCCTGAGCTGGATACTCTACTTTCCAAAAGAGTTCGACAGATAGTTGAGGAAATACAGTCTGAACGACAGAGATATTTAAAAGTGAGTTCTTTATCCTTAAGCTTGCACTTAGAACTCTCAGCTAAATAAAGTTCAAGACATTTCTAAATAATTAAGTTTAAATCAACTGAATTGGTCTGAAATATAGTATATAGTTACAGATTAAAATAAGTTAGAAAATTTAGATTCGTAAACATCTTTCGTTTGGATATCATTTCCAGACCTCATCTATTGAAAGATCTTTTAAAGAACCTGCATTAGAAATGTAGCAACAATTTCCTTTGTATTTTATAATATTTTTAATAACTTTATTGCACAAAAATGGGTTTACACAGAAAAAAAGTCATAGAACAAAAGTTAAATTAACAAGTTTAGTAGTTAGTTAATTTACAACGACAATCACCAATTAAAGTTAAACTATATTTATTGCTTTTTAGCTTACTGTAGTTCGGCAGCGCGATAAACTGGAGCCTTGGTTCAAACATTACATTGTGGAAGACACCGGTTTCAATGCCAGCCACTTAAGTTATGTTGATTTCTTGTGTCATGTACATAAAGAAATCAGAAATATTCTCAGCTAAATGGATGAAATTTAAAATTAAAATCTAGTAAATGAAATGACGCTTACGAAGATTCATAGTAAATACAGATTGTAAGTCTCTAAAGCAGCAATCTAACAAATGGAACACGGGGTTATTTGTTGTAATTAGAAATGCTTTTCGAGTTCTATGTTTCCTATATTTATCAGCTTTTATTTTTTAAATCAGTTATTCCATTCTTTATAATATATAGAGCTCTTGGCTTCCTAAACTTTCTATTTTTTCTGTCTTCATTGACTCTTGAGATTTTATTTGATTTTGACGGGGTAACAGTTTTTTAAAACCCACAACTCTTCATTCTCTTAATTTTACGATATCCTTTCGATGGTCTAATTAGTTGTTATTGTTTTTTTAAATCTATTTGGGTAGTATTTTCATGACGATTAAACCACGCTGTTTTTCTGTTTTCTTTTTTAAAGAATTATTCTTCAGTAAATGTTATAGTTGGAATTTTTATATTTATTTTGCTATAATATTGCCGTATAATTTACGTGTTACAAAACGTTATCTTTTTTTATTTTTTCAACTAAGGGTTTTTTCAGCGTATTTTTTTAATCAATCGATGTATTTTAAAATGGACAAAGCACGTTTCGTTTCTTTATAACTCTAATACCTACAATAATTTTTTGGGAAAGTCTGTTGCAAATTTTTTACTTTCATAGAATTTCAAACAGGAACAAAAGTGAAAAAGCAATTAAGATTATTTGTATTTTAAAAACTTTTTCTAGAATCCAAAATGGTATACAAACTGAACCAGAAAACTTTTCTGTCTACAGAAAATTATCCTGATAAGGTCTTAAGAGAAAGTTCGAGCTTTGTCTGAGAAATGAATTCTTCAAAGTCCTTTTTTAATTTTCCATTAAAACGCCTTGCTAACTTCTTTTTGATGACAAGATGTTGTCGTTTCTTACACTTCTAAACTTTTCTTCCTTTGTCTATTTTTACATTAAACTAACATCGCTTTTTTTGAACATGGTGCGACAACACTCATTTCCTCCTCGTTCTTAAGTCTAAAGTAAGATTAACGAAATGTTGTAGATATCACGATCTTGTAGTAGACAGTAAAGCTGTGGTAAAACTAATAGATGCTAAGTATCAGTTGTAATTAAATTAACAATGCATTAAAAAGGAATTAAGGAAATTACACATTAATAAAAAGGTTTCTCTTTCTCAGAAAGTGATAAAAACATGTTTCAGGCATTAGCCTGAAAAACAGCTTTGGTTTCAAAGGCTTTATGGCATGTTATACATCTATCTTCTCAAATACTACGCAAAGTAGTTAATTCGAACAAAAAGCAATTTGTAAATATACAGTATAATAAGACATACATTTAAGCTAGATCAGCTATACTTGCTATAAAGACGGATTATCATCATTAAATCTTCCTTTTAGGATAAAAATGTCTGTTTATTAAATCAACATTTTTTCAGAATCTTCTAATCTATAAATCATAAAACCAACTTTTTTCAAAGGTGACGATGCATGCGCAAATGTATGACTTTGGCCTTTCTATGGAGAAATAGTTCATCATTACTATACTATATATTTGTCTTGTATACCTCAGTAACTTATTATCTTAAAAAATATTCCGCCGTTAGAAGATTATCGCTTAAAAATCTTTCTTAATAATAAAATGGTACTTCAAATTGAAATTTAAAGGTATGACCATATCAAGAAACAAAATATTTACCCTCTAACTTTCGTTTTAAAAAAAATTTACAAGTTTCAGCAGATTGAAAGAGATAAAAAACTTAAATTGCCACTCACCTGGCGCTGTCTATAAACGGCTTCACTGGTTAAATTACGTAATTTTTTAAAGCGTTATTTTGTTGTTTTTTGTCTTTTTGATGTTTCTGAATGCAAATTACACTAAACTCAATGCTCATAAGCTTTTTATAATACGTGAATGGTACAATTTTTTTGAAAAATAAAATAAATACCGTTAAAGGATCTTGGGTCAGTTTCTGAAATCTAGAATAGTTGTTAGAGTTGGGAACTAAAGTTAGCCCGCTTTTTAAGTTTTAACTCCCCTTGTAACTTCACTGATGATTTTTCGTCCACCCAGTCCCCCAAGTAATTGTATTTTTCAAGTAAAGTCCTTTTTTCCTTTCACCATACCTTATATTCAACGATTTTCAGTTTTTTCCCTTTGATATTGTGCGCGCTGAATTGCTTTTTGTCCGCCCCTTAGTTAAGTTATCAGATTGTCAGAGCTTTGTGTGTGACATCATTCAGACACACGTAAGTTAAAAAAATATTTTTGTGTATATTAGAAAAAAACTCTCAAAGCTCTTATTTTCTTTACAAACGATATGTGAATATTTGTTTTGTTATTAAAATGATTTCGTTATTAAGTCAATAAAATAAAAGTTTATTTTTAATTTTCCTCTTAAGATTTACAAACAAAATATCGGCAGTTCAATTCGACAAAATGCTGCGTAAGCACAATGGCGGTTTTTAAGGCGTCATGTTATTGGTAGGGAAAGTTTAAAAAGAAAAAATTTAAATTTAAGTTTAAAAAAAGTTAAACTGAGAAAAAATAGTTCACATCTAACTCTATTTACAAACAAAACAGATAAGTAACATTAAAGTTCTCTTGAAAATTGGAATGGGTTTTATCAATATCAAAAACGCACAAAAATGGTAAGTCTGATTCTCGTTATTTCGTGAGCTCCGCGTGATTATTAGACTTATGTTCGTTTTCTTATTCCAGTAAATAATCGAACAATAAGAATGGCAATACGTTATTGCTCATTCTATTGTTAAGTAAAAATTTACTTAGTTTTCAAAAACCATCTTTAATCTCTGTGAATTAATTCGAAATTCTCAAGAGAAGAACTTTTATCGCATCTTGCTTTGTAAATTGCTACAAAACACTTCCAAATCATTTCTCCATTCTCAAGGTTATCTCTTCACTACGATTAATTAATCGCTAATTTGTAATATAATAAAGTTTCTCATGAAAATTTATTTACTTTGTTTTATTACGAAAAAAAACTTTCAAAGTTTGTTTGAAGTTGATGAAAATTGTTTTATTGGTTTTCATTGTTAAGTATTTAATTATTCTCGACGTAGGTCACTTGACATAAGTTGTCTCTAATGAAGTCTCTCCTTTTGTAAATAATTCGAAATGCTGACAAAGCTGTTTAAATTTTTTTAAATAGGAAAATTAATTTAAATACATTTTCACATTTGAGAGGGACTGATTGTATTACAAAGAAATCATTACGTTTCAAGATTCACCTTTTTTTTGTTTGTTTAGGGACAGCGAAAAATTTACTTTTGAAAGAGACAATTAAACGGTTCTTATACTGTTTAATCTAATAACGTAGCTTTTAGAATAATTTTATGAGACGAACAAAACCTGGAAAACATCTTAAAAAACTCTTTCTAATTACTGGATTAGCATAGATTATTGAACGATTCAAAAATATTTTCTTTCTCACAGCAAAATTAAACCGTTCTTGAAATAATTGTATAAAAATTATTTTACAACTAATCGTTGAAAATTTATTTACAACTGATCGTTAAAAACTATTTTTTTACTGAAAAGAAAATGTCTGTAAAAGCCAACGTTCTATAAAAATAGACGTCCGTATCAGACTGAGAGATCTAATTTGCGTCAACATCGTCCGATAAAAATGATTACATCCATTTACATAACTTCCGCGTAACAAGCATTTTCTTGTTTACTTTATTCAAGTAATTTGAAGCGATTAAAATGAGAAAATGATAACCTAAAACTAGGTATATTTTGCCTCGAAATACTTTGGATTAGGTCCTATATATAAATGAATTAACCGACACCTGGTTTCTATGTAGCTAAAAAAAGTTTTTTTATAAGAAATTTTTACTACACATACTCGGTATGTGTTTTTGATATGTTTTGTGACCCTTCCGGTGTGGCAATCAACAGCTTTTGATATATTTAATGAGCACTACTAAGCGTATTTTGTATGATTCATATTCATTTCATTTCTACCTTATAAAAATATCTTTGTGAATTCTATGAACAGTTAAAGTTTGTTTGGCAAATTTTATTTTGCAACTCAAATTCAGAAACAACTTAGTTTAGCGCTTTCAATTAATTAGAAAACCAATTGAAAATTAAAAATTAAAACAAGTAAACACGCAAATATTTTTAATATATATTTAATATACGCTGATAATGCATATCCGTGATTTCGTGCAACAAATAATTCACCATGACAACTTCGCAAGATATTGTTCATAAAAACCATGTTAAACTCATCACCTATTGCTTATTATAATCGCTCAGCTTATTTAATACATTTAGCTGACGATTCTCAATAAATTGTCTCATAAAACAACGAAGTTATAAGTTCTAAAGTTATTCCATAGAACATCATGTTTAAAAATCGGCCAAAAACTTGCTATGTGGGGTATGTCTTTACCATTTAAATCACTTTTATTCAAATATTTTTATGTTTAAGTATCATATGCTATGGATGTTTCGCTTAAATATACGTAAAGTACGCATATATACACATGTATATATATATATATATATATATATATATATATATATATATATATATATATATATATATATATATATATATATATATATATATATATAGAGAGAGAGAGAGAGATTTATACATATATAATAAATAATGTAAATACATGTTAATAGTCTGGTATTTTGAATATTTTAATGTTCACATGTATTAAAAATATCAGTCAACTAAAGTCAAATTCCTTTCAAGTTGATTTTTTGAGTATATTAGGAGCAGAACAACTGCTGGCCTTTAAGGTCATTGCAACCGTTTTTAATGAACAATAAAGGGCTTTTGAAAACTTATAAAATGAGTTTAGTAAAGATTTACATGTTTAGTTTTTATTTTTATATGTGTAGTTCATAGTTTTATTTGCTTTTAATTTCATATACTGAGAATGGTCTCATACAGTGACCGTGGTCTCGTTGACTAGAAATAAAATTAGAAAAAACTACTTTTTTTTTTTTTCAAAAATCTTATTTCTCTTACGCAATTTAATTCTCAGAACTTTAAGGGTTAAAGAAATTTCAAAGTATAGTTGATGAATTATTTGGTAATGAAACCGTATAAATATCCTGAATGTATTTTATTGATTTAGTATTAGCTGTTCTCTTTTGAAGAACAAGCATTATTAGATCGGTAACAATCTACGGTAAATATTTTCTATTGCTATTTCTTATAAGTTAACAGGAGATTTCCGCAGCTAATTGGATTTCAGATGGTAGTGAATGGATGTGTTAAACCTCTGAAAGTAAATAATACATGTGCAATCATTATATTACTCCTTTTCTTATTTATTTATTTTTTTTTTTCTTTCTCTTTTTATTCTTAATCAAAGGTTTAGATTTCCACATTGTCTGACGGTGAATAGTTTTATTTCTATATGTTTACTTATCAAGCAAATATTATTTTAGCTATTTGTAAAAACAGGAACGAGAAATTAGGATTGCTCCAGTTTTTATTCCTCAGACTTTAATGACGTCGAGTTTTTACATTTTTTCAAACACTTAATTTAAAATATTGTTTAAGAAGATGCATTTAAATTTATTCCTGATTTTCTATGGTTGCTTCTCTTCGAAGATTTAGTTTTTTTGACTTCTTCTTTTCACATATTCTCTCAGATATAGTTTACAGTTCATTTATTGGCTTCCCGATTCAAAGCTTTATTTATTGGTTTCCCAATTCAAAGCTTTATTTTAGAAGTTCTCACTATTGCTCATCTAGTAAAAATGATTGTGGCCAATTCACAAATTTGGTAACGACTTTTTTTCCTCACATAGAATTGGGTAGATTTTCATCATGCGCTCGAACTTTTTATCTGTAGTTGATTAGGTAGTTCTAAAACTTAAATCTTTCTCAAAATATTTGGTTTCATCTTACTCCAGCATTTTGTTGGACGGATTTCTAAGTTTTGTTAGCATTACGAGATAAAGACTTTGGAGTTGGAGATTATAATGATTTCTACGAACTTAAACGAAATTTTTCTGCTTTTACTCTGAAACCTCAATATGATAAAATAGGTTTTTATCAAAACAAAAAAAAAGTTCCAATGTTTGTTTTAAAAAATCCTTTGAACTTATCAGGTAAAATACAGGAGCGTTCCTGTTTTTAACCAGATATTAAAAAAATTCGCCTCGTTCTCATATTCCTGATTCTATTTTTTCAAAATCATCTTTACTCATTTTGAAAAGATTGGAAATAAAGTTGACGTCACTTTAAAAAAGGCGAAATGAAACTGGGCATCAACACGCTTTTTAAAAACAACGTAAAATGCGATTTGGAGTTTCTAATTGTTAATATTATGCACTAAGGTATTGTTTTTTTTCTTTCCTTACGAAAATAAATTTACTTAAATATACATGCAATAGTAATTTGTCACATACAAAAATTTTATTTTCGCGAAAAACAAAATTATTGGTTTTAAATGAAAATGAATTGACCACCTGTTTTAAAAACTGACGTGTAAGGGTTTACTTTTTCTTATTTTTTAAAAGGTGAAATAAAAATTAGTTTCGTCAATTATTTCAACTCATAATCTTATAACAATCTCAAGTTTAATAAGGTTTTAGTAATAGCCCTCATTGCAGTTGTCTTAAAAAAAACAGCAAGCAGAGTTTTAAATTTATTAGTAGCCACAAATGTTGAAAAGCCGTATATTTTGTCACGTTGTTTGTCATGATGCGTGCGTCTTTTAAACAGAGAATAACAAAAGAATTGACAGCGAAAGGTCGCAATAACGACAAAACCTCTTAAAAACTATGTTTACTTGATGCAATTTGACTTGATAAAAATATTCTCAGTGTATCACATATCGAAACCTTTTTAATCGAATAAAACTTTTTTAGGCGCTCAGCGCACGAAACAATGCACAATTTAATTGAGCAGTGTTATGATTGGAATCATTCGACTGGCACCCAATTAGCTCATATTGAACAAGAATGCAGTAACAGGTATTTGAAGGCCTTTATGTTAAATGATCGAAAAACATGCTCGAAAAACAATCCTTCAAAAGATAAAAATACAAACTCCAGTGACTCTTCTTGCGAATGTATGAAGCACACGAAAACAGCTCGTAGAAGACGTTTGAAGAGTCAATCTGGTTATTATTTAGCGATAATGCCTAATGGGCAAATAATTGGAAATAGAGATCCATGCAGTCCTCATAGTAAGCTGTTTGATGATTGTAATAAATAATTGTAGTTAACGATGATGTTTATGAAAAAAAACAGTTTTGGTCATGAACATAATGCTTGAAATAGTTTTTGTGCCAATAACCAGTGGCGCAGCCTGACCAGGCCGAACATCTAAGATGGAGTGTTAGTAATAAAACTTGATGAGTTTTAAAGTAGTTTTTACTCTTTGTCTCTTAATATTTGCCACTGGTAATGGTTATTGTAACTTTGTTGAGATTTACATGATGAGTGGATGATTATGATGATCATAATGACGATGATCACGATGATGATGATGATGATGATGATGATGATGATGATGATGATGATGATGATGATGATGATGATGATGATGATGATGATGATGATGATGATGATGATGATGATGATGATGATGATGATGATGATGATGATGATGATGATGATGATGAAATATTACATACTTTTTAGTTGAAATTGATGTAATCCCAGTTGGAGCCGATCTTGTAAAGCTATGGGCAGTTGAAGCGGAACTCTTTCTTATGATAGATGATGCCGGACAAATGCGAGGAACAGTAAGTGTTCAAAAATATTTTTTATTCATCTTTGAACTATGTTATTATTCTCAGTAACTATCAAGCAGTTATTAATGATATTAAACAAATGTTAAACAAAAAATAAAAAAAAACGCAAAAATTATTTTTGGCGTTAATTAAAAAGCTACTTATTCATTAGGATGTAGATAGTGCAGAATGCATATTTGAAGAAACACTCACAGAAAACTTCTTTACAGTGTATTACTCTGCAATGTACTTGCATAAACGCTGGTGTGTAGGACTGCGTAATAAACCGCAAGCGAGAAGTTTTTATAGAAAACCAAAACCAGCAAAAGATGATTCTTTTTTTCTGGAAATTGTTCAACGTCGTCAATCAAATTCATCTTTATGTGATAGCGAAGATAGTAGAGCAAGTAGATGATTCTTTTGATTGGCCCGTAAAAAAGTTCAAGTTGCTGCAAATCAAAATGCTCTTCTCGCCAGATTTCTTCAAAAAACAAAAAATCATCATTTGCAAGAATATATTTATGCATTTTAAATTCTGAGAAGATTTTTAAATATTAGAGATTTATCGAAATTCGATTTTTTTTTTAAATTAAGCTTATTTGTCCATTGGTTTCACAATGTCTTTATATTAATTAAATCTAGACCACAAAGAAGCTGATAGAGAATGAGCATTTACAAATTTCTCGACCTTTTTGCATTTAACTCGTCTTAATCAAAAACATTTTTTTTTTTTTTTTTTTTTTCCGATTTAAAACAATTTGCAAATCTTCTGCTCGTAACTTATGAAACATAAGAAATTCAGCTGACACATAATTTTTATGGAATGGTGCGTATAGCTGCACATGTGATGTAAATTTTATTGAAATAAATTTTTAAAATTTGTGTTAAAAAGCAGTTTTAAAATTACTTTAATTTTTTCGATTGTTACAAGAGATTTTTATTATTATTATTATTTTATCATTTTTATTTTTGTACAGCTTAATTTCATTAAAATAGTTCTTCGTCTGTGGGCCGTTTAGGAATTATGGTTTTTAAATTTGTGTAAATAAACGTCACAAATTTCAAAAAGATTGATAATTGAACGCGTGAGCTTTTATAGTTATTTATTAACGGAATAAAAACTGTCAGTAAGTTTAAGCGGTGTTAAAG
The DNA here is from genome assembly GCF_058129835.1 of Hydra viridissima. Taxonomy (NCBI): domain Eukaryota; kingdom Metazoa; phylum Cnidaria; class Hydrozoa; order Anthoathecata; family Hydridae; genus Hydra; species Hydra viridissima. Next base: position 18,843,684 of record NW_028324301.1, on the reverse strand, counting down.
TAAGCGTAGCTATAAAATTATGCAATGAAATTAATGTGGGTGCCAGCTATTTGAAAGCCATTATGGTGACCCAAATAAAAAGTTTCAATTTGTTTCAATGGAAAAAAAATCGCTAAAAGTTGCTTCATTCTAACGTTATTAAGATAAATTAGAATTAAAATTTATTTAGAAAGGAAATTTTACCCCTGAGAATGGATCATATTACTTTTTTAAAAATGAAACTCGACTGACCTTCTATCGCTTGCCGACCTCTTACTTCCCTTTCCCATTCCATAAATGTAAAAGAAGACCCTTTTAATTGGGGACCGAGTGAGAAATCATTTATTTTAAGGAAGTGCCAATGAATTTTTTGTTCACGATAGGTAGCTAATAGGCATAAGGCATAGTCAATTTTCTAGTATGTTGATACTGGTGTCGATTAAGGATGACTTTCAAAAAATTAAGGTAATTGAAGCTAATCCAACTGCGCCACGACCCCTAATATCCCCTTCCTAGAACTAAAATCTTCTAAAATCGAAAACTTTTTTTGGTTTTATCATAAAATAGTTCAAAATTTATCAACAGATTTAATTAAAAAATCTCTTTTATTTATGATGATATATGTTTCAAAGTTCCCCTTACTTACTTCCTTAAACAACATTAAATGGTCGAAACTTTTAAACTGGATATTTTGTTTAATGATATTTGAAATCTCTAGATGAATTTTGATCTAGCTTAATGTAACAAAAAAACAAAAAAAAAAAAAATTGAAAAAGCCTTTTAAGAACCTTATCCTAGGGGATGGCTATTAGGAGTCGAGTAGAATTTGTTACAATCATTTTGATACCATTTTTAGTGCTTCAATATATTTTTGCTTTCCAATATATAATTTGTTTTTCATCAAATTTAAAAATTTATCATACGAAAGTCTCCACCTTTCTTGCCGATAAATTCGATAATATATTACTCAACTATGTGTATAATTCAAAAGAATTGTATCCTTTAGATTTTTGTAACTCGTAGAGAACTACTCTAAATATCTACTTTGATATTTGTGTGGCTTAATGATTTTTCAAGACAACCATAGACTATTTTTATAGGTACCTTAATGTATTTGGTAACGAGAACTTCAAGACTAAACTGAAAAAACAGCTCTAAGGTGTCTATGCTGTTAAGCAACTCATTTCAAGCATTGCGTTTCAAACGAAGCTCCCTTAGTAGATTACTCTACAGATGTTTATCTTAGATAGATACTGGTTGACATACTGTGACCCACACTTCTTGCATTCAAACAAACTTTTTAAAATCTCTTTTAAAATTTTTTTACAACACTTGTTAGGTTAAACAATATTTGTGCCTACACAATGATTCTAAAATGTAAAGATCAGCTTTTTGAAAGTTTCGAGAAGAGAATATACAAAACGAACAAAGGTGCATTTAGTTGCAATTTGTTTTCAAACCGTTTGAAATAAATCCATTAAATTTCGGATTCTGTTTAATCTAAAGGAGAAACGTTCAATTTATCCAAAGAATATCCGCAGTTTAAATTTTTTGTTCAATGAAGGCAAAATGCCAATATAATAGTTTTGTGGACACTAGAGTATAAAACCTCCCAAAATTCTCTCCAAAAAAGGGAATCTCCTCAAAATCTTTTCTCATAAAATTCTCCCCATAAGGAAAATCTCTCAAAATCTCCTCTAAAATCCTTCTAAAAAAACCTCTTAAATCCCCCTAAATTACTTTAAAATATTAAGCTTTTCTCAATCATTCTTATTCTCTGTCTACAGATATTTCTTCAACTTTAGTATAAACAATAAATTTTATCTTCAAGTTTAGTGCTATTGTTTTTAAACTCTGAGTCATGGTTCTCTAAAACAGGTTTACCAGTTTTCTTTTGATTAGTATTTGTCTTAGAATGGCTACAGAACTTTCTCGAACTTTACTAATTAAATTGTTACCATTTTATCAGTGAAGTTACAAATGTTACAACCAAGAAAATTACAATTATTTCTGGTCGTTTCTATGGAAAAACAGTTTTAAAGTTTAATGGTGTGACAGATTTCATGTAGTTGCATATGCATGCCCACCTGGTGTTTTGGCTAAAACTAAAATTTTTCATCTTTACAATATCTAGAGTTAATACCTGTCTTATCACAACAATATGTCAATCGAGATAGAACTTAAGATTTGCCTAATTGAAAGGCTACAATTTTGTAAAAATAAGTTCAAGATTTTCACTCCCATGTTCATCTAAACTGGTCTTTAAGCAATTTAAAAGTAACGAAAACTCGTTTTTAGGAAGAGAAAGGTCTTGTCTGCCTTTTCTCGTCACCATCCATTTGCATAATATTTTTCGCCAGTTGATCTTCATCGGCCTAAAGTAAGCAACATTTAATAGCTGGGTGAAATGCGTGGAGTTTGCTGGTAAGGCCACAAAAGTTATGTTAATAGCCTAACATGCATCAATAAATGCAATACTCAAGTGTGACGATAATTGTCACCAATAATGACACGTCAGCCTTTAACCTTTTTGAGTCTCTATTAAAGCAAAAAAAGGAATCAATATTCAAAGTAAGTAGAACAAACCAACCGCTTTTATTGCAACGTGCTTCTTGTGGTCCATGTTCCATCCAGTATTCCATAAGGTTTTTGTTTTGTAAACCACATATGCTGGTAACAACTCTCGCAGACCCATTTCAGTTGTTAACCGGGATTTTTTCAATAAGATCAAGAGGAAGATCCGGACCAACCTATCTAAGACAATGAAAAGCATGGTCCGAGATCTTGAATAAGTAATTTGTTTGTCCTAAAGGCTGTGAAGGAAGCTGAGATACTGTTCTTATTTAGGATAAAAAGATTTATGCTCGCTTAAAAACTAAAGGCCTCCTGATGAAAGATGTACGAAGATCAAATCTATCGTTAAGAAGAAAAAACCAATTATCTTCTTCTCGGATGAAAAGAATTTCATTGTAAACCAGGTCTCAAATTATCGTCATAATTTATTTATCTTATCTTTTAAAGGTTTCGGATATCCAAGACAAGGTCAAGTTTCACCTTGGACAAAACATCCCTCGCAGATCATGATTTTTGGATTGGTCAGTTCCGATGGTAAAAAAATACCACCAGTAATTCTATTATCAGGGCTGAAAAACGGTGCCCAAGTCCACATTGAAAGAGTTTATTTGGGTTCAAACCAATTATCCTGAACCAACAGACTATGTTTTCATGTAAGATGGAGCTCCGTAAAACAAGGCCAATGTTACTTAGCAGTCTTGAATTTGAATTTTACTTTGCGGCAATTGCTAGAGAAGAATCGATGGTGTAGAAAACGATTAGGTGTGACAGTGAGTAGCAATCTTACAGCCGTTTATAGCATCTCCAATTTTCGCGCTTGACAATTTGAGGATAAAACTGGTTTGTTTGCACATAATGGGATACATTTAATTTTATATAGCATAAACATAATAGGGTTTTAGTGATGGTTATCCGTAACAATAAATGTTATATATCATCGAGTTAATGGTATTGGTAGCAACCAAAAAAATATTTAAAAATATTTTAAGTGCCCTATTACTGTCCTACGGTTGGTGCCTAGGGAGTATAGCCTCAGTTAGCCAATGCCTAAATAAGGCTATGAGGCTAAGCCATCGACATCTAAAACCATATGGTTTAAGACTATTATTTGCTCATATTACCTTTTGTAAGTTTTCGGTCAAAACACTTAACATTTTTGTACATCTAACAGCAGCATGTCTTTTTTTAATGGACTGCCTACCAATAATGAGCGATTTCAACAATAGTTTTCAGTAAATCAGGTTGATTCTCTTTTACTCGTGAACGATCAATATTTACTCGAAGACTGATAATCTTTCTAGTTACTGGCGTTGAATCACATGACTCATTTAAGGCCTCTCCCTCTACTTTGGAATTTCTAGCTTCTCATCATCGATTTTTTTTTTTTTTTTGAAAACTTTATCAAATCATTATTCAACTTCTTATTCCCGTTAAGCATTATGAATTGGGTAGATGTGTAACTGTCGGTATTCTCTTTTCGTAATCAAGCCAACCGAGTCTCGTTATCAAGTTTATTTCTAGTTTTAATCAGAAATTTTGTAGTTTCTCGCTGCATATATATTCTATTATACAATATAACTCAATAGTGACTCAAACATGAAGTAAAATAAAATATTATTACGTCCTTGGTCCAACCAGACCCGTTTGACTTAAGCCAAATAAGCTCATAAGATCGAAAGCTTTTATGCACTTTCTGTTATTAAAATTATGAGTAGTTCGCGGGACAATTCTCCTTAACTCCTAGATGATAAACATGAAAATGTTTTTTGTAATGAATGTTCAAATCTGTTTGTAACAAGATATCCCACTAAAAGCTTAATGATTGACATTAATTTCTCTGTAATGAATTTCGTTTTATCGCCAGTGTACTGATAGAAGTCAATAAATAATACAAATAAATTACTGACAAACACAAAAGAATTACTTATTTTAAAGAACTTAATTTTGACAAATATTACTTAGTAGTTTTTAAAAGCAAATTACAGCCAAACAGCAGCTACACCTTTTATTATGATTGTAGTCACTGTAGCTACCGGTTCGAGTAAAATAACTTATCTTAACACAAACCGGTAGCTACAGTCACTCGAGTCAGTCTAGTGACAATTACCAATTCAATCACTATCGTCATCAATGAGTTTAAAACAAGATTTATTAAAGAGTAACTAAGAATGACTGAAAATGAGTATTCTTTTGCTTTTAAATTCAAAGAATGTCTTCAACTTTTCTTTTTAGATAAAAATAAACAGTTTTTGGTTACTTTTTTGTAATTATTAGTATTAAACAGATAAATGTAATGAATCTTGAGGAACTAGTGCAATCATTTTGGTATCACATTGATAAAAATCAATATGAATTAGCCAATGCTGTTTTGCAATTGATTAAAAATGTTTCAGAAGAAAGCTACAGCAAGCTCCTAATTTCACTTATTACAAATTCTTGCACAAACTATGAAAACAAGTAAAGAATTTCAATTTAAAATTTACATTTCATTAAAGTGTATGTATGCATAATATAAATATTCTTATGTAATGTATTTTAAGTATCATATTTTACTTTATTATATAAATATTGGTCTATTAACACTTTTGCATATTATTTACAAATATTTATATGTGCTACAAATTTTTAGTCTGCTCAGCATGTCAGTTTTATCTTGTATTTGTTATTATCTCTTTTTATAGTAACTCAGAACATTATCTACATTCGTGGCTTGCTTTAAGAGAATATGTAAAAAATGACCCTACAAACAGCAAGTACTCAAAGGTATTTTACTTGAAAAATTGCTTTAAGTAACAGGTTTATAATAGATGAATATTTTCAATTCATTTTACATATGCACAAATATATTTCATTTATAAAAACAGATATATTTCATTGATCTGTTATGTTATATCTTTCAGAATATATCTTCTCCTGAACAAGTTAAAATTAAACTTGAATTCGTAATGATTTTAAAAACACTTGGGATTCGTGAATTTCCTTTGGTTTTTAAGGTAAATAAACTAGTGTAATTTCAAGTAAAAATCAAATATTTAAAGAAAATTAAAATAGATATTAAATATTTTGTATTACAAAATATCTCTTATCTCATAGTAACATCTATTTTAATTATCTTTTGTAATACAAAATATTACCTCCTATTTAATTTTTGAATTTATTTATCTAAATATTATAAAATACATTTGAACACTAAATTTATTTATTTTTTTGTATGATTTTTCTGTTGTTTAAATACGAATATGCTGATATAAGTATATTTTAAAAGAATTGGATTTATGTAAACTAAGTTTCAGAAAACTTTGGAAAATTTTTTTCAGAGAATGTGGTAGGGTCCTTAGGCTCTCAGGATCCTAAAATATATTTATCATGGTACCCAACATTCTGTGTATATCTATATAATTATATGTGTTTGTATCTACAGTAGCGTGCAAAAGTTTAGAAACACCTACTTTTTTTCAGTTTTTAACACATAACTTTTCACAAACTTTCTCAAATAATCTGAAATTTTACTGAATGTGCTCTATATAATAACAATTCAAAATCCATTTCACAAAATTTTTAAAACTCACCGTTCAATTAATTTTTATTGTTTTTTTGAAAAGGCTTCTGTGCAAAAGTTTAGAAACAGCTGAATTTGGATTATTATTTATTTCTATAAAGCTGAAATATTTACTAAAACTTTCAAAATTTACAATTTTTTAATAAAATAGTTTCAATAAAAAAGTTAGTATTTGTTGGCATATCCATTTGCCTTTAAAACAGCATCACAGCAGCAAGGCATCGAATCAACTAAATTAATGAGAACATCCTGAGGAATATTATATCAACATTCTTTAATCAAACCAAATAAATTGTCTTTGTTGGTTGGTTTTCTACCAACTAATTGCCTGTCAATGTACTCCCAAAGATGCTCAATGGGATTGAGATCTGGGCTCTGTGAAGGCCATTCAAGAACATTGACTTTTTTTGATTGAAAATAATCCTTAACAGATCTGGCACAATGCTTTGGGTCATTATCTTGTTGAAAGATCCAATTGCGATTCATTTTGTCCTTTGTTTGGGGCAGCATAATGTTCTTCATTATGTCTAAATAAACTCTCTGGTCCATAATAGCTTCTATGCGATGAATGGGACCCAATGGATGCAATGAATGGATTGAATCTGTCTCCTATTGAACGTCTGACATATCTAATTCTGTCACTACTGAATAGTATAAACTTTGATTCATTTGAGAAAATGACTTTTGACCAATCATTAAGTGTCCAACTGAGATGATCTCTCGCAAATTTTATTCTGGTTCTTAAATTTATCGCAGATATAAGAGGTTTCTTAACTGGACAGCAACCATACAGATTATTTTGTCGTAATCAGCGTTTAGTTGTATCAACGCTACAGTTTGTGCTATGAAACTGATGCATAATTGAATTAAGTTCGACAGCAGTCATGCGAGGATTATTCTTGCAAAACCTTACTAATAATCTATCAGCCTTTTCAGTTGTAACTTTAGGTCTTCCAGAGTGAGGCTTGCTTTCAATAGTTTTGCGCTGACGAAACCTTTTCATAATGTGACATATCCCTTGTTTAAAAACATTGTAAAGTTCAGAAATCCTTTATAATTAATTTCTTTATTTCATCTGAAACTTCCTTAGCCTTTCCCATGCTTTTAAAATATCACTACGTAATTGAATTATAAAACTTCACAAATAGTTTCTCAATTAGTTATACTTCATTGCTTTTGAAATATCTCAAGTTTGACCTTTTATAATGCTTTTGTTTATAAAAAACTGATATAATTGCGGGTTATTATACTGTTTCTAAACTTTTGTATGGAAGCCTTTTCAAAAAACAATAAAAATTAATTGACCGGTGAGTTTTAAAAAATTTTGTGAAATGGATTTTAAATTGTTATAATATAGAGCACATTCGGTAAAAATTTCAGGTTATTTGAGAAAGTTTGTGAAAAGTTATGCGTTAAAACTGAAAAAAAGTAGGTGTTTCTAAACTTTTGCATGCTACTGTATATAGTTGTACATGTATGTATCTATATAATTAAATCCATTGTATATTCACTAAGATTATAATCACAAAGTAGAATTGCAAATGTTAGAGTTTTGTTTTTTCAGGAGCTTTTGGAATTGCTTGATCAAGACACTACTAACAAAAATGAAGAGTTTTTGTCACAAGAAACTATATATTTCATCAAAAAATCAGCATCACAAAATGCTGAACTATGTTTTCGGATTATTGATCTATTATCACATAATGCAAATATTAAAACATTAGGCAAAATGCTTTTAAATGAAGAAATAGAATGTTTACTCAAGAATAATAATAGATTAACCAAATCATTTTTGTTATTATCTGTTGGAACAAAGTATTTGGATCATAATGATAAGCAACAAATAGATGTTTTAAAGAATGCTGTTTCTGAGCTTTTGGAACAAAAAAAGCTTATAGACATCTGCAATTTTTCTCTTTCCTTAGTTAAAAAATACAAGCTAATGCAGTTAATTGATGCTCATGTTAAAGATTTTACTTTAGCATCATTTAAATCAACAAGTACCAGTTTTGTTAGTGTAGAGCTTGCAGAAATCATAGTAAGAGCAATTGACTCACCAAATGAACAAGATTGGTTTCGGTTAGTTTTAATGTGCTTCAATGATAAAGTCTACATTCTGCAATGCATTTTGGTAACCAGTTTCTCTATTTTATAGGCAATAAATTTTTTGAAAACTTTTTTAGTGTGTTCACATTTTTACTTTCTTTTTTGTTATTCATTTCATAGGATTTTTTTTAAAAATAGTTTGTGCTAAACAGCATGCAGTAAATTTTTATTACTGCTTTTAATTTTTTATGTGCGTAGGTTGAAATATGCTTGTAATTTTATTGCAGTCTTGCATAAAATAAAATGATAATTAACTAATGATAAAATTCATAGTATGATATCTTAAGCACTAGACTGATATAAAATATTAAACCATTTTTCATCCGCTTAATGTGATTCTTAGCAGCTTAAACATCCTTTCCTAATTTGTCATAATAACACTATTTTTTTTAATTTACAAAGAAACTTTTTTGTCATCTATTTTTTAGCTTAATATTTATTCCCTTTTTTTCAGGATGCTTGTTTTTATTTGATAAGCATGAAAGAGCATAAGCGTGCTGTCTCTCTGATATCCTCACCTCTGTTAAGTCCACTCAAACCTCTGGTCCTACTTGTTTCATGGTCACAATGTGCTACATTTGAAAATGCTATTGTTTTGTTAGACCATTTTCATAACTCTGTAAGAATTTTTTTCATAACTTTGTTTGTAAATTTTTGACTTTATTGCTACTGTTTTTTTCATATTTATTAAATTTCTTTTTGAATATTATGTATTCAATCATCATTGTACCTAAGTTGTTTATAAAGCATATGATTTCTTTCTCTACAATTCACAATTTGTATATATCTCATGAATTTTTAAGTAAAATACATCTTTATGTCTACTGAGCAAAGCATTTATTTTACAATGTGTCCAAAAAGTTTACATGAGTTCAAACTTTTTATGATATTGATCTAGTTTTTTGATGATAAAATTGAAAAAGCAAAAGCTTTTTTTAAATTTTTTTTTAAGTAACATTTAGTAAGCTTTAATTAACAAAATAAAAAAATTTTACAATGGAATTTTATAAATTTATATATATATAAAAATACAACAGCAAGATGCAACTATTAAATTGGTTTTACAAAAACTGGCCATTAAATTTAAACAAATTGTATTTACTTAAGAAAAACTTTATAAAAAAATGATAAATTAACATTAAAATAGCCTCCTTTTGCTTTTTAAATAATTGGATCCAATGAGGCATGGATTCAACCAATCTCATGCAATAATCCTTTGGCAATTCCGCCCAAATCTTTAATGACTTTTGTTTAAGATTTTCAACTGAAGTTATCTTATATTTTGCAAGTTTTCCATCAATCCAACTCATACATGCTCAGTAGGATTTAAATCAGGCAACTGAGCACACCAAATAATAACCTTAAAGCCTTTCTCATTGAATCAGTCTTGAATTTAATGTGCAGTATGAGGTGTTGTGCCATCCTGCTAAAATATCCAATTTTTGTTTCTTCCATGAAACAATGTTGCAGACTGTCTTAAACCTTTTTCTAGAGTATCTTTGTATCTTTATTGATTAATTCTTCCGGTATATATATTGCTGAGACCCAAACCTTTGTGAGAAATACATCCCCATATTCTAGCCAAGCCTCCACCTCCTTTAAACTTGGTATAGCATAGCAAGATGAATATTTCTTATGATTGTATCTTTTAACATACACCTTTTCTTTGTGATTTAGTAACTCAAAATTAGCCTCATCACTAAAAATGACTTGAAACCATTTTTAGTCAGATCACTTAATTCTTTCTCTGTGCCATTTCAATTGTTTTAGGTGGTCTTTTACAGACAAAAGTGGTATTTTAATGATGATATATGATCCTATGTCTTTAATGAGTAACACTTTTCTTACTGTTTTTTTTCCGATTGTAATATTCTTTCAGGAAGTATTTGAATTCTCTGGTTAAATTATAAATGCTTATCCTAGGATTTGTATGAACTCTGCGAAAAATGACATTTTTCTCTTTCCGTAACTTTGAAGGCCTATCAGACCTTGGAAAATCTTTGACAATCTCAGTTCCTTTAATTTTTTTTAATATATTTTGAACACAGCCCTCTGAAACACAGACTAATTTTGCTATATCAGCATTAGATTGGTTTCCTTCTTTATTTAAACCAACAATTTGCCATTTAACACTCTCAGGGATACTTTACTTGCCCATTTGATCAAAATTTTACCAGATCAGATTTGGCATTGATTATATCAAAATTTATTTAATACTTCATAAAAATTTTTTTGATAAGGTGTTAAATAATATATACCAAACATTATCATTTTCAGAGGAATAGGAAGTCAGATAGATTAAATAAATCAAAAATAACACAATTTGTTTAAACTTTATGGCCATTTATCCCCAAGTAAAAATTTGGTAACTAATTGATTAGTTATCAATAAAATAGAGGGAAGTGTTGCATATGCACAAAAAAGGTGCCAATAAACAGAGGAAATCTTACTTCAATTAAAAAAAAGATTAAAAAAAATCTTTTGCTATGACAATTTTATCATTAAAAAACCGGTACCATAAATTTCTTCTTAAATAAAATTTCTGGACACTTTGTATTATAATTGCCTTTTTTACCAATTGCATATTTGATGGATAAAGTTTGCTATATTGTATGGTAATATATGTTATTTAAAGGAGGCATTTACATTTAGGAAATGCTCCTTGCTGTTCCATTATTACTTTATGTAAATATTGTTAATGCTATTTCTTTTAGGCAGAGAAGGGAAACTTTCTTACTTGTGGTGTGGAGAAGCTTGCTTACCAAGCAAAACTTATGGAATGGTGTCTTGGAAAGATGAGGTATAAAACTTTTAATCTTTAATAAATCTTTTAAAATAATAAATTTTTTTTTTTGTGTTAAAAAAAACATGTGATTGAAAACAGTAAACTGAGTTGAACCTGGCAAATAACATCTTATAAACTCCCAGTCTTACCTTTGGGGATATAAAATGTTACATTCTACTGATAATTTAATGTTCTTTTAAATTGAAAGTAAAATTTTCTATCTGCAATGAATAAATAAACACAAATAACAATAAAACTGCATGTTAATTTCTTAGCTAAATTTTAAAATGTAAACAGTTGTTCACAAAGTTATTTTTTAAATTTAACAAATAACTGCTACATTTGTAGGTAATTTAGCAATAAACTTTTTGCAATTCAAAATTGTTCCATGTCTGGAAAAAAGTTTTGTTATTATTACTTCAAAAAGATTTGTTATCATTGTTGCTGTATTTGCACAGTCAAACCTTAAGAATGTCTATCAATATTTTTTAACAATGGTATAATACATGTAAATCTTTTGGATCAGAATCTTATGCAGAAATATTTTTACCTGTAGTTAAAGAAGGAGCTGTTGACTGTCTATTATCTACCATTGAAAAATAATTTCTAAAAGGTATTTCCTGATGCATGAAATAAACAGATCAGATCCTAAATTGGTCTTATAACACTTGACTTTTTTATCACAACTTGTAGAAATTTGTGATGATACAGTAAATAACATAGGTTCATTCTATTAACCTGTATTTTTTATTAAATATCTTTAGCAAAATCATGTTCTTGATAACTTTCTGGCATAATATGATCAGGATATGGATAATAAACACAATTTTTTTGTGATATTGTAATTGAACTGCATAGAAGCAGTTGTAAGAAGTAGTGGAAAAAATTGACATTACACAGTTTCCTTGTGTTAATGGCTTTAAACAAGAAAATATGTAGGTTTTTGAGGGATTTTTAAGATTTTTGAGAAGTATAAATTGTGCGCAAAATTTATGTAGAGAAGAGAAGATTTAAAGTTGCAATTTTGTTTTTGCTGCAAGAAAGCTACAGATATTCAACTTTTGCCTAACAGTTTTCAATTTATCATCCTCTCTGAAAGTCTGACAATGAAGTTTTATCAGAGTAAAAGCAGTTTCAAAAGATTTAACAATTATGAAAGAATACTACATCATGTAATAAAACAAAATTAAAAAGATTACAATATCAGCTATGCTATTGGTACATACAGCAGTGGCCAAAAATTAAAGACCACTCATTTTTTAGTTGGTTTCTTAATCTTTAAATTAAAATTAAAGAAGATTCTAATTGACATATTAAATTTTTTTATATATATCTTGTTAATTAAAACATACGGATTAAAGTGGTATAATTTTTTTAATCTAATTCTAATAAAATAGCGTTAAATTTATTAAAAAACTGATGAGTACTTATAAATCTTCTTTAAATAAATTGGACAAAATTTAACGACCACTTTCAAATCTTTAATTTTCACTTATTAAAAATAATAATCCATTATTTTTTTTAACTGTCTTAATTGCTTATTACGTTGGCTATAAAATAAAATATTGAAACCTGAGTTTCGATATCAAATAAACATTTATTTTTTGAATTGCAATAAGGATATAAAAATATTGCAAAAATGTGTGTAAAGATCAAAGAAAAAGACAGATACGTGGCTCTTGTATTAAAAGAAGAAGGCTATAGCATCAGACAAATAGCAGAAAAGCTCGGAAGGTCTCACCCTTGCATTATTAACATAATTCAACGATACAAAGAGACCCGGTCAATTAATGATCGTCATAGGACTGGATGCAATAGAATTTCAAATGACCGTGATGTTCGCTTGTTAGTGAGATTAATGAAAGAAAACAGACAAGCATCATCTACAGACTTGTCTACGAAATGGACACTGTCAAATGGTTTGAAAGCAAGCCCTAGAACTGTGCAAAGAGTCCTCCACAATTTAAATTATTTATGGCGTGCTGCTGCAAAAAAACCACGCTTAAATAAAAAACAAAAATTTGCCAGGAAAGAGTGGTGCAAACTACATAAAAATTGGTCAACAAATCAGTGGAGCAGTGTGGTCTTTAGTGATGAAATGAACGTTGAGGTAGACAACAGAAAAGGTCGCGTAATGTTGTGTAGACTTCCAAGCGAACGGTTCGATGAATCATGCATTTTGAAACGAACAAAACAAGGCAGTGGTTCAATAGGCATTTGGGCCTGTATGAGTGCCTGTGGAGTTGGCATTTTTCATTTATTCGATGGTAGACTCAACAAAGAAAGGTAAATCGAAATTTTGGAAAACTCGCTTATTCCTAGCATTGATTTATGGCAGTTGCAAGTTGGATTTATTTTCCAGCAAGATAATGCGTCCTGTCATAAAGCACATGTTGTTAGCGATTGGTTCAATTCTAATAAAATTCAAGTGCTTCCATGGCCTGCCAATAGACCAGACTTGAATCCAATAGAGAATTTATGGTCATGGCTTGATCAAAAGCTTGGTAAAGAACAACTTTACAATTTGGAAGATTTGAAATCTTCTATCTCTCATCATTTGAAAAATGTGCCTGATGAAGTAATCAAAACTTTAATGAATTCAATGCCAGAGCGAGTACTAGAGTGCTTGAAAACAAATGGAGGAACAACACGTTTCTAAATTATTTTTTTATTGCTTTTTGAAATATTTTTGAAACTGGTCTTAAAATTTTGTCCAATTTTTTTTCCCATTTATATTTTTTACTAGTCAGTTTTTTAATTTTTTAACATTATTTTGTAAAAAAATTATAAATTCTTTTATAATAAAAATAAAATACAATAAAAATTCTTTCTAAAAATGTTTTTCTTTTTTTGATACCTTTTTCCAAAATAAAATTTTACTAAGGTTAAAAATAAATTTTGAAAAAAAAAGAGTGGTCTTTAATTTTTGGCCACCGCTGTAGTTCATATTGTATCTTCTCAAACGAGATTTGATGCTAGATGCTAATGTAACCTATAAAATTCTGAAAGTTTTTCCTATTATCATCAAAGCTGAATTAATACACACAACTAATATTATAACATAATAACTTAAATATGAATATCAAAGAAATGTATTTGAGAATAAGCTATACAAGACAATAGACTCTATGGCCATGAATTCAGCGATCCCCAAAAATTTGTTCATGACCCCCAGTTTGTACACCACTGTTCTAACTCATAGTTTAGTACATGCTTCATTCTTCCATCTTTTTACAATGCTGTCTAGAAAATGCTCTTAGTTTTTCCATGTTTTTTTTTCTTTCTGAATGATTAAGGGTTTAAACTTTGTACCATCAACTATGAAAATTAATACAGCTGTAAATCAGTTTTTACTAATGCAGTTTTTATACCTGTTTTGTTTATTGTTTTTGAGGTTAGAATGTCAAACTATCTTTATTTACTATGCAGCACTAAGTTGTGGCTATGTAATGCTAAAATGCAGCGTTGCATAAATCTGGAATGCCAAGAGCACCTGTCAGTAAAACATTTGTTCTGCCATTATGAGTTCTTTTAATGATCTGATAATGGCAGAAAAAGTTTTGCTGAAGATTCTTGTTATAATCAAGCCGGTTATTATAAAATCTGAATACATAACCACTTTCAGTTTAAAATCAGTAATGTGAGATGATCTGTTTATAGAAGACATTTTTTTATGGAGTTAAAGATGGATAAAGTTTTAACAAATTAGAAAAACCTCTCAATTAAATTCTGTTATATCTGAATTCTATTATATTTGCTTTTCTAATCCATTTTTTATTTGCAACAAAAAATTCAACATTGTGTGTGACTGCAATGAAATATTTTTAGTACTTTCTTGCTTCTGCTGTTATATATTTTAAAATTAAAGACTAACTCTTTTTTTTACTAATTGCAAGTGATTTTTAAAATATAGTAATTTGACTGTTCTAAAAAATATATATCTAATATAACTATCCTAAAGGTATATATGTAATTTAAGCATATAAAAGTATATTTATAAAGTTTTTAATTTTAAGTTTAAAAATTTTGCGGAAAAAGTATAATTAAAAATTAAAAAAAAAAAAATCTTCTATCAGTATCTAATTTTTTAAGAGCAAGCAACAACAATACAGCATATGTTATATTTTTGATATAATTTTTAAATCATAAGATGTTACTTTTTGCAAAAAATTATTTTTGGCAAGTTTAATACTTTTTTTTTTTAAACTATACTTTTATGCAATTACCTTTTTTTTTTCTTTTTTTTTTTTTTATAGGAATAGTCTTGGGCATGAACTTAATAGTTTCTCTGTATTTAAGCTGGCTTTTCATCATCTTGAATCAAGGTGTGCTTTATATATCCTCAAAGAAACTAAACTGTTAAAAGAGCTTCAGCATGAGGTTATCGTAGACATCTTAGAAAAACAACCTGTTATGAATGAAGGGTCTATACAGTCAGAGGAAAAAAATATTTACCTCAGCTTCGCAGCCATAAAACATTTGTTAAGCATTATTATTGCTTCTTTTAGTGGTTTTTTTAAGGACAAAAATGGTGTTTTGGTGCCTTATTCTACTGAACTTATGCGTGGCTGTATTCATGAAATAAAAAGTGATATTGAAAAAATTGAACCATTAGAATTGCGCATTGAACTCCTTGAGAATATCTTCTCACTTTTGTTTTTAAGAACTGCAGATCTTAAGGATCAAGAAAGAGATGATATTGATTTTGAAAACCCTGAGGAATTAACACTAAATAATAGTAAATCATTTAGTCTAGATTCTCTAAGTACATTTGGTGGTAATTCTCCACGTACATTTGGAGAGTATTCTCCAAGCACAGTTTGTGTTAGTTCTCCTTGCAATACTGATCAACAAAATATAAATAGTGCAAATAAGTTTCAAGATCTATCAGAGGTTATTCAGGGAAATTCATCTGGCATAGTTCCTAGCAACACTGTAGATTTGGTTTCCCTTCCTCAGACATTTCTTTGTGAACAGTATTTTGTGGAGGAATGTTTGAAACTTCTTAGTGACTGTTTACTGTCTGAAAAGTCAAAAGCCATAAAGAAAACTGCTGGTTTGTTTGGTTTTTATGTATTTTTTAAATGAATTTTTGGATGTGGATGTTTTTAACTTTTTTTGTTATTTTCATTTTATTCATTTCATTTTGTTAGCTTCTTCATTTTATTGCTGTAAAATTGTATTGCATTTCATATCTGCCAGATAAAAAGTATAACTATGATAGGATTGACTTCTTAGTTTTTGCAATATTTGGTTTTTTGCAATATTTGGTTTTTTGCAATATTTGGTTTTTTGCAATATTTGGTTTCACATGCCAAGAAACAATCAAGAAGAGATGCAATTGAATTATATAAACAAAAAGATTTTTTTTCTCCAGACAAAAACCTTAGAAAGGAATATTCTAGAACGCCCAAAATCTTTAAATAAAAAGTTAATATTGATTCAACCAAAATCACCAACTTGTCACTTTGCCAAAGGTGATAAGTGGGTGATTTTGGTTTTTAGCCTAAACACGGGAGGTTTTGAGTAGTGTTTCTTTTAGGAAATTTGTTGCAAGCTTTCCTTTCTAGCTTCAAGGTTTGTTTAGAATATTGGTAGAGATAATTTTTCAATATCCACAATTAAAAATAATAATCAAATATTGTATAAAAAGGTGTCACAGGCTTGATAGATAAATTTGTATATATTTTTAAATATATTTTCATATATATATATATATATATATATATATATATATATATATATATATATATATATATATATATATATATATATATATATATTCAATATGTTAATATACATATTCATATTCTTACTCCCAAATCTATTCTAACATATTTAAGGGAAATAAGAATTCAAGAAAAAAAAAATACTGTTTTACTGTGACAACATCTTTTAACAGTGATTTTCATCTGTCCCTACACAACATCATCAGACTTATGAAAAATCTTTATTACAGGAAATCAGCATCTTGTTATGCATTTATAAGTTTTAAAGAATGACAGTTAAGTTTATGGTATGCAAAGAAGTATGCGCAATTCAAACACATGCATAATTGTAATACCAGTCACTGCAGAGTTAGCACCTGTTCTGCATGTTTGTTAATACCAGTCACTGCAGAGTTTTAATAATTAACTTCTGAAGAGACAACTTCTTGAATGAAGTAACAACCTCTTGAATTTTGATAATAAAGTTAAGTTTCCTGAATTATTAACACTCTAAATTTGATAGATTTATTGACAACCTTTAGTTGCTGTATCTTCTAAAAGCTGACAAGCTAAAATGGGTCATGACCCAGTGGCATGAAAATTGTCCAATTTAGAGATAATACTACATTAGAGCTGACAGTATTTACTACTAACTCTTCGTAAATAACTGTAATTACTCTCAAGTAACTGACATTCCATCGTTGGAGCCACCTGTTCTTCATAATTTCCTTTTATTATTTTTCTCTCATCATATTATCTCTCTTCCACACCATGAAGCTCACATCAACACCATCCAAGCACCATACCTTCCTTTCTCCAATGTGTAACATCAAACAGATCATGGCCATAGCTGAATTCATTTTCCTTAGTTGTTGTGTTTCTGTTTGTCTAGAGCCCGTTTTCTGGAAACCTTTCCATTTTTGATGCTGTTCTTTTATTTTACTAATTTAATTATTGTTCTATTCTAACAAAAAAAAAAATTTAAGTATTTCAAATTTGGTGAGAAAACCTGGACACTTGTTATTTCCTTTAATTAGATAAATGTTCATATTGTTTAAAAAATATTTTAAGTACCAGTTTGAGTTTATAAGTTCCAGATATGCTCTCTTGATTTAAGATAAAAAATTTTTTTCTGTATTTGTTTAACAGATTTTTTAAAATATAAAAATGACATGAAATTTTGTTACTTATTGTTGTTTTATTGATGGATTAAAAAAGGAATCTTTTCTAATAAAACTAACAAGCTGTAACAATTATTATAGTTATTAAAATTCCTAAGAACTCACCATATATCAATTCCCCCCCCCCCCCCCCCACACACACACACACAAAACAAACAAACAAACAAAAAAAAAAAACTGTGTTTTAATAGCTGTATTTTACTTGTTATTATCTTTTTTTAGATTTTCCTGTTAGTGATAAAGAAATTAAAGTAAGTTTACACCTTTCTCAGTTGCTTCAATATACCCGTGAAGCAGAGTGGAGGCTGCAAATAGCATATGGGTTTAAGAAATCAACTTTTAATTCATGTAAACTTTTTAAACATGTTTATATTATATATTTTTACTTTTTGTATAATTTTCTTCTGTTATTTTGTTACATTTTAATTTGCTGACCAATATTTAGACCAAATGTTGTTAGAAGCATTAACTTTTTTAAAATAAATCTTCAAATTGCACAAAATACACTTTCCCATTTTTATACTTAAATGATAATTAAGATAATCATTCTGAAACAATCTCTATTTCAAAACATCCAGCTTCTCGAAGAGTGCTTTCAAATCCTTATAAAGAACACATAATTGGTAGAATGCTAGCACCACCAGCAACATTAGTATATTTAACACTACAGAAAGGTGATATATTTCAAGCTAAGCATGTAATTAAAATGTTTGATCTCAAAGGTAATAAGTTGTGTTTGTTGCTTTTTTCCTTTTTTTTTTTTCTCTGTATTTTACGAGCTTTTTTCTTGCCACCATTTCCTCTGCTTTCATTTTACTCTTTATTTTTTTTTCATTTTACTTTTTAATTTTATAAAAATTGTTTTGTGATTTAGTTTGCAGTTAAAGAAATTTTTCATCAACATTTTAAATATATTAAAAAGGTTTAATGTTAGAATGATAATTTTTTTTTTTCAGATGATGTCTGTGTAAGTGAAGTTGATTTTATTGAAGAGTCTTTATCAACATCCAAAAAACTGCTTCAAGTTTCACAGCTTGATAAAAACAAAAGACTAGGATCAAATCTTGACAATGTAAGATTTGCAGCATCTACTGGGAAAATGTCGTCTGATATCAATCAGATGGTAGGAGATTTACTTCATCACTCATTTATCAAAAACTCATCGTCGAGTCAACTGACATGCTTAGCTGCATGTGTGGATTTGATGTTTCAGTCTCCTTTAGTGTTTAATGTTTGCAACAGTATTTTTGAAAAGATCATTGGACTTAATAATGATATTAGTAAGTAAAACCATTTTACTATTCTGTTTTATTATATTGTCTTGCATTAACAATAAGTTGTTTTTCTTTAGCTGGTATTTGCTCTTCTGATCAGCAAATATATCATCATATGATGGATAAAATCAAAGTGCTCAAATTGCTTGCAGCTTCTTCAAATCAGATTGAGTTTTTTGAATATTTGGGACAGAAAAAACCATTAGGAATTTCTGCATTTGTTATATACCTTCCATTATACCTAGATGTTGAGAAAATATCTTCATTTAACAAAATTTTAACTCAAGGAAAGATTTTATTTTCAAATCTATCTGAGCACTTGCTTTCTCTTCAAAAAACATACCATAATTTGGAACAGGTTCAAGATGGAACAAGTTTAACATCAAGATTCAAAGAATTTCTAGGTCTGTTTGATTCTGAAATCATGGCTCAATTGGGAAATGTTTCTATTGCATCAGATTACTTTCGATCTTTGTTTAAATATGTTGAGAAATTAGCAGCATCACAATTAATTCATAAAAACCACTCTAAAACTGGCAATGATTCTATCAAAGCTGCAAACCCATTCTTGGTCCTCGATGATGACATTATGAAAATATTTGGAGATTTGTTATTTAAGCGGAAAGTATTACCTGAGAAATTGGAAAAGTTTGCAAAAAAGTTTTATGTTGATCTTGTTAAAGTGATTGCTGCTAGATGTGATTTTTCAGTCTCTCTGTCATCTAAAGATTTTATTTGCAATGAAAGTATGTTATTCAAAGAAAAAATGGTTTTAAATAGTTTAGAAGATCACCAACTTATTCAAAAAACTGGAAACCCATTCTGCATTATTGAAGAACTGTTGCAACATTTGCTGGAAATGTTATCTGGTAATTAAGTTAAAATAATAACCAGTAGATAATTTGCAAAAAGTATATTGATAAACCACTATTTTTAATTTTAGGTATGAATGAATACAGTTCTGAACTCACTGTTTCAGAAGTATGTCAAGTTATGCAGTTAAGATCTCAAGATCTCATTAAAGTAGATGTTCGCATGCTCGACACATCAGTAAAGAAAAAATCTTTCTTTATAAATTTGTACAATTTATTGCTACTCCATGGTATCTTGCTCATTATTGCTGGGAAATTCACAACACCACACAAGATATCACCATATGATATTCCTTTCTTACTTTGCCAATCAGTTTCACAATTAGCAATACTAAATTCATTAGCATATCAAGTTGGTGATTGTGTTTATAGTACCTTTGATGTTTTAAAAAATATTTTTTCTGCTAAAGGTAACACCAAATACTTAAGTGATACAAAGTTAATTGTTTTTATAAAAAAGATGCAAATTTGTTTAAAAGTTAAAAGCTATTGTGCTCAGTTTTAATTTCTTCCTTAACATTTGTATTTTTAAACTGATTGAAACAGGCTTATCTTGTATCATCTTGTTTTTAATGCAGGTGATTTACCATACTTGTTTTTGCTTTCAAATGGATTAATTTACTCTCCAAATGTTCAGGTATATTTAGTTCATTTTACAAGTCTTATAAGCTCTATAGCATTAGTCTAGAGTGGACCTTTTAGAACAGATTTAGAACAAAATTCTAAAATAAACCTTTTTTAAAAAAAGATTCAATAAATACCCAAATGATAAACTACAACAAAATGTTAAGTTGTATATTTAATTGAAATATAAACCATCTTTACACGGGTAGTTGCAACAAGTTATGAGAAATTGGTGTCCAATGGGAACCCATGAAAAAATGTAAATCAGTATAAAAATGGCATTGGAAAAATTTTGATCAGATAATCATCATCAGTCTCAAAGTATTAAAAAGTAGTTACTATTTTTCTAAAAGTTTGCTGTTTTCTATTTTAAAATGTGTTTTTTTAAAAATTAGTTTCTTTAAAAATATTCCTGATTTAAATTTCCACTATCAAACTTGTTTGATGAAAGTACAGAATGTAAAATATTTACCACATCATGATAAAGATATTTACCATATCATGATAAAGATATTTCTTTTATTAGAATAAACTTTTAAGTTTTGCTTTAGTGGCTCATGATAAGAAAACCACTATGATGTCTTTAGAAACAAAGATAATTTCAAACATGAAATTGCAAATGCAATTTTTAGTATCAGAAAATCATTTAAAGAAGTAAAAGTAAATGTATCTGAAGGAATTCATTAAGTTCTTTATGTTTCAAATTATTGTTTCAATTTTCAAAACTTTCAGAAGGGTGCATACAACATTTGAGGACAAATTGAGATTTAAACTCATTTGATTATTTTTTTTACAAGATTTGTTATAATAACATAAACTTTTTATAAACTTACTATAAAATTGTTATTGAATGTAAGTTGAAATAATTTAAGAGCTTCAAATTTGAAAGATTTAGAAAAATATCCTCAAAAAAAAACTGAAAATCACAAACTATTTTTCTACAACTTTGAAAAAAGAGGAAAGTCTATCTGAACTGCTGGCAGGTATGGCAGCAAAAGATGTATATCATTCAGTATAATTTGTAATTCCATTGATATACAAGCCAGGTTAGTTGCACAAGCATATAAAAATATCCCAAAATCACATAATACTATCAGAAAAATGGAGTTAGACTACTACAAGCAGATTAAAAAGTAAGTTATAAACGAAATAGTTGATCAAACATCAAGGGGCTCTAAATTTTCCTTAAGATTTAATGAGTGGACTTCTTTTGGAAACTGCAGATTTGTGAATGTGAATGTACATGAGTTGAAAAGCTATTAAAGTTTAGGTTCGATTCACATTTTAGGGTTTATACCAGTAGAAAAGTGTACTTCACTTCTAATTGATGAAAGTTTAGATGATGAGAGCATTGCCTTTGAAAAATTAGATAACAACAATGATTTAGATAACAGTAAATATGCTTATAAAGAGCAAGATTGTACTTGAGACTTGAATGAGTCATTTTTAATTAATGAAACATATGAGGTTACAATTAAATGTCAAATTATTGGACCTATTATAACAAAAGTCAGGAAAATTGTAAAAATGTTTAAAAAGTCCCCAACAAAAGATGAAACATATTTACAAAAGTACGTAAAATTGAGTTTACATTTAATCATGAATTGCAAAACCTGATGGAGCAGTTTGTTGCTTATGCTTGAAAGATTCGACAAATTAAAATCTTGTGTTAAACAGGCATTTCTAGATTTAGAATTAGATTCTAATTTTGATGATTCAATTAAGATGAACGAAAATGAATATCAAACCATATCAGATTTAGTAGTATTTTTGACTCTCATTAAAGCAACTGTAGAAGCACTTTGTTGACAAGACACAACTTTAATTATAGCTGACACTGCATTAGAGTTTATGTTAACCAAAATAAAACAACAACAATCCGAAATCAGAAAACAATTATATGCTGCCTTTAGTCAATTAATTAAAGAGAGAAGAACACCATTAAGCAGTATAGTTTATTTTCTTCATAATGTCTAGGTTACTTCATCAAAAATCCCAGATGTTTTTGTACCAAGTGCCCAAAATAAAAAAATTATAGTAAACCTAATAAATCATCTAAACTCGGCAGATATAAATACATCAGCAGACGTGAATAGTGATAGTAATGTTTAACTGAACAAGACTTTATCAAGAAAGGAGTGTGATAATAAGATCAAAACTATTAGTGAAGAATTAAATAAATTTATATTATAAATAAATTAATCATTTTTCAGTGTTTAATGAGTACTTAAAAATTTGTTCTTCACATGCTTCACCACCAATGATTGTTTCTGTTTTCTATTAAATCCTGGTGTTTCCCGGGGATAAATTTCTGAATCCTGAAATCCAGGGATTGCAAATGTCAGGGATTTTGCCATCCCTAATAGAAATTGAATAGAAAAAATCAAAGCAATCGATTTTGTTATAACTAATGTCAATATTGGTTGTTTGAGAGGAACCTGTGTATTTTTAGAATAATTTTTTGAGAAAGATTTTTTATACTTGACTTGATACCACTACATTTTAGAAAAAAAAAAAAGCTTTTCTATAGGCCCTAAACATGGTATTTTTAAAAGATTTCAGATTGGGTGGTCCAAAGTTGACATAAAAAAAAAAATTAAATTAACATAATGAACATAATAACATAATAACATAATTACATAATTACATAATAACATAGTTAAATTAAATTTAAATGATTTCTTATTTGTCTAGCAATAACAAAAATCACAGCATCAAGCCAAAGATGGTTATAAGGAATTTTTACAGTTGGAAGAAATATTTTTCTGAGCAATTCAGTTGTATTACTTGGAAAACATTTCTTTCAGAGCCCCAGTAACCATTCATCATTGCAGATAGATAGTGAAGCTATTTACTCTTTTAAAGTATTTCAGGGATCAATTCAATTTAAATGACTCAGAAGTAGATATAGTCAGAAGGATTTGCTTGTCGATAATTGTTTATATCAAGTTTTGGTATTATATAGCAAATGCTATGTTCAACCAAGAATTACAGTTAAAAACCTTAATTGTAAAAAAAAAATGATGCAAACATTTCAAAGCTGGGAATGTCAAAGTTCATTGGTCAACTGTATTTTTTGAACCTCAAGTTGTTTTTACTTTTTTTTGATAAAGCTTTAGATCAAAATAAACATGGCTACAAAACTATTGTCATTTAAGCAAAACATTAATAAGGTTAATCAAGTAAACATTCTAATTGAGGAATAAAGCTGTAAGTTAACAGGCCAAAATTTGTTTGAAAGTATCTTTTTTGCACAAAGCTACTAAAGAACCTAGAATTTGAACAAAGGACCAGCTAATTTCCAAGATTAAAAATAAATAGGAGAACATACCTGCTCAATATATCCAAAACTTGTGTGAAAGTTTTTGCCATAGAATTTTGTTCTGCTTAGCAAATCATACAAGTTGTTAATATGCTCAAGACTTTTTTTTATTATGGTCATAAAAGCAGATAAAGTTTGATTGCTTCTGAAAAAATTTTCTGAGTTTCTATTTCAAGACATAAGTGTGTAGAAACTTTTGTGCCATCCTGTAAATGACATAGCCAAATGGAGTATGAGTCATTTTATGAAAAAGTGGGACTTTTTCATAAAATGACTCATACCCCATTTACATAAAACATGATCAGGTTGCTACTTGGCGCATGAGATGGGATTTTTTTTATTGTGTTATGAAAAGAGCTGTTATTTTTTGTACAAGATTCAACTGTCATTTTTGTGTTGTTCCCTAACACACAAAAAATCCAACTTTTTTTTCTGATAACTGAGCTGGCCAGTACAAAAATTACAAACATTAAATTTATGCCACCATGCTTAAAATTTTAGGATGCAGTGGGAATAGAAGTTCTTTGCGATGTTGTATAGAAAGTCACCAAGTGATTGCATTGGCACAACAGCTAAAAGATTTGTTTCCAATGCTAGTCTTCAACTTCCAATTTTGACTTACAAACTCTGAATGCTGAAAAAAAAATTTGATTTTTCTAAAGATAACCTATATGGCATCCATTTGATGTTTTTAAAAGCTGAAGATTTTTGTTCAGTCAGTAAATCTTTGACTCCTTGATTCAATTTTACAAATACATGACCTGGGACATGAAGCTTTATATTCATTAATATATTCCACAGGATGCAACAAACATAAATGTCAAGAGTCTCTGAGCAGGAGAAATTCAATTTAACATTTAACTTTACTATTTCAATATAATATATCTAAGATTTAGAGCAAAAAAGTATATCTGCAAATAAAATATGCTTATGTGAGTTGGCTTGGTATTAGAAGTTGACAAAAATAATGAAATTGCCCTTGTAAAAATTCATGCATCTTTATTTATCCAATACTTTTTTCCACTATTGATAATCAATAAGATTCAAGAATTTTCCAAAGAAGTATTTTTTAACATCTAAATGTGTTTTTTAATTAAAATCTCTTTAACAAATTTTTTTAAGCATGTAAGTCACCATCTTAGATTTTCTTCATATTTTGTCAAAATTGTCACCCTCATATTATTGATCCTGAAATTTTTGCACTGTAATCAAATGGATTTTTGAGATATCTTTACTTCAAAATCAGCAGGATATTTTTCATTTTGGCCATTGTAGTTTTTGTATTTTTACTTTGTGGGTTATTTTAAAACCATACATGTGATTAAGCTTAAAATTTGCACCTGTATAGTTTTGAAGATGAGGAATGAGAATTCAATTCTTTCCTTAAAAGCAATTAGAACATAATCAAAATGGAAATTGTATTTCACCTATATTCTGTCTTGAAAAGTGTAGTAGACCAAGAAAAGAAGCCGGGCTACCAAGATAGGCATTATATTTTTGTCAATTTTTTTTCCATTTTTTTAAAAATATATATTTTAAAGAGTCATGGTAAAAAATTGAGAGGTGGTCATTTGATTTTTTCTATAAATAGTTAAAGAGTCTTAAATAATTAAAATTAAATTAAATTAAATAATTTTAAATTTATTCATTTAAAATTATTTAATTTAATTTAATTTTAATTATTTAAGACTTGCAAAACCTTTGCAGAAGAAAAGAAAAAAAAAATATTCCCAGATTTACTAAAATGTACTTCTCAAAATCTCTACTGCTTATTTGATTATGTTGATTATGAGTCTGTCCGACAAATCTACCTATAGGTAGATAATAATGTACTGGTGAGTTCAAACTGTTTACCTATTTCATTGTTGTGAAAAATAAATAAATAATAAACTCGATTTCTGAAGATGTTTTTGTAATAATTAAATTATATTTTCTCTACAAAAAAAAAATGAAGAACTGTTTCTTTGAAAAAACCTTTTTTTGAGGAAAAAAAAATGAAGAACTGTTTCTTTGAAAATACCTTTTTTTGAAAAAATATAGCTTACTTTTAATATTTTAATGCTGATGTGGCATGTCTTAACATAATCTAATTGGACTGAAAATTCAAATATTGATTTTTATTGTATACTCTATTAATTCTACATTGTTTTATTGTTATCAAAGTTTTTTTTAAAAAAAATAAAAAACAGTACTGACTTTTTTATTTTCTTAAGTTTAGGTTGTAAAGCCAAGTGACTTATCATCCCTACTTGAGAGCTCTGGAATAGAGTTTTTAAATAAAAATATTATAGTAGATACAGAGTTGAAAAAAGTAAGTCTTTTCTACTAAAATATTTTTCTCTAATTAAAGTTTTTCTATTTTTTGTTTGTGCTCTTGGTTTTGTAAAAAAAATTTTGTTATTCGTTTCAAAATTGTTCCATAAACTTTCAATTTGTTGATTTAAGTTTAATTTTTATTAATTTCTGTAAAAGGTGTCTATTCCTAAAATGCTTGTAGCCAACATACTTTTCATGGATCGCCATATTCTACTTTCACATGACAAACAAAGTCTTTTGAAAATGTTGCAGGACATTGTGGTGAATTACTCTCCTTCTGTGGCTACTTTAAGTACAGCACTTCATGAGAATTATGCCATTGTGATTGTAAACCATAAAATCACCCAGAATACTGTTCAAAGTTTATTTAGTCCAATGTCTTTTGAAGAACTAGACATTCTAAAAGGATCCAATTATAAATTATCTGATTCTGTTACTGATTACCTTGGCAAAACTTGTCCACTTGCTGGAACATTGATACAATTACATTTAGAGTGGTATGCTATCCTGAGACAATATACTGATGAACATTCTGGAAATTTAGATTTCTTTAAAAACAGAATATTGTCATTAGAAAATAAACTATCTGAATTTCAAACTTTTTCTTCAAAATATTTTGAAATAAACAGTTTTATTTCTAAAATGTCTTTAAGGCATGTTAAACTGTTGAAAGCATTATCAACAACTTATAGCACAGATATTATCCAAGAAGAAATACTTTACAACTCCTTGAAAATCTATCTATCCAAAGATTTAATTTGGACTATGAAACCTAGTTTGTGGTCAGTCTTCCTCAATTTTCTCATTGAGTATTGCTCTTACACACAAAAAATTCACCTACTCTTTTATTCCCATTTAGATTTATTAAATTCACTTTCTGTTGAAGTATTTGATATGCTTGTTTGTTGTGGAATACATGAAATCAAAGTTTTGTTAAAAGAACTTTTTGATTTTAAATACGGAGGTGAAAACAATATTTCAAAAATTAATGAGCTACGCTTTAGTTTAAAACGGTTATTATTGCTAATCAAGAAATCAAAAAAGCAGAATGAGCGTGTACTTTCATGTATGGGACTATTATCTGCATCAGATGCAACAGACTTGTTGCGAATTTGCCTACAATCTGGAGATTTGAATGAAGAAAATTTAGCTGATCTTAGAAGCAAATACAGGGAAGTTGTATGGCTTGAAAAGGTGCTCTTAAAATTTTTTATTCAAGTATTAAACAGGTTATTCATATAATTCTCTTGTTGTTATGTATTCTTATAAATGATTTAAATTATAGTTATTTAAGTTGTCAAAAATATTTAGCTTACTAGAAGAATGATAATTTTTTGATTTTCATTAAACTTCTAGATTAATGTGGCCAGTAAATCTGAATCTTTTGAATCTTGGTATGACATAAGACAAATGGTGATAAAAAATCCTGAAAAGTTGATCTCTCTCCTGATTTCTATTAAGAGATTTGATTTATTGGATGAATGGGAATTATTTTTCAAAATGACAAATGGCTACCTGAAGGTTTAATTATTGGTTTTTGTATTTATTGTTTATTTGTAACAATGTGTAAATGACCAAAAGAAAAACAATTTTATATAATGACTAGCATTTTCTTTTTACAAAAACTGGTGTTTGTATTTTTGTTAAACAAATGAATACTGTATCTAAATCTATAAACCAATGTACTCTGCCTCTACCTTAATTATTATAAGTTGATAGCTGTATAAAAATTGTTTTGTTATCATGTTTGGGTATAAATTTATAGTTTTTATAGCAAGCTAGTAGCATGCATTAAATATAACTGTATAATGCTCAATTAATATTTTTAATTCTAGCAATGCATTGAAGGCAAACTCATTCATCTTATTGAAAAAGAGCATGCTGACAATTTGACAATCCTCAATGTTTTAATGAGTGTCAAGGACTCAAAAATGTGTTTAAGTATTTGCGAATCAGTTTTGCAGAAGCAAACATGTTACTCAAAAAGTTTGCTCTATGTAATTGAATATATGCTGAAACATGATTTACTTTCCCATGCTCTAAGAAAAGTATGTTTAGAAAATAAGATTGGTATCCTATGTATTGAGTTGATTAGTGTAGAGTACCAAAACCAATATAAACACCTGCAGTCATACCCACTGCTATTGCTTGAACAGTTATTGATGAATGCAAAAGTTTCCACTGCTGGTCAAGTGGTCAAATGTATTAGAAGATTGGCTTCTACAGAAGTTATGTTGCGTCCTCTGAACAAAGAATGTGATGATTTGATTGAAAAATATGCTTCTTTTTCTCTTGATATTAAAGAAGCTCAAGCTTATAAGAGTTCCACTCCAGGTAAGTTTCTTAATTTTCAACTTTTAAGTTTATTAAAATTAAAAATTAGAATTATTTTAAAACATTTGAATGTAATTCTCTTAACTTTATTGGTTTTTATTTGTATTTGTGTCTATTGGGAAAAGCACAAAATATATTCCAAACTTTGTTTTTGCCACATTGTCAATATTCAAATGTATTTTAAATTAATAGAAACTGGTAGGTATGATAACTAAGTAAGAAATTTTTAAAAGGTTTTTTTAAATTATTAAATAAATTTTTTCTCAATTTATTTTGTTAAAAGGGATTAAAAAAATTATTCTCTTCTAATTATTTATATATTAGTGTTAAATTGTCTTTTAGCACAAAGTCCAAGTCTCAGAAGAAGGACTATCAAACATCCCCCATTATCTCCTTTAAATAACCAGTTATCTCCTTCAGATCAAAGTGAGTCACTGCGAAATAGAGGATTGAGTTTGTCTTTTTTTAAAGAAAAGCGTGAGTTTGTACCTCCTATTGAGTCTGTTGACAGAAACAATTGGGTTAAAGATTCACAAGTCACAACATGCATGCAATGTGATGAATCTTTTAACATGGTTGGTGATAAACTTTTGTTTAACTTTAATGCTAAACCAGAAATTTTTTTTTCTAACAACCTTTTAAATTATAAGAAATGAAAATGTATGTTTTTAGTTCAATCGCCGTCATCATTGTCGTCATTGTGGCCGTGTTGTTTGTGCAACATGTTCTGCTAACAATTGTTTTGTGCAGCAATATAAAAAAAATGAAAGAATATGCTCAGTTTGTTATCGCTCACAATATGTGAAGACCTCGTAAGATATTTTTTGTTGTTAATATTTTCCTGTTAAATTCTAGATTTAACCAGTTTGCATTAAACCAGGAGACACTTTTTTTATAAAGGATTGTACATTTATTTTGCATTTATTGTTACATATTACACATTTATATATTGATTGGTTCAGCATTTATTCTAGGAGTGATTCCTCTGGGTTATAAAAATACAATCAGAAGAGTTTATCAGTTTAGATTTTTATTTTTGCCTAAATCAAATTCATCAGTAAATTTATATGATTCAGTTTAAAGATTTCCTATTTTTCAGGTCTATTGAGATTATCATAAATAGTAAGTAACTGTTTTTTATATTTTTTAAAATTTCTGTAACATTATGAAAAAAATCCTTGACTACTATAGAGTATATATAGTCAAAAGGCGGTTCTGGCGCATTGACCCTTCCCATACTTAAGGATGCATAAAAAATGGTGAACACTTCATATCATGACAAAACCAATACTTAAGAGTCGTCTTTAAAAATCAAGAAGAAGTATAAAAATAATCATGTTATTTCTATACCAGTTCTTCAAGATGCCTGTTCTTCTTTATTGCCTTGTTTTGTAATGTCCGATGGCAAGTGTGTGAATGCCGTCTTCCAAGATGTGTCTTTTGTCGTCGTTAGCGCTGAGTGCTACTTTGTTGATTTCTTCGGTGTAGACATCGTGATGACGTGATCGGAAGATGTTCATGGTGGTGAGTTTTTCTTGTTTAGTCATTAAGCAGTCGTAGTGTCTTGATGAGTGATGTGATTTTTAACAATGCACTTCTTAACACCTTTGCATTTTTTATGTTCTTGATCATCTATTTCTTCAGGGATGTAGTAAGAGTAGAGTTTGGGTCGAAGACCAACAAACTGCGTGATTTGCTTTCCACCTGTTTCATCTTTAAACTTGCCAATGATCTTTTTATTTTCGCCTACTTTGAATCCAGCGTTTTGAATGGCAGGATGATCTTTAGGAAAGTCGCTCGTGTCAAATTTTTCAAGTACGTCATCAGCAATGTCTTGATAAAAATCATCTGTTTTGATTTCGTAAATGAGCGAGTCAGTGTCGGTCATGAGTAGTTTTGCACGATCGTTATATTTAGGCTTGATGTAGTCATAGTGGTGTTTAAACATGAGAGTTTTGCTCAGGTCAAGGATGCACATTCCCAAGTAAACAGGTTTATCGTAAGTGACTTGTGTTTTCTTCATGTGAATGGCAGTGAGGTTTTCATCAAAAATGGTGCATCGACTAAACCTTTCCTTTTTGGATAATTTTAAGGCTTCTTTTCTTGTGGTGACCAGTTTAATATCGACATGCTTTAGAATATTTTCCATTGTTTTTCCAAACACGGAGTTGTTCATGAGTTTAAAGAATTCTTTTTCAAAGTCGTTTTTAGCGACTTTTCTTTTATTGGTGTTGAGGTCAATATATTGTTTCATGAAAGGTTCTTCTTCAAAGGTGATTCCTCGATGAATTTTGGTGATGGTTAAACCCAATCGTTCATAGAGTTTTAGGTTTTCATGGTGAATGATATATTTTTCTTTGTTGTTTAAATTGGGAACGAGCTTGTCGACTTTATTAATTTTTAATCTTTCAGGAGCCAAAGGGTAGTCGTTGTGTAAATCGTGAAGCTCTTCAGGATAGCTCAAGTCGACTTCGAGAATGCACGGCATGGATTTCCAATTTAAAAGTTCATCCTCAACCATCCATCTAAATCCTCTAACGGGAAGAGGTTTGCTCATGGCCCACCCATAAAGGTTATTAGCGTCTAAGTACTGAATGAATTTCGATGGTTGTGAAGGATCATAGTTTTTCATGTATTTGTTATTAGCGTTTCCAAGTCGGTTTGAGATCATGCATATTCCGCCGCGTATTCCTTTTTGGATCATGTTGAGCATATCAATATCGGTTATTAAGTCCAATTTAATTTTAGTTTCCTTTAACATAGCGTCCCAAGCCAAACCAGGAGAGGTGTAATACCAAAGAGGGTCTAGACCGTAATTTTCTATGCAAGTGTCTCTGAAATTTTCAAAGACATCAGCTAAAATGAGCACGTCTGAGATGTTGTACAGCTCGTGGTAATCTTTAAACGTTTTACATCCAAATACGTTCCAAACGTTTTGAGCATGTGCATAGTCTTCATCGCTGATGTGTTTATCGTCTAGTTTAGAGTAAAAAGCTTCTTTGGGTGGCAATTGTGTTTCATAGAATTTTTTAATGGAGTCCACCCATTCGTAAGGGTAAATGCCTTTTCTTAATAGCAAATCTCGTTTTGCTCCGCTGTGGAATGAATTTAAGTTTTTGCACATGATGTCTCCTTTTTTAGATCTTCTATGAGCGCAATCTTCACAATTGTCTTTACATTTGCATTTTTTACCTTTCTTAACCATACAGTCCTTTTTGCATGTTTTTAGATCTAATTTTGAGCACTCCTCACACAAATCTTTAACAAGGTTGTCAGTTAAATCTTTTAAAGGGCTTGACATGAACCTGTAGCTGTCAACGAACCGTAAATCTCTATACACTATTTTTGGTTTACCTTTCTTATCAATAGAATCTCTCACTTTGATGCTTTTTGTGAAGCTGATATATTTTTCTTCATTGTTGGGTATACAAGTGATCTTTCCTTTTTTTCCACCTAATCTCTTGATGAACAAATGGCTGTCATAGCCAGACAAGTTTTGAAAGACAACGGGAATAAATTTTGGAATTTTATAATCCAAGTTGCATTTCTTATGAGCAGCACCACGGTACTTTCCAGTCAAATGGCAGTGATCCCATACTTTATCACCGTTAAGATCTTTTTTGCAAATATGGCATTGGGTGGCAGCCTCAAAATTCTTTTTATCCTCATTAGTCTCTATTCTCTTATTTTTCCATTGTTCTTGCCGTGAATAACTATCGTCACAAATCTTTATAAAGTTAGCTTCAAGCATGGTAACAAATTTTTGAGCCACGTCATCATCGTCGCTTTCAGCTGTGTACGTTTCAAGCTTTCCCTTGTAAATGGTCTCGTCGTAGCATTTGATATAATAGACGATGGAGCTTGGAACATGCTTTTGACATTTTTTGGTATATGACTCTTTATTATTATACTCAGTGTTGTCATCGATAGGTTTGATGAAACTTTCAAAGTCGGCATAGACGCAGTACGGAACTCTCATACTATTGTTTTAGTTTTTAAACTCAAGGGTCGACCCTTCTTTTGGAAGATCGATTCTCATAGGTGCGTTATGATAGCAGTATTCTCGATGTTTTTGGAGCTTTTCTTCTTGGTCATAGCCGTGCATGCACCTTCTGCAAAAATATTGTTTATGTTGATGTTTTGATGCTGAAGAACGAGCAAACCGACTGAAATTTTTAATGAGGCAATAATGGCTGTTGTCTTTGTTTGAAATATACAACAAATCAACACAGTGCTTTCGATCTATAAATTTAGATATTTGCATAGGTTGAGGTTTATTCTTTTCGTAGTGAAAGACGTTCACACTGATGTCAGGATTATTTTTCTCAAACTTTTCGACTTGAGTCACCTTTAAAGGAAACTCCATTCCTTCCCAATTCAACTCTTCTGATTTTAAAATAAGATCATTGTCAATTCTTTCATTGTCTCTATTTTTAAGATTCAGCGCCCTGGTGACAGACCATTTAAAGCATTGGTTGTCCTTGTTTACCATGTTGATGATCGCCTTTTTGTCTTTTAGCTCTTTAGACAGCTCCATGTAGGAAGAACCCTTAAAAGGTTCATAATCGATAAATCCGATATCCATTTTTAAAATCTTAGACAAGACGCAATTGGATCCCATCTTGTTGTAATTAGCGCTTCGCTCCAAGATTTTTTCTTCCATTTGACTCACAACCGTTCTTACATCTGTACCCTCCAATATAATTTTCAAGTTGGATGAAAAGTGAGCCATCTGAGTAGTCTCTTCACCTGTTAAGATGCTTACGCGAGTCATTTCACAGATTAAAACAATTCTTACCTTTGTGTTTCTTTCTCCTTCTATGGTTTGAATGACCGACTCTCTTACCAAGTTTAAAAAAGGAACAATGTCTTGGTATTGAGAAGAAGGTGTGTAAGAAAATAGTCTAGCAGTATGCTCTGCCGAATGTTCAGTCATATTAAACTTTACTGTAAAAGGCTTTGACACTGGCTGTTTATACACTGTTTTTAATACAAGTGATTTGATAGACTTTATCTTTTCATCGATTTGTTCCACTGATTTGCTTACCTTATTCTTGACTACTTCAGGAACGTAAGGATCTATCCATTCTTTAATATCATTAAACTTAGTTGTAACATAGGACGCCACACTTTTTGCAACTGCTGTCGGACTTGAAAATAAACCAGGTCTCTGTGGAATGACTGGTTTTGGCGCTATAGCAGGTGTTAAATCTGAAACAGGCTCGTCAAGGATAGGTCTTTGCAAATGAATTGGTTTCGGAGCAATAGGAGGCTTTACAACAGGTCTTGGTGGAATGATTGCTGGTTTCGGAGCGATGACTGGTTTTATCACTGCGGAAGGAACAAACCTTACTTTTGTCGGCTTTACAGAAACTTTTGTCGGCTTTATTGAAACTTTTACAGCTGGTCGAACAAACCTCACCACGGTAGGTCTTTCAGGTAAAGGTCTTGCCTCAGTCGTTCGTCTACAAAAAGTAGCAGGAGCAGAGACAGCTCTAGGAGGATGCAAAGCTGTTATAAGCTCCCCCTTTCTCATTTTAGAATACCCTTTTATTTTTTGCCCTTTAGCAATCTCTTTTAATTCTTTCACAGTTATTTTATTTCGATCTTTTCGATCATTAACAGGCTCTTTAGCACCAATGACAGGTTTTGTTGTTCTTATAGCTTCAACGAGCTCTTCCCTAGTCATTCTGCTATAGCCTTTTATAGCTCTTTCTTCAGCATCCCTTCTTAATGATGCCATTGATACTTTTCGATTTTTCACCGTTTTGTTGTTCATTTTTATTACGGAAAGATTTTTCTTTATATCACTTTCAATTTTTCGCTCTTTGGCGGTAGTTTTTGCTTTTTGCTTTTTAGCATCAGTTTTATCACCCATTTTATTAAGGGAAATAAAATTTTTTTCGATGCATTCAAGTTTCCGCTCTTTAGCAATTAATTCTGGTTTTGAAGAATAGATACTCATTTTTATTATACTAAGATTTTCTTTAAGTCAATTCAATTTTTTTAAATCTTGGCACACTTTCAGCATATTTTCTTCTTCGAAAAGTTTTTACCGTTTTTTAATTCCCCGCGAAAAGAATTAAAATATTATTTAGAAAGACGTGAATACATATTTTTAATATCTCTAATATTTTCAGTGATTTTACGACAATTATTACGTCCGCTAGCATTTAGTTTCCAATTTGTTCCGATCAGGAATTTATTACGCAGATCAATGTCTTCTTTTAAAATTCTGATCACTTCTTCAAAAGGTGCTACTTCAACCATTTCTTTGAAAATGATTCGATGTTCCTTTGGAAGTTTTCTTATGTTTTTTAGAAATTTAAGCAAACTTTTTGATTTAACCGTATCAGAAGTTGGCTCAAAGCTATCATCAAGGGCATTTAAAATATCATCCTTTTGTATGCTTTCCATCTTTTTATTTACGCCAAGAATTTTATTTAAGTCAATTTTTTAACATGTTAAAAGTTAAAAAATCAATTTTGCTGCTATTTACGTTTTTCAAGCTTTTCAGAATTTAAAAATTCAATCTTGATTCCATCATCCACCTTTCCATCTCGACGCTCTAAATATCTCCATCCACGTCCAGTCCCTGCCATCGCTTTGTAAAGAGACTTGTATTCAGTCACCTCACCCGTTTCAATGTTGGTTATTCTCACAGTGATGGGCTTTTTCTTAACTAAACTAAGCCATTCCCATTTTGGATCAACAGGTTTTTTTTCTTTTGGAGGAGGCTTTACTTTTTTTTCTTTTGCTCTTTCTAAAATCTCATCTTTACTGATCAAATTATTTTCAACCGCAAGCATCATCAACGTTATTAAATCATCTGCTGTTTTACTAACGTCGTTTTCATTCAACAAATTTTTCAAATACGATGTTGTATATCTCATTTTATTATACCAAGATTTTTTTTAAGTCAATTCAATTTTTCCTGAAAAGACATCTTAATAAACTTAATAAACAGCGGTCATGTTGGTTCCGTCTGAAACAAATTTAAGCAATTTATCAGAGATCACCACTGCAAAAATAACTGTATTTGCAATAGTTGAAGTTCGAAATTTAAGGTTTACCACTAATTCAGCTGTTTCCGACGCCACTCTTTCTTTTTGCTTGCTGATATCCACAAAGAACAACGGATATAGTTTTATATATTCAAGCAAGGTTAACCCTGATTGACAAACAAGATCATTTGTGCCGTAATATTTTTCATCAAAAGAGAACGCATCTGAATAAGCCATGACCACTCTCTTTTCTCCAAAATTCAAGTCGTAATTGTAATTTGGATACTTTATTCCATTAACAGTCACGTAAAAATTGCTAACATCACAATGGTCAAATAGCGATGGATTAACTGTTTGACTGGAATTTCTGTTTGTCTGAAGTCCGAACAAGATAAATCTTGGAATGCTTTTGTCAGTGACTCTTCCAAGCGACCAGGTAAATTCTGTTTGACCGGCTGGAATAAGCTGTCTTTCACATTTGTTTGATTTATAAGCCACTTGAATGGGAATTTTTTGAGCTATTAAATTCATGAAATCAGTCTTTTTCGAAATATCTAATTCAACGCGAGGCATATAAAGTCTGAATTTTTTAAGGTTGATCATTCCTGCACTAACGCTCTCCGCTCTGTAAATCGCATCATCGCATTCTTTCTTTGTAAAGGTGATGGTATGTCTGAACCCATAAACAACTTTGTCATAGGTTTCGCAAAATCCAAAAATGTGCTTCAACGGAATTTTAAACGAAAAAGCTCCAACGGATGTAGTGTCTGCAAACAAGTGGTCTCGTCTAACATTGAATCCTGAATTTCCAACAAGATTTGACGTATCCATATACCACATCTGTTTTAATCCATCAGCAAACTGAAATCCATAAGGATATTTCATCAATCCAAGTATGGTGGTGGCTGGACCTGGATACATCACTCTTTCCACTTGCTCTCCCGACAAGTCATAAGTCACATCATTAAACAAATACATCAAAGCGTTGTTCACCAGTGCAATGTTGTCTTTAGCATCGTAAAAGGTTCCATCGCTCTTTTTCAACACTCCTTCAATAAGAATGTAAGCCTCTGATGGTACTGTTTGAATCGATTGACAGTCTATCTCAAAAGTAATCGTGCCTGAAGAATTTAAATCGAGATTGGTTGGAAGATACTCAAAAAAATCAACTTTTTCAATACCAATATCATACTCTGGGTTCTCAGTAACTCTTAATCGCTCAGTACTTATCATTTTTTATATAATAAAAAAAATTATTTAATTCATTTAAATGTCTCTCATTGCAAGTCATCGCAACAAAATGCTATCTTCATACTATTTTCATGCCCTGCCCCATTTTCACCAGGTCTTGGATTCGAATCGCGTTCTTTTTAGACATTTTCTTAATTTGAATAGA
This sequence comes from Hydra viridissima, assembly GCF_058129835.1. Taxonomy (NCBI): domain Eukaryota; kingdom Metazoa; phylum Cnidaria; class Hydrozoa; order Anthoathecata; family Hydridae; genus Hydra; species Hydra viridissima. The sequence goes on along the minus strand of NW_028324301.1, from coordinate 18,806,650 downwards.
TGAACCAGTCTTTAATTTTTCAATGGTCTTTTTACCTTTATCAATAGCCACGTCTTTAGCAGCGGAGATGGCTGAAAGGGCTAACTCTGTACCAGCAGATTTTGCAGCTGTAATCGCTTCTTGTCCAATTTTACTTGTAGCAGCATTTTTAAGCAAATTCACTGTTGCTTTTGACACACTTGACGCAGCTGCTCTTTTTATGAAATTTTTAATCATGTCCACAATACCACCTCCACCAACAACGTTCTTTTTCACATATCTTCTTTTGTTCACAATGAGCATTTTTTAAATAAAAACAATTTTTTAAATAATTTTATCAATAGTCCTCATTAACGATTTATATTCCTCTTTATTAATCTCTCCTTGTCTCAACAGCTCATCGCAAATAGCAACAGCCACATTTCTCGACTCTTTATTCCCAGCATGCCATGCAGCAATACTCAATTCAAGCTTTTCCACCAACGCATTAGGATCGCTTGGAAGAATAATGACACCACTACCTTTTTTACCTTTTTCAATACGCATCATTTTTTCCCAAATAGGAGCAATAAGTTGCTGATACTTTGGTCTTCTTGATGATTTCGGTTTATGCGGTTGTGAATCAGATCTTATAGCATCACTATCCATTAAAATTTTTTCATAATTTTGCAAATCTTCATCGGTATAGCTCTTTGGTATTGTTAATTCAGTCATCAGTTCCCAAAGACCTTTTGTTCCATTATACTTTTCTTCACCGACAATGATATCATTTCCATCTATTTCAACCTCCATTTTTCCAATATACATTTTATCTCCAACTTTGTTCACTTCGAAAGGCCTTTTCTTTTTTTGATCGACTGACAGGCTCTTGATCATCTTTTCATTGCTCTCTATGATCGGCTTGAACAGCTTGCTCAAATCAGCTTGAAAATTAACATCTGAAATGTTGTCGTTGATGCTGTTCTGATAAATTCTCTTTCTTCTGTCATTAATTTGTTTCACAATTTCATCCCTTTTATTCAGGTCTTGTATTTTAAAGAAAAACATCTTTTTAAAATACGTGGAAAAAAACATAAATTGGTTTTACGATTATGTTGATCCTTTTTAAAATACGTGGAAAAAAACATAAATTGGTTTTTACGACTACGTTGATCCTTTCTTAAAAAGGTTATTGAACGTTTGAATCGCGTCTTCTCGACCTTTTTGGATCAAGTTTTCTTTAGTAACTTCATCTATTCCCTTTTTGGTTTTGGTTCGTATTTCCACTGTCAAGGATTTAAATTTTTGAAGCTCCCCAAGAATCAATTGAAACTCTGAATCGCTTATTTTTCCGTCTATCAACGCTTTGGAAATGTGCTCGCTGATGGTGTTCAATTTCGACTCAGCCAACACGTTGATCTTCTCATGCTTTTCCGCTTTTAATACCATCTTTTTATTCACTTGACCTCCAACAATCGATAAAAACCCCATGCCAATAGCCACACCTTCACACGCAATCGCTACTGGACTGGCAATAATCGTAGACAAAAGCCCTATTCCAGTCGCACCTAGTGCTATACATAATCCTTGCATCACATTGTCCACATTCGAAATGATTCTAAACACGCGATGGTACTTTTTGCTTAGATGAACTCGCTTTGCTTTTTCACTCTCTATCTCTTTCTGAATCTCGCTTATTTTCTGAAGCCTATAAACATGTCCTCCTTCATCTATAGGAGCTGATGGAAGAACTGGATAAAGTTTTTCATTCAATATTTCCATTTTTATTAAGCGAAAAAAACTATTTTAAATCAATGTAACTAATCTTACAAAGTTTTTCTCCTTTTTTAACAATCACGTCCTGTTTGCTGTTACTATTCACGTCCATAATAACATCATCTACAGACTCTGAAATAATAACTTCGTTTTTTCTATAATTCAATTGATCAGTAATTTTATTCATTAATGTTATCACTGCAACACCTTTCTCCAAATTCAGCCCAATGGATAAAGCTATCATTGTATGTGAGAGAGCAGCAAATTTAATGTCTTTCTGGGCAAAAATCTCATATTGTTCGTTAACGTTGAAATAAGGTGGATGATCTAACGTTTTCGTAGACACAATAATGTTGTTTGGTCTTCTTTCCTCCAACTCTCTAACCCTCTCTTCCAAAATTTTTAATTGCAAATCCAAACTATGAACTTCTGCTGAGGTAACATTTCTAAAAAACTTGTGAGGAGCATGCATTTTACATATTAAAAATAAATTTTTAGATCATTTTTGCAAACTTAACAATTCATTATTATCTACCCATGAATTAAACGAGTCTGGATATCCCAACCATTTGACTAACGACTTGCTCTTGGTTTTGCGAATGATTTTTTCAATTCTGAATATGTCTTGATGCGTCTTTTGCATCTCCTGCTCGTAAAAGGTGCCTTGAATTTCTTCACCGTTAGCATCAGCGATTTTATACGTGGGAGGATCCGTATACTGAACTTTTGACACGGTAAAAACCTCTTCAGTCCATCTCGGTGTATACCCCTTTTCAAAATGAGACTTCTTTTTTACGATTCGCACTTGATCACCTATGGAAAATTTCGGTTTTGCTGGTAATGTTTGATCCTTTCCATACATATTCCACCATACCCTACCTTTATTCTTTTCATCGCTGGCCTCCAATGGAGTCATTTTGATGGAAGAGTGCTTTGTGTTGTTGTAATTTTTCACCATCTCATCTAATACGTCAATATATTTATTGGTATTGTTGGCTGAAAAATATTTAAACATTCTCTCTTTCAGCGTTCTGTTCCATCGCTCGACAACAGAACTTTTTTCCTCGTTTTCAGTGGAGTATAATTGCACACCCAACGCTCTCACGTGCTTGTTGTAAAACTCTTTTCCTTTATCTACCCACAATTTGACGCATTTTCTTTCACCAAAAATCTTTTTCAACGATTCTGCCACTTCAAGACTCGTTTTGCTTTTTAACGGAACGATCCATCCATACTTTGAAAACACGTCGATCACCATGAGTAAATATTTTACGCCCTTGTTGAATTTTGAAAACGATTGCATATCCACCAAATCTGCGGCCCATATTTCATCAATGTCGTTTACAATCACCCTTCTTCTTTTAAAATGATGAATCACCGGTTTATGAAGCTCCTCTGCAAGCTGATCCGTCCATTTCAAATCACTCACACCTAATCCGAATTTAGCTTTGGCTTTGATGATGGGTTCGATGATTTTTCGCTCGCTTATTTCTCTCTGAGTAGGATTTTGTATAGAATCCATTTCTTCAAGCATCATTCGATCTGCTAAATTTCTGTTTTGCTTGTCGTTAAAATACTTGTAAGCTAAATCGTGGTGATATGCTGCATTGTCTACTCTATCCACCGGTTTGCTCCACTCTTGATACATGTCTGTGGAAGTGAGTCTTTTGTCTAAATTGGTACCAGGTCCAGCAAAGTTCATTCCTGGAACGTGCATTTCTCCTGGAAACTTTGCCCATGGAAGCTTTATTTATTTTGAAAAATTGTTGATCGATTCCACCAAGTCTCCTCCATTGACCGCATGCGAAGATGATCCTTTGGGCGTATGAGAAGAAACAAACTTGCATTTTGTTATCCCACAAGAGTTGCAAGTCCCTTTCAACATAGGTCTGTTGTTTTTTGTGATCTCGTTTTTCAAGTGAATGGTTTCAGTCTCTCTTTTACACTTAACACAGTACATTTTAACATATATAAAAAAGTTTATATAAAAAATGGAAGTGATGAAATTGTCGTGTAAAATTGGAAAAACCAAAAGAAACAACAGCAAACTTTTACCAAGAAGCATTCGAGGAATCATCGTTGGAAAGTCTGGATATGGAAAAACAACGTTGCTGCTCAATCTACTTCTCAGACCGGGATGGCTAGATTACAACCGCTTGCAAGTGTTTGGAAAATCCCTTTTCCAACCCGAATACAAAATACTCAAAAGATCCTTCGAAAATAAACTTCCTAAAAAGGATATTGTTGATTTGTTAACGGATGATGTACAAGACGAAATGGAAAAATTGAATTTAATCCATGAAGATGTTATTAACGATCTTTCAAAAAAATATTCCAACAATGATGATATGGAGTGTCAATTTTTTGAAACAGCGGACGATGTGCCTGAACCTGAATCCTTAGACTCGACCAAAAACAATTTAATGATCTTTGACGATTTGCAATTAACTAATCAAAACAAGTGCGAAAAATATTACATCCGAGGAAGACACTCTAACGTCGACTGCTTTTACCTCGCTCAAAACTATTTCGAGATTCCAAGACATACCATCAGAGAAAATGCTAACTTTATTTGTCTCTTTAAACAAGACCAAAAAAGTGTTAATCACATTTATCAAGACCACGTTTCATGCGATATGAAAATAGAAGATTTTAAAGCCTTTTGCAATCATTGCTGGAATGAACCTCACGGATTTGCCGTTATTGATCTCTCTTCTAAAAAGAACGAGGGAAAGTACCGAAGCGGGTTTGACAATTTTTTATTTTTCTAAAACAATTTAAAAAATAATTCTTATTTAAAAAAATGACAGGTATAATAATCGATGTAGATGGAAAATCAAGTGTTATCACCACTGATTTTTTGGATAAAATCGTTTTTGACGAAGGAAAAAGTTATGAAATGGCTTTTCTCGGTCTTGAGACTTACAACAGCATTCCAAATGTAAACAGTAAAAACAATTCTTTCAAATACAGCATGAACAATGGAGCTAATTGGGAGAACATTATCATTCCATCAGGAAGCTATGACATTAAAGACATCAATGAGTATTTGCAAAAGTCTATTTTAAACACAATAAAATCAGCTCAACGTGGAAGTTATATTATTGCAAATAAAATTAATTACTCTCCAAACAACCTTCAAATTGGAATCAATCTTAATACTTTAAAATCAACCATTAAACTTGGCTTGAATTATTTGATTGACTTTAATGTGGAGAATAGCATCTCTTCAGTTTTAGGATTTACTAAAAGAAAATTAAATTCCAATTCCGAATACGAGTCGGATCATATCGTTAGAATTTCAAGCATTAACACCATCAGAATTGTTAACAACGTTATCGGATCATCCTATATTAATGGAACCCAACTCAATTGCATTTACTCCTTTTATCCAAATGTTAGTCCTGGCTATAAAATCATCGAGAGACCAATGCATTTGATTTATCTTCCTGTTAAACTGTTTGAAATTTCAACAATGGTTACTCGCATCATTGATCAGAATGGAGATTTGGTTGATTTTCGTGGAGAGGATATTACAATACGATATCATATTCGAGAAGTGAAATAAATAATTTTTAATACATAAAAAAATGAGCAATTATCAAAATATCAAAATTAATATCTCGCAGAGCCAATCTGATAAAATTAAAAAAGCCATTCAAGACAAAACCGATACTAGCATTAAGCTTTCTCATCAAGACTTGAACGGTAAACATGTTCTCGCTATCACTAATACGCAATTGAACAAAATTAGAAAAGCGTATGAAGCTGGAAAAGGGATCACTCTTAAATTGAGCAGAAAACAATTATCATACAACTCGAAAATAGAAGGAGGTTTCATCGGAGCTCTTTTACCGTTATAAGGTATGTTAGGCAGCACTCTTGCAACAAGAGTAGTTCCTGCTCTAGCCACAGGATTGTTAGCAGGTGTAGGATCTTCTGCTGGTTCTGCTATGGTTGATAAAATTGCTGGGCGAGGTCTTTTTTACATGAGCAAAAATGGAAAAGGAATGAAGATAAAAACTTTAGGTGGAGAAGGATTGTTTATTACCCCATGGACTAAAAATGTTCACGGTGATGGACTCTTTGTTAAAAATGGAAAAGGCTATCAATCTATTGGATCCGGATTATTGCTCGGACCAAACTCACCCTTTAATAGTATACCCTTTTTAGGCGCTATTCTATGAAAAATCGCTTGTTAAAAAAATTCGGATAAACTTTTTAAGAAATTAAAAAAAAATGATCAACTTTCAATGGATTGACGTAGAAGGAATTGTTTTACCTAATGAAGCTTTAACTAACTTTCAATTGATAAAGTCTGCTAAACAGTTAAAATTAAAAAACTTTCAAGGCGTGTTTGTCAGGGATGAGTTACCAAAAAAGCCAAGAAAAAAAGAATGTGGTATTGTTAACACGGGGGATTCAAGCACTGGTGGGTTTCATTGGGTCTGTTGGTATAAAGACGGGGATAAAAAGTATAGTTTTGACTCTTATGCTCAACCTCCTCTTGTCGAACTTGTCCATTATTTTAAAAGCTCAGTTTATTATAACAGCGAGAGAGTTCAATTTGGTGATACGTCTTATTGTGGTCACTTGTGTCTTTATGTTTTAAAAAAATTGAATGAAGGTCTTGACTTTCAAGAAGTTATTAATACCTTGTGGTGACTGCTTAATGACTAAACAAGAAAAACTCACCACCATGAACGTCTTCCGATCACGTCATCACGATGTCTACACCGAAGAAATCAACAAAGTAGCACTCAGCGCTAACGACGACAAAAGACACATCTTGGAAGACGGCATTCACACACTTGCCATCGGACATTACAAAACAAGGCAATAAAGAAGAACAGGCATCTTGAAGAACTGGTATAGAAATAACATGATTATTTTTATACTTCTTCTTGATTTTTAAAGACGACTCTTAAGTATTGGTTTTGTCATGATATGAAGTGTTCACCATTTTTTATGCATCCTTAAGTATGGGAAGGGTCAATGCGCCAGAACCGCCTTTTGACTATATATTAGAGTTACATATACATTAGCCAACAAAAAGATGAAACCAATTCTTTTTTGATCATTTTTTGCTCTGTAGCTATGAGATTTACTGTTAAAAATTGATAGAATTTTTTAATAAGTAGTTGTTAGTACTATTTTTTGACTTTTGATCCTTTTAATCTTTTTATTTATTGTGGTATTTCAGCTGTTTTAAAAATATTTTTAATGAAAATTGCACTGATCACTATTATGCAACCATAACATTTAAGAAAATCAAAAGGAAATTTGGTAGGAAAAACAGGAGCTCATTACTAAATAAGTTTTAAAAGATTTATTTCTTCATCAAGTTACAGCTTACTTTAGAGTTTTCAAGACAGATGTTTGTGATCTTATTAGATGTGGTTTTGGAACTGCAAAACAAAGTCTACTTGTTTCAAGATTGTTTGGAAGGTGTCCTGCTAAGAAACCATGGGTTTCCTATAAGAATCTCCCAAATCAAGTTTGCATAATGCCATCTTTACTGGGTATCAAAAGATTAGACCAATATTCTTAAGAGTAATGAGTAAAGATGGAATTTATTACATTCAACCTCCTGCTGGTCAAAATAGATTGAGATATTATTTGGGTTAATTGTTTTGATGATATACTTGATCAAGTTATACAAAAGGGATTAATTGAAAAGTTAACAGTCCTTAACCTTGTGGTCTTGATGCCTAGTTGTTACCAGACTGTTCTTTATGCAAAAGGTTACCCAACTAAGTGTTGATGCAATGTAATTCATTATTTGATTTAAGCAGAAAAAAACAATTCCTTAATTTTCCTTTGTTGTAATGTGCTGGTAAATGTGAAAATATTATGAAATATTATAATAAAGATAAAAAGGCAATAAAATCTAACAGTATATTATAATTATATACAGTAGCATGCAAAAGTTTACAAACAGCTAAATTTTTCAAGTTTTTTGTCATTTACTATATGACTTTTTACTGAAAATGAATGAAATTTTTAACAATTGTTCCTATAATGCGATTATATAATAATTTACTCAAAAAAAATGATAATTTGTATTGGAAGGAAGAAATTCAAATTTTATTGAAAACATAACCGTGCATAAGTTTATAAATAATTCAATGCCCCATTAAGAAAATTAACATTTCATTAAGAAAAATGTATTTATATTAAAATTAATTTACTGGAGATAATATTTTACTTAAATTGAGTTTTAAAAGTTACAGGAAAGTCAAAGGAATTTTCAAGAGAAATGAAAAATTTAATAATGTGTGCTGTAGAGAAAAATATTCCTTATTAGCAAATTTATGAGCTTAATGATGTGGCTAAATCAACAAATAGCATATTAGTTAAGAGATATAGAGACCGAAAGACACTTGAAAACAAGAATCATTCATGCAGGCCAAAGATAACTATAGAATATGAAGACAGAACTTAGGCAAGACAATCAAAAAAAAGATCCCTGCAAAAGTACCGTTAAATTAAATAGAATTTTGAGAAAGAATGATGTTAATTGTAGCGTAGATACTACAAAATGTCGCCTGCATTAGCATAATTTGTTTGGTCATTGTCCTGCCAAGATGCTATTAATATTACTAAATAATTGCTCAGCCAAAATGAAATTTGAAAAAGATTATTTGCATTGGACTTCAGAAGAATTGTCAAAAATCTTATTTAGTGACAAATCAAAGTTTTGTATGTTTGGTAGCAATTGTATCACGTACGTAAGATGTCTGAAAGATGAAAAAATTTTTCAATTTGAAAAAAATTCCTACTTTGGACTGGTCTTCTCGAAGCCCAGATTTAAACCCAATAGAACACCTTCGGGAACATTTCAATCATCAATTGATAGGTGAAAAACCAACCAACAAAAATGATTTATTCCGATGCTTTCAGATTGTTGGGCAAATATCCCTATAGATGTTCTTATCAACTTAATTGACCCTATAGCTTGTTGTTGTTAAGCAATGTTAAAATCTAGAGTTTATTCAACAAAATACTAATGTGCTGTGATGAAAAATTGTGGAGGAATTAGAAATAATATAACTTTTTTGAAATTTTTCATTTGTTTATAAATTTTTGCATGATTAAGTTTTCAAAAAAATTGGAATTTCCCCCTTCTGTTGCAAGTTATAATTTTTTTGAATAAATTATACTATGTAATCACATTATAGGAACAATTGTTTGAAAATTTCATCACCTTAACTTAAATTAGGACAAAAAAATTAGAAAAGTTTAACTGTTTATAAACTTTTGCATGCTACTATATGTGTGTTTGTATGTTAAAATAGTATAGTTGTAAATATTTTTTATGTTTCTCTGGCGTAAATAAGAGTATTCAAGTTATTTGAACATTACATCACCTTTAACATACATCAAGTTATTTGAACATTACATCACCTTTAACATACATCAAGTTATTTGAACATTACATCACCTTTAACATACATCAAGTTATTTGAACATTACATCACCTTTAACATACATCAAGTTATTTGAATCTTACATCACCTTTAACTTAAGTTTATTTTTGATAAATTAGTTTATTTACAAATTTTGTTAGCTGCAACAACCCCTAGATCCTTGCCAAAAAATGCAAAAACTCCTTCAGAGAATACAAGCAGCGAGGCTGGAGTAAATGAGCCAGAATGGATGTTAACTCCAGACTTAAATCAAAACAAAGTTTTCTATGATGACTTTTATTATGAGCAGGTAAAGTTCATTTTTAATTTAACTTTTGCTTAGAATTGTAATTAGCATTCAATACTAGAAGTGTTGTGGATTATAATATTTTAATGTGATAGGCACCAAGTGCACCTCTGTGTTTATCTATAATTGATATGCATAGTAATGAAACAGCTGCCAGTGGACTTTTAGTAAAATTCTGCAATAAACTTTCTCAACATATTCAATCCAAGACAGACTTTGACTCTAATATGGTTGTTGGGTATACTGTATTCTTAGATATTCCTTTATTTTGTTCATTTTTATAAGTATTTTCATTATTGTTCTTTTTCTTTTTTTTTTGGGAGGTATACTTTTATTGCATCATAAATATTACCTTTAAGTTTACTAATTTTTCTATAAATTGTTTATTAAATTTTAGGATAATTCAGTTCATTTTAAATCACGCAAAGTTAAAATTTACAAAGGCAGGAGATGAGGGTGGTGTATCTTTATGTGACTTGTAAGTAATATCATGAGTTTGCTTTGCTGTTTTTTATGAATTAAGATTAATGATTCATTGATTGTGAATATTAAATCTTTACAAATAAAACACAGAGTATGTACAAAAAATATGTGATTAAGTTTAAAAAGCAAGATTATTTAACTTTTTGTGTGCAAAAAAATAGCGATTTTTATTCTCTTATTTATTCTGTAATTTCTTACAAGACAGCAGAAGAGAAGTTTAAATAAAGATGTTACAAGATGACTTTTGTAAATGAAAGATAAAGAATTATGTGTATGAATAAAATTTACAGAAAAGAGAACAAGCTGAGAAATTTATATAGATAAATATATGAATAGACATAATCAAAAATGTTTGTTTAAAGTAAGTAATTCTCACCCAATCAAAAGAGCTTGTTTTAAGTTCATGTTTATCCTTTCATGAAAAACAAAATGTGTGAAATTGTTTGTCATGTAAAATATTCCTCAATAAATGAATCATAAAATGACATTTTAGTTTATTTGGTGCTTTATCTTTAGTGGAAAAATGATTCACACAAAGGTAAAGAAAAATTTGCATTTGTGCAAAAAATGGAATTTAAAATGTTTACTTTGTACAAATAATGGAGTTACAAAAAAATGTCTTAGAAAGTATAAGTTTTTTTGTGGTTGCGCAACATGAAATGCTAAATTTTATATTATTAAAAAAACCATTGTTTTAACTAATTTTAAACAAAATGAAGTATCTGTAAAGCTAATAAATTTTAAGCAACTGGTAAGAAATCTTGTTGCAAAGTTTGATTAATTTTTTACAAACTGAATCAATGTTTGTGTAAATGATTTTTAGACTTTTTTTTTGTTAATTTTTTTTTCAGTCAACTATCTTATGTTGAGCTTCTCAAAATTTTGTTATCTGCAAATTGGCGTGAAGTGCCAACAATACAAGATTTTACAAATCCTGAATGCTTAAGGTGAATTTTTTGAAAAAAAACATTTACTCTAAAGCTGTGAAAATTCAGAAATGAAAGGATTCTTTTATGTTTGTTTAAGAGATGGAATAAAATATCACTAAGTTTTTTTAAAATTTTAAGAAAATCTTTCTGTTTTTTATATCATTAGAGGGCTGCGTGAAAAGCTTATGGAACAGGAAAGATTTTCTCTAGCTTTAGAAATAACAAGTAAAGCAGGTTTGGATTCCGTTCCTGTTTTTTTCTTAATGGGCATGGCAAAACTTAAATCTGGCCATCTTGAAAAAGCACGAGAACATTTTTCTCATTGCCTTACAGTAGGTGTTTTGATTCATTGCTTTGCAGCAGGTGTTTTGATTTATTACTTTTACTGTAGATGTTTTGATTTATTTTTGTAAGTAGAAGCAATTTTACCTAAAGTCTTACATTGAACTCACTTATTTTCAGGCAACTCGTGGCATTTCAGGGAATTCGTTTTCACCAAACACTTACTATTTGGAGAAGATTGTGAACACTATTGAAAGCTCTCCTTTATTGCTTCTTCCTTTTCATTTATCTGTAAGTGAGATCCATAAGAGAGTTATTGTTAATTTTACTGGAGTTTGAATGGATTAGTGGAGTTTGTTCTACTGTTAACCTATAACAGGATTCAAGGTAAAAGTATTATTTTTAGAGAGAAACACTAACTTCGCCAATAGCTTCTTTTCAAGAAAGAACTAAAGTATGAAATAGTTTTAAAAATTTATGGTTGTGCACTTATAATTGTAAAAGCTGCTATCTTGCTTTCTGAGAAATAAAATTCCATGTATTTTAAACAATAAATGGGTTTTAGTTTGATGGTGTGTTTGAAAGTGTTGTGTAAATAATCACAAATTTTAGTTTTTTAGAGTTTTACAGGTGACTTGATTCTCGATAAATCCAGATATGACGAAATAATTTTTTACCTGAGCACTTATGGTTCGCATGCTCAAACCATTAATTTCTTTTTGCGGCATCATTTGCTGAAAAATGCTGTTATGTATGTAAAGGACAATGTAAGCTGAATGTTTAGAAATATTGCATGTTAATTGCTTAAAATTAATTTTAAAAATGCTCTTATATGTTGATTGTTTTTTACTTACAAATAAATTCTGTTTTCTTTTGAAATTTAATAGAGAACCTTTTTTTGTTCAGAAATGCTCTCATGAAACCTTTACAAAGTATCTCTTAACACCTTGTTTTAAAGAAGGCTGTTTTGATCAGCTCTTTGAGGAGTTGCGCTTAAGCGATTCTTCGTTGCGTTTCTGGGAAGTTTACTTCACTAATGCGTGCAAAGAACTGAGTAAGCAAGGCTATTACAATTGCCTGTTTGAACTTCAGGTTGCTATTAAGGTGAAACGATATTTTCTAAAGTTTTAAGTAGGAGGTCGTTGAGAGAAATACTTTTTGGGCACTTTTTTTTTTTATTACAGGATTATTTTCGAGCTGCTTTAACTTGCGTCAGATTTTATTTGGGTTCGAATGGTCAACCTCCTAGTTCATTTGGTGATCTTGTTTCTCGAAAAAAGCATCTGCAACATGCTTCTAAATATTTAGAAATTGTTCTTAAAGATAGAAGCAGCAGTTTTGTCAGCCATATTCCTTCATTCTTAGGAGATGAGAAATTACAAACCAATCGAGAGATATCCACAAGTGAGATGAAACGCTATTTAAGTACTGTGAATTTACAAATGGAGGTTACAGAATTCATGTATAATTTAGAAGTAGAGGGCAAATTAACCGAAAAACCTATACCTACTTTGTTTGGTAACGGTAAAGAAAGAGCAGAGTTGGCAGTAAAGGTGATTTATTGTTTTATGTGTAAATGATATTTTTTTAGATTTGGTGGCTTATGGTTTTTTTTTAGACATTTTTTTTTTTTTTTACTTAGGTTTTGGAAAGTTCGTCAGGAAATGGACTGCCCCTTGTTTCTCGGATAATACAGGTGATTATTTTTTTCTCTGATGGTTTTTAAAAGTTTGAATACTTTTCAAAATCTCTCACACGTTTAACTTTTTTAAATTTATCAAATTCACAATCGATCATGAACTTGTATAAGTAATCTTTTGTATATAATAATGTAGTCTGGAATCATAAAAGATTTATAATAATGTAGTTTGGACCAATAACTGGTTTAGTTTTTTTTTTTTTTTTTTTTTTTTTTTTCAATGTTCTTTGAATTCTACAAATGATTGTGATTATTACGGTGGAATATAAGTTTATAGAGTAAAAGTTGTATTGATGTGTACTTGGTAGTGAGATTACAACGCTCTCTTGGTAGGAGTTTAAATTACCCGCTGTTGCAATATTTCGACGTTCTATTTCACGACTGGCTCAAAAAATGCAGTTTGACCAAGCAAATCATATTCTTCAAAATATCGAGCAAAACGGAATGATCAGGCCGGAGGAAAAAGACGAAATATTGATGCGAATTGTGAAAGTCATTTCACTCAGCGATCAAGTTAGTTTTTCAATTTTGAAATTGAATTGTTATAATTTTCAATTTAGTGAAAATAAATTTTGAATCGTTCTTTTCAAATGCTATATTGTCATATTCTGAGCTTTGACTCATGAGTAGGCATCTTGCAACCCCGACGGTTATTATAATATATACGCACTGTGGTAACCGTGCTGGCTGCTTTGAAAAGAAATATTATTTATATTATTATTATTATTACTATTATTACTTATATTATTTACATCATTCTTATATTCTTATTTCTTTCAGTTAAAAAACGTTAACATTTTCTTAAAGCAAATTAAAGATGATGTTTTAAAGGTAACTTAGAATTTCTACAAGCAAAAAAATTTGATTTTATTTGTTGTTGTCGTGTATGTAACTGAATGCGCGATTTGCAAACCAGTTGTTGTGTTTGAGAGCGTAAAATGATGTGATTCTGTTTGATTAGGCGAGCGCTTGCATTTCCTTTTGAAAAGGTGAGGAACGCTAAAAAACAGTTTTTCAAATACAAATCTAGTTTAAACAATTAAACAAGATCATTTTGCGTCTTTTTTTTCCCCTTGTTCGTTAGAAATTTAAAATTCCATTAGGATTTTTTGACTCCTACTTTTTAGATTCGAGCTTTGATTTTATGTGGTCGTCTAAAGGATGCTTACTTAGAAGCCGTAAAAAAGGAATTTGTTTCTGAAATTCAAGACATTCTTGAAAGCGCAAAACAGTCCCCAAATCAGAGGAATTTGGTGGAAATTTGTGAGAAATGGTTAAAAACGCATCGAGAGAAAAAAAATAAGGAGGACCAACAGCGTCTCAACGAAGCTGCAGCAAGATTAAAAAAGAAATAACAACATTTATTGAGAAACGAAAGATGGCAAAGTTCATCGGATTAATAGACTGAAATTAGATTGAATGGCAAATCAACCTTGCTATCAAATATTTTAATTTGCTTTAAAGTTATGTCTTTTGCCAGCTTTTCAATTTTAAACCTTAAATTTTTCTAAAATATTTGTTATATATACATAGTATAGATTACGCGTATCGTCTGATATTTGCTAATATATACAGAAATCTTTTATATTTTATAACTTAATTGTATAATCTCGAAAATTTAGTTACTTAAATCGTTTGATTAATTGTCTCATTTCATCTCTATCTCTTCTTTAAAACATCAAACAAAAAGAAGAATAAATTGTGTAAGGATAAAGTTTATGCAATCAACTGACTACGCATCTGTACGAACCCTGTACCGATTAACGCTATCCAAATAGTACTATAAGGGGTACAAGGTTTATAAAGGATTTGGTAAACCTGGAAAATGATCAAACCGGTCAAATCAAATTATCGTTAATAAGTTTCAGGCTGTATAGTTTTTATACTGGTTTGATAATAGACAAGTTTGCAGTGTTTAATGTCATTGGTATAAACCTCTACATTAAAAATTGTAAAGAGGTTTATAACAATAACATTTTTTCAACAATATATCATCATCATCATCATGCGCTGATTGCGTTCGTGCAGTCAAAAACGAGCTTCTGCTATCAACTTTGGTCTACAGCCAATGATTTAGTTTTCTAGCTTGCAAATCAGCGGCACTTCCAACGGTGTTAGCAATTTGTTATATGTATGTGAGTATGTGAGCGCTGACCTGCCACGTTTCGCTACTCCTACATGTTTAGGCGGATTGTAGAGCGCGTATCTTCGAATGAGTACGTCTTCGCGTCGACGTAACATGCGTCCAACCCAGGTCAGCTGGCGTTGTAAGACCTAATCGATAGTTGCTGATACGCGCTTATATATCTCGACATTTGTAACATGGCTAATTTAGCGGATGTTAAGCATGACACGGTAGCAATTTGTCAATGATCTATAATTTGGGTAAATGTAGCACGATTCCTGAAACATTGACTAAAGTTTTGGTTATTTTCCTAATATTACGGGCGAGGGTAGAACACAAATGTCTGGTAGCAAAAAACATCATGATGAATTTTAAACAACCGCCTCATGTACAGTTTATTATGTTAATATCTGAAACAGGAAATATTATAATTACTATGTTACGAATGATATAATATATTTATAAATTAACTAAACGTTGTCACGTCTTGGATAAAAATGTTTCCGATGAGTTACTATCAGAGTTCATCTGTTAAAATTGTTGATGAAAAAACATGCAATATTCCTGATCTGTGAACCATCGCATAAACATTCATCATTATATGGAATCATAAATGTTTTTATGATGCAATAAATATTTTGTGTAGGGTTTTTAAAGGTAAATAATAACTTTCATGTAGATAAATTCAAATGCCAATGGTAAGACAATCTTGGACAATTTTGATAAAACATGAAAAAAAAAATTGATAACACCATTATTTTTTTTCTTTTCAAATTTATTTCTTAATTAAGAAAATATTTTAACCAGATTTTTTCTCTTTTCACTAGATCATATTTACAAGCCCGCTGTGTTCTACTCAAACAAATGGTGTGTTAAATCTTTTTTTTTTTACAGGAAAAGGTTAAATGAAAGATTAAATTTTTTGAAAGGAAAAAGACTTAATCTCAAGGTTGTTGCCTTAAAATATTATTTAATAGTAGGAAGCAATTGTGGTTTAAAAAAATGATTGCGATGGGGATTTCCTGAAATGAAATTTGTTTGTCGGTAATTCCATAAAAGATTTTAATTTCAAATTTCCGCCAAGTCATTCACTTTTTCAAATGAATTGTAAGGTTTACTGACAAATCATTTGAATATTTGGTTTTGCTTTTACACCCATTGACTTTCTTTTTGTGAGTTATTAAAATTAAGTTTAGAATAAAATAGAACACGAGTATAACAATCAGTATTAACAACAAAGGTTTAAAAAATGTCATGGAACTTATATCAACAGCTTCTCTCAACCGAGTTCTTCAAAAAACGACGCAACACTTTGAAAAATACAAAGCTGCAATAAAACTTCCAAAATCTGGTCAAAAACTCATCGTCGTGCAGACCATGACTACATTAAAGAACTTTTAAGATGATAATATGCAATTGATTTAAACTCGTCCAAGTGCAATTTCGATATTTTTTAGTGAAACAATATGTTAAAGATACCAAAGCAGGAACATCAATTTCTAAATTACTAAAGAACTCTCTGGCTAATGTGGATTGGTCTTCTTTCTAGTCTATGATCGTTTAAATAGAAAGTCTAAATCAAGAGTTATTTTGTATAGATAATCTAATGAACCGTCAAAATCACTATGATGTCAAAGAAACAGGGTATTTGTAATCCGATCCTGATTCGATGAAAGTAATTACGACCGGATTAAGGCCCTTAGATACCCATATAATTATATTTTGGTACCCCCATATAAATATAATTTACGGAGAATAAAACTTTATTAAAATTAAACAAACAAAAAAAATATTTTTTTGTAAAACGTTTTTTTTTGTACTTTTTAATTGCAGTCATCGATCAGATCCTCAATGTTATTCTTACGTAACACATCTGCTTCTATACATAATAGAGATAAGGCACTCAGCCTGCCTTATTGCATAGTTGTTCTAAGGGTTCTTTAAATATACATAAAAATTGCTATAAATCTTTTTTAGTGGCTTGAAAGTCAAACACTTCAACTAAGAGGACCGAAATTTTTTGGGTACCCCATTATCTTGTGGGACCCAAAACACGCACTTATTTCGTTTAAGTTTAATCCAGGGCTTTGGTGCCAACCTTAGTTAGCACCAAAGAAGATTGATTTTTTACAAGAAAAATGTTTGAGAGCTTATAAACTCAGGCAGGTACATTGGTCATTTAAGTCCAAATTCAGATTTAGCAACATGCATAGATTTTTTCACTTTTAAACGTCTCATAAAGTCAAGGTGTTAACATTATATATTGTTGGATGGAAGGACTGTCAGCATTAAACAAAAAGTTGCAATTAGACTCTTTGTGACAGTTTATTTTTATTGTTACTAGCGAGGTTAGTTCCCCAGATCATTAAACTGCGTAATATTAAACCAAAATTCTGTGCTTTTTCTCAAATTTGTATCAGCCAAGTTATAATAAAATGACAAGGTTTGAACTCGTTGCATCTTTTTAAAACGTGAATACATCGATGCTAAGAGTTAAGATATTATCTTCATAAGCCATGACATCGAGAAAATTTTTTTTGAAAGTTCGCAAACTTTAGATTTACAATGTTTTAATAAATAATCTTGGTATGATTTACTAGATGAAACATTTAATAAATGGTATGATTTACTAGATGAAACATTTTAAACGAAAAAATTTTATACATTATTTGATACTTAATTCATTTTCGACCATAAAAGATGGATTTTGAAATAAGAATCACCACCAAAAGAAAAAAACTCAATAGTTTGAAATATAATAAAACTTTAAAAATAAATATTTGATAAAATCGCCATAAAATTTACAATTATATCTACATTTGAAGGTAATTTTAGTCAAATAAAAAATCTTTAAAAAAATAAACATTTTGAAAATTTTCATTTAACATGATCAAATTCTTTTCTGAGCCATTCAGTATCTCGATAATATTGCGGATGAGCTAGTTTCATAATAGCACGCTTGTAACTAAAGTAGTATGTGACTGACGCTGAAAAAAACAAACAAAAAAAAAAACACCATCATATAGATTATTTAATTGTATAAAAAAAAAGTTTTACAATTATTTTATAGTTAGAATTTTATTAAAGGGAAAGAAATTTTAAAGGATCATAAGACAAAAGATGAAATTTAAAGAAAAGAGGAATCAAAGAGTATAGAAAAGAGGAATCAGAGAGTGTAGTAATTTGAAAATTTTGTAAACATTGAACTACAACAAAGATTATCAATACATACAACTAAATTTCAAACAACCAAAAATCATACATTAAAAGGCGACAATGACATAAATGCACCAAACATTTGTGTGCAATAATAAAATTTTATAAATTACTGCGACAAGTGACAATTAGGAAAAATACACAATAAAATACACAAATATAAAATACATATTTGAAAGCTGCAACATTAAGTTAGAGCTAAAGTCATGAGCATAATACAAATACCAACTTCTGCTGCTACATTTCTGTGTTGTTTATTAGCTTTTGTTTAAACTTACCAGCAGGGGAAACCCAATTATTTAAAAATTGCAAAAAGCTATGATTAAATTCAAAGCTTAAGTAAAACGGTAGTAATCCAAATGGTTTTCTGCATTTTATTAAATAGAAGCTTGCAATTCAATTCAGGTTTTAAATATGTTGAACTAGCATAGTAGGACCTCCTAAAATCATATAAATTCAACAAAAAACATAAAGCAATAACAAAAATGCACTCAAAAAATTTTCACCAATTCGCTGTAAAGTATAAAGTCCTTGAAATGCATCAGTCCATATGAAGTTTACTTCATAACTTGACATTCGTCTCTGTAAAGAAAAAGAACTTTCATAACTTGTTATAAAAAGATTTAAACTTATATAAAGATAAAAATAAAAACCCAAAAGAGCCTGGAATTTTGAAACAAAATTATTAGATGGAATTGTTATCATGACATTTGAACACTAAATACACATTTATTAGTAAAACCAAGAAATTACTTTTATACAAAAATTCAGAGACTATTTACCAAGTTAAGATTTGAATTTATAACTTAAATTGGTAGCATTGAATTATTAGTTCTTAAGTGAAAACATCTTCTAATTAGTCAATTAACAATACCTCAAAACTTTTTAATGATTTTTCAATAAATATCAAATATATACTGAAATATTTTAATAAAAAAACTATTTTAAAAAAACTTTTAAATTTATAAGGTCACTAAAGTTCGTAATAATTCTTTTACAGCATTTTAAAATACTTTTATTTATTGCATTATTTTTTAATTGAAGTTGAAAACACAAATATTTTTATATTCTTACCATAGTCAGAATATGCAACACTACTGATAATGTAAAATAGACTAATATTGTAAATATTGTTGATTTAAACTTTCGAACAAGTAGAAAAACAAGTCCAGCTTGAAAAACAAATGTATTGAAGAAGACCAAAAACAAAACAATTAGCGCAAGAATCAAGCATACATCTTGAATTCTAAAGGAAACAGAAAAAATAAATTTATATAGATTGGGTATCAAAATAAGAATTTCAGCTTAATTTGATATTAGGTGACTCTTGTTTATTTGTTGAATAATATATTAACATATTGCTGAGATTTTTCTGCATATGTAAAATGACTTAAAATGAAATTAATTTTGTTGTACTTAAGGCTATGATGCTACAAAATTAAATAACACAAACATAAGCATGCTTAAAAAAATTGTTATTTTCACATTATAAATCATAACAAATTCTAGGAAGTTCACGCTAGATATTTATATAACAACCTATGTTCATATCTATATACGTATAAAACGTACGTATACTATCAAGAGAATTTTTCTTACACAAAAATTACAAGTGATACAACTTTATTACTTCTCAGTAGAAAGGATGCCGTATTGACAAATACATCAATAAATATGAAAAATACTTTCAGATAAACTACAGGACGGTATCTTGACACAAACATATTTTATAAACGATAAACACGGATACATCATCCATATTCCTAAATATAAACCGATCAAACAACGTAGTTTCTAGGCACAGAAATACACGCTTGATCGGATGGCTAACCGATAAAGTTTTCGTACGGAACTTGGTGGTTAATGAAGAACAAATCTACTCATTCCGTGTATTCTTAATGAACGACTTAAGGTTCCAAGGATACCAGAACGTAACTACAATTTTTATTACTTAAAACTTGAGAGTTAAAAAAGGGCTTTTAGCTATATTCTTTCTAGCAAATCTTGCGTTAGTATTTTAAAGGCATCACTCTTTAAAAGTCACTCTTTTGGAAAACATGTTTTTGTTTTTTTTTTAAAAAAAAGGAACTTAGTTCACTTGTGACTTCTTAGGCTCATATTTATATGAGCCACGAAGAATATCAAATAAAAAGTTGGAATTTTATTGTAATAATTTGAATTTTTAGTCTTTACTTTTAAGATATCCTTTGAAATATTCATGAAATTATCCTACACCGGATTTCTTTTTGAGGTCCGTCCGGTGGCATGGTTAGCCTTCTTGCCACCTTCGTGCGGAAATTACCGCCCCCTGATTATTTTTTTAAATTACTACTTAAACATATTTACAAAAAAAAAAAAAAAAAAAAAAGAAAAAAAGAAAAAAATTCCCATCCAAATTCCAAAACAATACTGGACAAAGAAATGTTTTATTTACGAAAAAAGTACGTTTTTAAACCAAAAAAATTTAATTTATAATCAACCATTAGAAAAGGAGCAAAAAAATCAAAATTTCCACCACACCCACAGAATATTTAGTTTCACCCACAGAATATTTAATTTCACTATCTCTTAGTTTCCGAAGATAATACTGCTATATTATTGAAATTTCTATTCTGTGATATCAAAATATAGCACTTTGAACAGACAAAGATCCTACAAAAATTCAGCAGTCAGGTAATTCTAATCGAAAAGCCAAGAAGCTCTTGCCTGTCAAAAGCATCATCATCAAATTTTTTTTTTTTGTATGCTTAGTCGGATATTTTGATTATTTTCAAAAAGCAAAAAAAAAAATAAAATATATAAACAACAAATAAAATGAAAGAGATTTCAATAAACGTGAGTTGAATAAAAGAATAAAAAAAAAAAAAATACTGCTCTAAAACCAAATTAAAGCTGTTTGTTTGAGGTATATTGCTATATAGAAGAGAGAGAGATAGAGAGAGAGAGAGAGAGAGAGAGAGAGAGAAAGAGAGAGAGTAGAGACAAACAGTATTGAATGTGTTTAATATCTGTAACTCCAACGTTTCCTTTTTCAATTAAATCCTTATAACACTTTTTGTGATTTTTCCAGTGATACATATATCCTCCTCTCTCTAATTACGGGTATGTAAACTTTGAAGATGGGCTGAAGTGAGAAAAAACCGCAAAAAATATCTCATTTGTTCTCTTGTAAAAAAGTAATAGTAACTAAATATTGGATGTTTCTGGGGTAATGATGTATAAAACATGTTACTGTTGCACTAAAAGTTACACTCAAAGATTGTTGACTTCTAAAAGTAACAATTGTTGCTACTAAAATTGCGGTTTTAATCATAAGATTGCAAAACGATTTTTATGTGGAAACCATAAAAATTACTAGTTTTTTAATATTTTGATTTGCTGATGGACTATAATCTTCACGCAATAATCTCTGCAATCAGAAGAAAGCTCGAGATAAATGTAAAAGGTTGAAATAAAAAAAAATCAACCAATCGGTTTAGATTAAATTTAATGAGAAATAAATTACAGTATGCTACACACATTTACAATAAAATTTGTTAAAATAAATTATCTTTTTATGAAAGTGGGTCGTTTGCTAGAGCAGAAATTTGTTTGTAAAATTAAAAAAATCCGATGAAATAATTACAACTTCCCGCAATAAAACTTTACACGTTTTTTAAATCTTCGATTTTTTTCGGTTACGTAAACGAGAAGCTAGCATTTTGTGACGCACCACACCATTGCGATAGGAACTGAAGCACCTGTTGACACTCGGGACTTCGAGATACCTAGCAAAATAATGCTTATATTAATTTGAATATCAATTCATAGTTCTTAAATTAAAACTGTGTATAAAATATATAAATATAAAAATATAGGTAGAAAGACTAACCTTCGTAGTCATCGCAAATTTATTCCAATCCTCTTTATTGGCCTTCTTATTCGGTTTTTTGAAATCAATTCCATTATGAAGCACAGGATAACCTATAATTTCAGATCATTTTTTTAACACTAAAATTATAGCATTAAACGGTAAGAACTTTAATTCACCAAGAGGCTAATACTAAAACCAAATCATTTGCTTGAACCTTTTCTATATTCTACTTTCTTTCTTTTTTTAGTGATTTTTTTTAAAAAAAAAAAAAAACGTTCAAGATACGCGTCAGTTTAAATTTTCTACTCCGACTAACAGCAGCGAGTAGAAAAAGTGTGAGCGTTGCAGAACCATAAACCCAGTGAAACGCTTTATAGTTCAACTCTCAGTGAATTATTTTGATAATGAGGATTATTGTGTATTAAAAAAATGTATTAAAAAAAAAAAAGAAATCAAATAATTTATGTGTTAAAAAAGAAAAACTTAATTGAAAAATATTGTCGCAAACGATGGCCTTTTTTTCCCTTAAAGAAGTTTTTATGATTCTGAGGGAAAAACCATAACCAGTCATAGTTTCGTAAGACATAAAAAGTACGCCGATAAACCATTTTTGAAGCATGCTTCACTGAACCCCTGCTTTCAAACACTTTCTTGTAAACTTGATTTGCAAGGACTGAGAAAATACAGTTTAATTCATCAAATTTTATCTTTCAGTATCTACTTTTTTTTTTAATCGCTTATATAAGTTTTCAACAAACAGCTGAAAAGCTGTTTCAAAATCGCGTTTTTAGGAATTAAAACCATCCGCCATGTTAAAAATGATGGAAACTTTTTATAATCATTTATACCTGTGATTACGCATGGGACAGCAACTTCTCCTGTGCTTGGTGTAGTTAAAGATGCTTCAAAAGTATCTCGATCATCCATGGGAAGACTCTGTTCGACCTTTTGATCCATCGACACAGCAAGCACCCATTCTTTCACTTCTTCCCTTTGTTCTTCCTAGGAGAAGGAAAATATTTTCATGTTATAAAAATTTGATTATTGTCAACTTTAAAGAAACATTTTATAGAATTTCTAAAGAAAAAGTAAAAAGCTAATGGCAAATATAATTAAAACCTTAGAAACTACAAATAAAAAAAAACCTACTGGTACAAATTGAACTTCTGGGACAGATACTTCCAGAGGAATATCAGTATCTGTAAAATCAGCGTTATCAATTGAATCCAAATTTCCCTCTTCAATTCCCTATTAAAAAAAAACAAACCTCTTTTTATGTATAATAAAACTTAATAAGGACTTACGGTCTCCGAATTCTTACAGGAGTTGTTACAGGAGAAACATTAGTTTTAAATTTGTTTATTTATGAGAATATCCCAAAAAATTACAATAAACAAAAAAGAAAATTTTTTTCTCACCTCGCTTATATCAAGGTATCTGTTAAGAAAAACAAAAGCCATGTTGTCCCAGCCAACAGCCTTAAGATATTGTTAAAAGCTATATATTAAAACTTAGGATTGAAAAAAGAAATGCTTAAAAATAATTTTAATCATTTATGTCAATTTTTAAGTGGTTTTAACTTGTACAAGACTAATTAGGTAGGTTGAAATGTTTTTTAATATTTTCTAAAACTCAAAATGTTTAAATATAAAGGATTTTTCCATTTTGTTTAATGCATTAAAAATTTATGCTATTAAAATACACTTTACCCATAATTGGTAAAGTCAAGACCTTAAAAATTTTTAATATCTTTACATATATATATATATATATATATATATATATATATATATATATATATATATATATATATATATATATATATATATATATATATATATAGTTTAATATCTAGTTTATAGAACCAGCTGTTACGACTCAAAGTACCATTGAAAGCTTAAAGAAAATATTACTACATTCATCTACTGCCACCATAATATTAATGACATGCTACTTTATGCTTATCTTGTAATGGCAAATACTATTACAAGACATTAAAAGAAAAAGGTATTGATTTTGTGGATAAGAAATAAAATCCTCCAAATGTACCCAATTCGCCCCATTGAAGAATTGTTGATTTTCCTGATAAGAGAATACAAAACTGAAGAGTACATACCTGTAATTGCATTATAGAAAGTGCTGGAACATTCAATGTTAAATTGCTGATAGTTTTAATAGTTTTTAACCAACAATATTTTTAAATATGTCTTAAGTGGTTTTTAATGATGATTTTTGAGGGCTATTTTTAGAATTTTATCCAGTATAAATAAAAATGAAAATTTCTAAAAAAAAAAAAAAAATTTATTGAAGAGAAAACATAAGAATTTTTTAAAACTTGGACACAATTTGGACACAATTGTCTGAAAAGGTTAGAAAAGTATCCAAATGTTAATGAAGAAAAAACCTCTAAAAGCTAAAAAAAACCTCTACTTTATTGGATATCAAGGGGCCCTAGCATCATATAAATTGCAATAGCTATTCTTCGTTCAACTATCCATTTAATGAGATCATGTTTATTTTTTGTATGTAATAAATGTTACTTTGCTTATAGGCTTTTAAATATATGG
Organism: Hydra viridissima; assembly: GCF_058129835.1. Taxonomy (NCBI): domain Eukaryota; kingdom Metazoa; phylum Cnidaria; class Hydrozoa; order Anthoathecata; family Hydridae; genus Hydra; species Hydra viridissima. The sequence goes on along the minus strand of NW_028324301.1, from coordinate 18,782,046 downwards.
TGTGATAATTAGTGGACTTGTTATTAACTATAACAATGTTATAAAATGAAACCAAAACTTTTAATAATCAAAATTTGTAGACAAGAATTGATATTAAGTAACAAAAACCAACTACCAATTTTAAGATAAGGCATTAAAAAAAACTAGCCATACCTTGCAATCCATACCAGCTTCATAAAAGGCTTTATCGCAAGGGATTATGTCAGAGTAGCGGAGTAATGAAACTGATATCTTGGCACGTATTACTTCCTAAGAATGTTATATGATAAAACTATATTTTATAATCCTATTATCATTGTAAGCTTTTCAATTTGACAAAATAACAAAGTAAAATTACAAGTGCTTTGTGTGGTGTAGCAGCTGAACGAACAGAATAGTAATGAGCAACAAGCAGCATGTTGTTAAAAATATTCATAATGGCTGGATTTGTTGGTTTCTTTGTAAAACCTTCACACTAAAAAAGCAGGACAAATAAAGAGTTTATTAAAACTAAAGAATAGGGGAAAATATAAAGAGAGACAGAAGGGGATACAGCATGTTGATATGAAAATAAGAAACAAGATTGTAAGTAACTGAAATGGTTTTAAAAAATTTTAACCAAATCATAAAGCATTGATCTTAAGTCTGCCCACAACTGATATGATTCTGCTCCACTTAACCCAGGTTTAGCAAACAAATCTTCAACTAGGCGCTTGTAGACATTGAAGTTCTTGTAGAAAAACAAATTAAGATAAAAAACAAGATTTAATATACCGTATATACTCGTGTATAAGTCGATCCAAAAATCAGTACAAAATCAATATTAAATGAAACATTTTTTAATCAATATTAAGAAGAAATACGAAAAAAAATTTCTAGGAATAAATTTTTTTTTTTTCTGACCCGCATATAAGTCGAATTGCTGTTTTAGAGTAAATATTTCGTCCAAAATTTCTCGACTTATACACGAGTATATACGGTAAATAAAATGAAAATGCACTGGTCATAATTGCTGTTTAAACCATCTTTAGAGATTTAGTCAAGAAGTATTAGAATTGAAAATTTTTTATTTTGTTTACTTACTTGAGGGTTGGGTGGAGCACCATGTTCTACAAACAGGGATAAGGCTTGCTCTAAATTGTCTTCTTTAATAAGATGTGCAGCATACAATGTCACATACTTTGTTAAAACATCAAATGACTAAGATTAAAAAATTGGTCTGATTACAAACAATGCACAAAAATACTGATTTCTAATTTATTTTTTCTCCCACCAACTTTCCCAATATAAGTACAAGCAAAGTTATTACAAATTGTTGATTTCAGTATTATTTTTACTAAATAGTTACAATAACTATTGTGTCAGAAAAACAAATAAAATAAAAAATGTGCGAACCAATAAAATAGAGGATACCTGCTTTTTGGCTTGCTGTATACATTTTTCCCAAGCACCTTGTTCAACATACATATCCAATGCTGCAATCACATCAACTCCTATCAACTGAAATTTTTTAACAATAATGGATCAATGTAATAAAATCTGGAGACCATAACAGATAACTGGCCTTAACTATTCACTTGCTATCTAGAGGAATCTTATTACTACCATAAATATGAGTAAAAATATTTTGAAAATATCACAGGAAAAGTGAAGTACTAAATGTTTATATTCTCAAATAAAATAATGTGCCAATAAAATATAATTGAACAATAATTGCATAACTGTATTTCTTTAAGAAATGAGAAATGTTTTTATACTAAGTGACAAAATTAGAAACACTGCTAAATGATATTGAGTTACTACCAGATAATATGAGTTTCTGCAGTTGTTAATTAAAATCATGGGCTCAAAATCAAACCTTTTCTGCCATCTGTTTGCTTTTTAAATATTCAACATATTTTTCTTCCACATATTCCTCATACCTTAATAATGATAAAAAATAATTTTCATTCAAGTTCAAAAAGTTGAAGACCAAAAAACATTAACATGTGCTGAGCTTTAAGATAAAAAAAAATGCAAAATTTGAAGGAATAATTCATCAAACTTCTATCAATAGAAAAAAAATCACAACAATGAATTTGCCCCTAAAAATAATACTTTGGAGCAATTTCAGAAGCAATAGATCTTGCTTGTTGCCAGAGTTCTCCTGATATACATGCATTTATTGCCTCTTTGTGCATTTTCACTACAGAGTACAAGTCACTTGCCTGATTAAAAAAAAAAATTCCAAATAATTTATTAAAAAAATCTCTTTAGCATCTTTAAAAGTTGCTAAAAAGATATTAGATGTGGTCATTTTTTCAGAGCACGCAAATAAAAGATAAATTTAAATACAAACTAATATTCCTAAAAAAATTAATTATTTTTTTCTATGTACCATTTCATAGCGTTCTATAGAGAGTAAACGCTTGCACACTTCTTGTGTAATACTAATGGCTCGATCTTTAGAAAACTTAACAGCTAGCTCCACAGCTTTTGAGTAAACTTTTTCTAAAAGATCTTTGTTACTTGTCATCTCAGGAGTCACTTTGAGATAAAGATCAATTGCGCGATTATACTCTGCTCTTGTTTCCCATTCACGGCCTTGTGAGACCAATGAGTCAGCTCCTCTAAACAATGATGATATAAGTGAAATAATGATTTGCTTATTATCTGATATAAAATAATGTGAAAATTAAAATAATGCAAAAATCAAGAAGCCTACTTATCGCTACGACTCATTGTTGCAATTTGATCATATTCATCTTGCAGACTTGTCAGCTATGACAAAAATAAAAGCTTATTTTACTGCATCATTGTTAAAAATAAACTTAAACACACGAGTTAAAAATAGATAAACACACACTTTGTGAGGAAGATACTCTTTTGCAATTCTCAACACATCTTGCCACATATTGTTTTCCTAGATATCAAAAAATAATGTCAGGAAAAATACTTTTTGAAAAATTGGATTACAATATTCTAAACAATTACTTTACTGAAATTAAGATTTTCATAGGAAAAAGAATCAAAGAAATGTGATGATGGCAAAGTAAACGGCAATAAAATTTGGCATGCTCAAAAAAGAATTTAGACTAGTTATTCCATTTGAATACAATTAGTTCCACCAAGTTATTAATTATTATTTCATTTTTTGTCAATCTTCTATATAATGTAACTTTTTTTTAAAGGTGCTCTTTCCAACAAAGAAAAATGTAAATTTATACTCTATAGAACTTGATTGCAATTTCTGGTCTTTGAGCACAAAGTAAGAAGCTTTCTCCTTCCTCAAAGTTTTTCTTGTCAAATGAAATTCGAGCCTGAAGCAATAAAAATACTTGAAATACAAAAAGAGACAAAATAAAAAGAATTGCTTTTGAAAATCATTGAAAGAATAAAAAAAACTTTTTTTTCTTGTTTAAACATACTTGTGCAATCAAAATGTCAACTAAACTATTAGGGTCTAGTTGTTCAGCAACTCGAGTTGCATTGACCCAATCTGCTTGATGAACATACATAAGGATTGCTTCTTTAGGTTTGCCAGCTTTTACAAACTGGTCTTCTGCCTCTTTGAAGCGTCCCTCATCTTCTAGGAACATGGCATACTTTGCATAAATCTCAGACAACTTTTCTTTGGAAGAAGTTCGTGCTAATTCGAATGCAAAATCAAACTGGCTGTATAGAAAAATAAAAAAACAGTTTGTTACTGTTTACATTAAAAAAAAAATTTTTGATGACTAATTGAGAACTTATCAATAAAAAAAACTGATCCAATTGGATCAAATAAATAACCAACAATCCACCCAACCTGGCATTTTAATTTATCGACTACTATCTTACAGTAGAAGTATAAGCTATAGTACAATACGATGCAGTATAATAAAACCTCTAGATAAATATCCAATATAATTGTTTCAATAACAAAAGATAAATTATTTTTTGTTACCTAAAAATTATACTAAATCCATCTATTCTAAGACAATAAAAATATCTCACGCAGTATCAGTAGCATATTCAATGCAATGTTCAAGCATGTTAAACTTTTGGAGAAGTTTGATTGCAGAATCTCCACCAAGAGTCTTAGCCCACAAAAAGGCAACTTGCTTTGAAGAGTTAACCCCACCATATTGCTTTGCAATCTAAGTTTTAAGCAATAGAATATGTAATAATAAGATTATATTACTATTGAAATAATTTGACAATATAAATGATGTGCTACTGCTTCAGTTATAATTGATTAAATTAAAGATCAAAGCATTGTAATAAAAGACTATGACTCAAATAAATACCATAATATAAAAAATGTTTGAGTGAAAAATTATTTAAAGATATTCTTAAAAAGATAAGCAATATCATTACAATGCTTTCAAATCTACAGATATCTAATAAGTTAATATTTTCTATCAATTAATTGCAGATGATAAAATTAAAAAATGAAAAGCAAGTACTCTAAAAGCATCTTCCCATAATTCATTTCCTCTATACATATTCACAACAGCTTTCCAGTCATCTGCCTCTATATAATGATGTTCTGCAAGGCTGTATTGTCTCTCAGACTCTAATTCCTAAAATAAGAAATACCAGAAATGATTAAACTTCTACAATGACGTTTCTGAAATAAGAGTGTGAAAAAACAAATTCAGGCCATTATCTGGAAGGTTGAGGCAGTAGTGGCACACTATTTGTAAAAGTAACAGATGTAAATTCACTTAAACATAAAGTCTACATTTTTTAGAACTGGTGCATAACTGAAAGATTTTATTTTGTCTGATTTATGTAGCAATTATTCTTACATGCCATCGAGTAATGGATAGTTGACAATACAAGTGTATAATTGTAAAATACCACATTTAATAAAGAAATTGGAACCGTTATAACCAAAAGAACTATTATTTGAAATTTAAAAATAGGAAACACATTTAGAAAGATAGCCATTCATAGTCTGCTGCTTATAAAAGGTGAATAATTTACAAGCAATTTAAACTAAGTAATAGGATGTTGGAAAAAAAGTACAAAGCAGTGACATTGATTAAGGTCTAAGTACTTATTTCTTCATTGAAGACAATTGTGTATGCCAAACATTCTATTGTGCCATTAGAATAAATAACTCTATGTGTTTCAAAATGCCTATACTGTAATTTTGCAACAGCTTAGAAAATTTTTAAGGCTTTTTTTTCTGGCTTTGTAGAACATCTCTCAAAGTATTATATTACATTATAATCTTTTTTATCTTTGGTATTTGCACCTTATCTTTAGAGTTGATGAGTATTTTAGAAATGTTTCTGATGATGATTAGCAACATAACATTGTGTTAATTTAAAATACTGCATCCACATAACTTTTAACCAGGTTTATTTTTAATCTCAATTTAAAGTATGAAGTCATGGCCCTGCACGATATTTGAAAAAGAAAATTTTTTTACATTTAAACAGAAATAAACATTTTATTTGTTAGTTTAGGGCATCAGTTTATTTTATTGGATGCTAAAATGCTCTAGATTAGGACCTGACTTTAAAAAAAAATTAAATACTTTATTAATAAAAATCTTATTATTTAGTCATGAAAATAAATAAAAACAAATCAAACATTACTTTAGCGAGATGAATATGAGTATCAGTGATGAGATCTTCATGATGGATTTTCACTAGATTGATCATTTGATCATACTACCATAAAAAAAAAAAATCAAAAATGAGAAAAATTTTAAAATAAGAAAATATTCTATAATTTCTATAAATTTTTATTTATCAGTAAAACTTTATAATAAAATCTTAGTGAATAAAGTTATTACAAATAGTAATAAAAATAACAAGTAAAGAGTTAAAACTGGGTACATATATATTTATATACATAACTGGGTACATAATATATTCCATATAAACTTTTTAAATAATTTAAATTTCTGTCTCCTCAGACTATTTCTATCATCAGTGGTAAATGCTTTATATGGAGATTTGGCCAAAGAAGAAGCTAGGATGATTTAAAACTTTGATGGATTCCTGATCCATACTAATCAATTTATGTTAATATAAAACATCAATTTACAAAAATGGAAGTTTTTAAAAATTCATTCTAACAAAAAAAAAGTGCTTGTAATAATAAAAAACCATTATACAAGAACTATTTTAATCTTGTTAGTCCAGTGTTCAGTTGTTAAAAATAGTCTTACCATTTTAGCTCTCCTATACATATTTATAGCCATATCAGCTTCATCAACTGTTATAAAGAGTCTATAAAAAAAGAAATTTCATTTCATCTTTTATTAAAAGTTGTTTATCGTATAATGTTGTTTTTACAGACAACACAGGTTGAAAAATTCCTCAATATCCAAAAAACTAAATTTACCTTTATGAAAGCAATCTTATTAATGGAAAATAAAAGATTTTAATTTGAAAAAAGTTAAAAAAGTACTTCTCAGCTTCTTTATATTTTCCTAGAGATTCCAAATGCTCTGCTTGACTGATATACAAGCTTGACACTTCATCTGGGTTCATGCAGCGAATAGCTAACTAAAGAATAGAAAAGATATGTAAAATTTCATATAAGTAATTGATTATAATTGTGTATTCAATTTGTATTAAAGATTACTTTGTGCGCTTCTTCATACTTGTTGGCTTTTGTGTACATTTCAACAGCATCTCTTGTAAGACCAGCTTGTACATAAAATCTTTCTGCAAGCTTAACAAATAAACAAAACAATAACCTTGAAAACAGATTGCTTTGTGTTAATATATTTTAATTTTTCATATAAGTAAATTATATGAATCAAAATAGAATTAACAATATTAGGCTTTATCTTAAAATTGACACCAAATAAAATTTTTATTGCAAAGTCATAAACTTAACTAGTTAAAGTTTTCAATCTGTCATTCAAAAACTCAACTATGATATTAAAATAATTTTTAATTTTGATTAAATTACTGATTGTTAAAATACATAAAAACAAAAAAAAATTTCACCAGTAAGAAGGAAATAAACACAAAATGCTTTTATATTGAATACTAATAAAAGTCTATTAATAAAGATCAAAACCAATTTAAGTAACAAATTTACTTGGTACTGCTGGATATGAGCATAATGCTTAGCAAGGATAGGATAGTATCTAATAAATAAAAGTAGCTTCATTTCTAATTTCCTGTTTAACTTTTTAGGGCATAATGTACTCAGAGTATCAGTATATTAGGTATTTAATAACTCTTTAATTATGCTTGAACTCAACATTCATACAAATCAAAAAAAAATAATAACATACTTGTCAGCTATTTCATCATCTTGAAGTTCAACTATTTGAACAGCTTTGTTCCATTGGCGAGACTGTATAGCAGCTTCGATAGCTTTCACTGAGCATCTGAGCATTTTAGTTAAATCAATTAAATTATGTGTTTCTCTTTTGTTTTTATTTTAATAAAAATAATTTTACATCAAAATTTACCCAGCTTCTATAAAATGATTGATTGCTGCATCTAGTTGTTTCTGTCCAACAAGATAGTCTCCCCATTCTTCTTCAAGTCTAATTACTTCTTTTGGAAAGGATGAGCGAGCCAACTCTACTGCTCGTCTATATGCTTTTCCCTTCCTGTATGCTTCTAATGCTCTTTGGTATGAGTTTGTCTTTTCAAATAAATCTCCAGCCTAGTTTTAACAGTCAAAAATGAACATATTATAACCCTATCTGACTTTTGTAAAAAAAAATATTATGTAGAATGTTATGTAGAATTACATATCATAATAAGACAACAAAAAATCTTTCAATTAACAAAAAAAAAAAAAATTCTCTTACCCTTTCATAAAATGAACCTTTTAATAAAGAGGATGCAATTCTTTCTAAAAGCTGAGTATCTGATGAAAGACTCTGTTTTAAAAAAATAGGATATTTCATAAAATCAATTCTTCAAAAAAAGGCACCAAAAAATATTCCATGTTTTCCTTATTAACTGTGGCTTAAGAAAAGTTAACATACAGGTATTCTTAGAGCTAATCGAGCTGCTCGAGCTGGAAGATTGGCTTTTAAGTAGAGGTTTATTGCTTCAGCATAATCGCCACTGTTTTCTTTAACCTAGAATATATGTTTTTATAATTATATAGAATATATAATTTATAATAATATAGAGTATATATTTTTATAATTCAATTATCATAAGGAAACTACAAAATTTAATTTTTTGATTGAAATGTAGCAGTTTGTTTTTAAAACTACAGGATAAACTGAAGCAATTTTTTATGTTGTAATATGTCCACAAATTAAAAGATATACTTCGCCTGCTTTTTCTTCTTGTCCAGATTTCATCAACCATTGAAAATATGTAGACTGCAAAGCTTCCAGTTCTGGATGTCTCTTAATAAGAAATTTTACCTATTTAGTTTCTACAACTTTTTATAGAGAAATGTAAGTAAAACATAAGGATGATTTTTTCAAACTTCAAAACATAAGCACCTACTTTAGCTTCAGCAATAGCTAGGGCCTCATCCCATTTGTGTAGTTCTTGATACATCTCCATTGCTTCATCAACTTGACCTTGCTCTAGATAAATGCTTTCAGCAAGTTTAAACTGCTTTTCAAACACTGCTAGTTTGGCACGGACACTTGGGTGGTACATTGGATCACCTGATGATGTGGATGATATTTCATCAATAAGATCATTTAAATTATGCAAAAAACGAGCTCGCGAAATATCACCAAGTGCAGCATAACACCTTTAAAAAAAACAAAATCAAAATGAATATAAACTAAAATTTAGTAAAACAGTATAAATTGGAAACACAAAAGAAAAGAAAAATGTATATTGTCAATTAGCAATATTTTTTCTTATGATCATTCTCTGCTAAAATTAGTAAACATTATTAATGTAAGACAGATCATGAACATTGTTTTAAACATCAAAAAATGGTGTCTAATATTGATATTTATAATGAATGGACAAATATTAAATACTAAACAAATGCTAATTTCAAAATGCTATATATAAAAATCACCTTTCAGCTATAAAGAGTTGTTTTTTTTCCATGGCTACCTTGCTTAATGTTCTCCACATTGCTTCTGTTTCAGGAGATAGCTCTAAACTCTCCAAAAATGTTACTGCCCTAAAATACCAATTCTAAAACTATAACTTAGAGTTTTCATCTTTTTTTTAATGTTATATGAAATAGAAACTTTATATATTACAGTTGAATACAGTGCTGAATTATAAAATACTTTTAAAGAATAGACGTTTCAATGAAAAAATTACAGAATGCTGAAAACTAAAAGCTATCTGTAAATATGAAGTGATTTCTTTTAATTAACAGCTCAATAAACTTTTATGTAACTCAATAAAGCTTGTGATCATGAAAACAATAAATACTATTATCTAAAATCTACATTTTTCAAACAAGTAATTCACTTTGTCTGTAATTTAATCAAGTAAATTGCTTTGAAGTAATTATGGTGCCACACTGTATTGTCTCATTAAACTATGGCTGTTTTGATAAGAAAAAGACATCACAAGTTCATAAGTATATTTATATAAAATAAGAAACAAAATTATTTCTACAGCTTCTAATTTATTTATTTGAATCTATTTATCATGAGTATTTACATTAACAAACTTAAAAAAAAATGACTGTTACAATGTAAATAAGAAAAAATTAATAAGCATAATTAAAATTGTACTACTTCTTATTCTACCTGTCATAGTCACAATCTTCAATAGCTGTTCCAAACTCAATAAGACCCTCATCTAGGGTGTAATTAATAGTTTGGACACCTTCCTGAACTAAAACATTTGTTTTGCCATCAACCTTTTCCAAATCAATTATATCTCCCTAAAAATTAAATTCATATTCTAATGAAAATACAATAAAAAAAAAACAAAACAAAATCCAAACAAAAAAAATACTGTATACTCAAATACGTCATTGTTATTTCATTTCACTAAGTCAAATTAATAACTAACAATAGAGAATTTTGCTGAAAAAATAATTAATATCTCAGCTCTTATGCTAAACACTATAACCATTGTTTAGCATAAGATCTAAGATGCAAAAGTTGTTAAAAACATATTTAAAAGATTTTTTTGTATTACTTTAATGGAGACCATTGTTACACGATCAGGTGATTCAATATTATACCACACACATAAGTCACTTCTACTTTGAGAGACTACTACGTCACTCATAGGTACCCACTAAAAACAATATGCATTATTGTGAAAGTTAAAAAAATGTATATTTACACAATTACAAAAAATTTAAAGTGTCTTAAGACCAATTGTGTTCATAACTAAAATAAATATTTTAAAAAATATATTTAAAGCTCATACCTGCACATAAGAGCAATAATTTGAGATAATAGTTTTAACTTCAGTCTGTATATCTGCAAGATAGAGCTAAAGAAAATTTGAGATAAATAATACCACCATTCATTGCAGAAAAACTTTAAAAATGTGATTTTAATTTAAAACATAATGGTATTTTTTGGTATATTCCATAATGAATGAGATTTCTTCTAAACAAGTTTTATCATCAAAAAACACTTTAGAATTCTTTGTAAATGTTTATCAACATGTTAAATAATACTTCAACAGAACTTGATGAATAAAATAATCAAGTAAAAGACTGGTGAATGAATAAAATAATCAAGTAAAAGACTGGTGAGTTCTTAAAAAGAACTTACTCTTAACTTTTTGTCCCTGAACAAAAGCTTTTTTCCTGTTTCATTCATCTATAAAAAAAAAAAAAAAAGTATGACAAGTGAGACCAAACTCATTTTTCTATTATTTTTGTTGGATTGAAAAATACAGTGGATTAATACAGTCAAAAGAAAATAGACTAAAGAGCTTTTACTTCCAACCAATCAATTTTTGTGTCATGGATAATATTTGCTAATGCCATTCCTGTTTTTAAATTCACTAAAAATGATAAGGTAAAAATTATATTAAATAGTTTCTACATAAGTAACTATTAGTTTACAAAATGGAGAAAATACAAAGCAATAATACCTATGAGAAAAAGACTTACTGACACAAATGGTCTTTAGGTCAATTAAGTAAGCGAGCTTTTTGTTGTCTTCTTGATCTCTAAGCTTCCTTTCATTAAGACGAACACTTTATAAAAAAATATAGTGTAAATTCATTAAACTTTATTAATTTATAATAAGTAAGTTATATAAATTTTCATTTGCACTGTATTATAATATTTATAGCCTTAATAAAGTTGAAGATTAAAAAGCATTAAAGAATGAGGAAATTTGTAACAATTATCACCTGATAAGATGTGGGTTGATGAATTCTGTTCTTACTGTAGCTAATACTTCATTTTGACCATACTCTATGAGTGATAACTCGCCTGCATTAAAAACCATGCAGACCTGAGAAAAAACAGTGTCATCATTTTTTTAAAGAATAAGATTGGTTCTGTTTTTTCTGTTTGTTTGTTTTTTGTTTTTTTATATTGCAAAAAAAAAAAATATTTGTTTTATACTGTATGAAAAAAAAAAAAAGAAAAATTCTCCATCTCCAAAAATATAAATAATAATTCATTTTTACATACAGGAAAAAAAAAAAAAAAAAAGTTTAAAACCACAAACTTTAATGAAAAACTAAAATGTTACATTTTCATTTTCAAAAAAAAACTTTTCATTTCCACCAGAATTATGCCAAGGTACCTAAGAAAAAAATCTTAATCATTGAAACATAAAGTTACATATATTACAAGATACGTAACAAAACATAATTTTAAGTAATTTTACCTCACTTAGCTTATTTTCATTTAAATCACCAACAAGAAGAGTTTCTGTTGTATGACCAACTAAAAATCGATCTTTTCCCATAATCTTTACTTCATCAATCTTAAAACAATATACATGTAGCACTAGTGCTAACCACTGATATTTTGAAAATACAAAATATAAAAATATTTCCGCAATACTGCTTTTACATTTATGCATGTTACTTGATCAGAAAAAAATGATAATACTGCTTTAACATAATTACAATCATATATATGATCTTATTTTTTATTATTATTATCATTATTAAAGTAGAAAATAGGAAGAAATTTTATCACATAAAAATTTACCATTTACCACATATACACATGATTTTTTTAATGTTTAATTTTTTTATTTTAAACAAAATATTTTTTTAACGATGGTATAAATGAAACTATTACCTCATAACCATAGTGAGACTTTAAAACAACCCTAGAACCATTTTCAAGATTTTTGACAATAACCTAAAACAATTATCAAGTTTAGGTTATCAGCATGGCCACCTTTTAAGCATTTTTTCAAATAATGTAATCAAAAATATTCTGAATTGAACTTTAGAAAAAATAATCATGAATAGTCAAAACAAATGATGTTAAAAGTCATCAAGTTTAATTTGTTTAAAAAAGCGCTTGACAGAAAATATTTTAGAAAAAGATAAAAAAAGATTGCAATTATAATTATAATTTGAACACTGTATAATAATCTGTAAAAAATAAGTATGTCTAAAGAGTATAAAAGTTTTATATTATAAAAAATTCTAAGAATACCTGACTCAGCCCCACATACGTCATTTCAAACTTGTTTTTGTAAATTGATCTCTTTAGACAACAATCAAATAATTCCACTCCTCCACATAAAGTCCCCTGTTAAAAATACATTTAAATATATATATATATATATATATATATATATATATATATATATATATATATATATATATATATATATATATATATATATATATATATATATATATATATATATGCAAAGTGAATAAACTTCAATATAAATGATGAAAACAATATTCCTTCTGTTTGAATCTCAGTTTCACGTAATAAAATAATTTATTACTACAAATGTTACTATACATTTAAAATTTGCCTAAGATCAAATGAATGTAAAATAATAGGAATGCTTAAAGCTTTTTTCAATTCTGAAATCTCACCACTAAAAGTTTAGACCCATCTCTCTTCCAGCTCAGTGAGGTTATAGTATAAAGATTTTTAATCTCTTTTGGGTTTGATTCCTCCCATGCTGTTTTGCGAGGGCTCCAATTAAAAACACGCAAACAATCAAAACTTCCTATTACCACAGATTGTCCACTTGGACTAGTAACAGCTACAGTAAATTCTTTCTCATCCAAATCTTTTGAGTAATCAAATGTTTGCAAAATTCGACCTAATTACATAAATAAATTAATTACGTAAAGAAAATTTACTTAAAACATAAAAAATTTATTAAAAATACATTAAGGATATGACACAACAAGTTTGTTAAAAAGATTGCATTTAAATACCTTCTTTTCCATATGCAACAATTCGCTTGTCACAACCTGCTGCCATTATTGAAGAACCCCAACATAGTGAATATGGAGGACAAGAATGCTTTACAACTTGACCCTTGTACAATAAGTCAATAATTCATTTAAGTAAAAATCTTTTTCTCAAGTTTCTAATGTACTTGATTTGTTAAAAAAAATTAAAGCTAAATATACCTGAGAAAATCCAGTTCCATTTTCTTCAAACATATATCTAACTATAGCACCATCAGCATGGCCTGAGAGAATACCTTTTCCTGTAGTACTGTAAACAAAAATTATTTCAGATGATTGAAAACAAAAATCACTTTTATCTTCTCTTGTAGAAATGGCCATTACTTATTATATTAAATAACCTACTTTGTGCATAGAGAAACACAATAAATTCCAGTTCCATAAATAGTCTGCGATTTATTAGTCTTTAGATTTGCAATACGAATCTATGAATAAAGTTATAATTAAAGTTTGTAGTTTCAACTTGTCATTTGATCTTAATGTAGCATAAATATGTAGCAAAATGTAGCAAAAAATACAAATAATAACCTATTATTATTTGTGTTTTTCAAATCAAAACAAATAAATTTTTAACATAACTAGTACCTTTCCATCTGCAAGACCAAAAACAATAAATTGAGATTCTGGAGGCCATATTAGACATGTTACAGCACTCTAGACCAGATAAAAACATATCAAACAACCTTTTATTGCATTTCAACTATGGTAGCTACACCAAAAATGTTATGCATTAAACCTAAGTTAAAATTCTTTTGAAAGTTAAACTTACAGTTTGTAAAAATTTATTACAAATTACTTTTCTGTCTCCCCTGAAGAAAAAAAAAAAAGAAACCGAAAATGTTAATATACATTTACAAAGTATCAGTACATATTTCACAGGGATTTAACACAATAAATATTTAATTAATATACTGTTATTTAAAACTAAAAGCCAGCTAACTAGACAAAAATATAATTTCATCTTTGTAAAATTAACAAACCATTCTTCTCCGATTTTGTAAACAAATACAATATTGTCAGACTGGCCTAAGGCAATCTTGGTTGAATCAGGAGAAAATGCAAGACCTTTGACAAGAAAACCTTTCTTCCCTGTCTGCATAAATAAACATAAAACTAATCTGAACAAAGTACACACAAAATAAACTTTAATGTATATTTAAAATTATATATTATACAAATTATTACTAAAGTTACTACTAAAAGTCTTACTTAAGAAATCTTGATTTACAGGGTCAGTTTCTTTATAGTACTACAGGTTTTATTGTTCAACAATGTTATTTGTTTTATATTTGCCCCATTTATACATTTTAGGGTTATTTTAGATAATAGATAGTGTAAATTTTTAAAACTGTTATCTGTACCTTTAATTCTAAATAACAAACCTTAGGATCACCAGGCTTTGCTCCAAATTTATCTCTCATTTCACCAGAATCATCAAAAAAAGAAACAACTCTATCTGTGGAAACAATAGCTAATTTTTTATTGTTTGGTGACCAACACATTGCAGTGACTTTAGCAGCACCATCCTGTAAAGTAAATTTTATGCATACATAAATTTACAAAGAATAATTTTTATATATATTCAAGTCCATTTTTTAAAATTTTTTTATACTTGTCAATAATTACCTGTGGTGGAAAAATAGTTTTCAGATGCTTCAGCAACATCAGACTAAATTTATTATCAAACTAAAAATAATAACAACATGCAAAAAAAGTGCAATACATCAATCTAAAAATTTTTTTAAACACAATAATACATTTAGACTTCTACAATTTTAAGAATTACCTGTAAATATATTGTTAAGCTAAACATAATTTAAGTATATATAATTGAATGGTTTGTACATTTTCATAAATACCTACATGATTAAAGTTACAAATTACTAATTAACTGATAAACTTGTATAACTCCTATATACTTGTATTTTATAGCAGATTAATCTTTTTTTGAACTATTTTAGAGATTCTTAACAATATACAACCAAAGAAAAACTTTGAGAATTTGTCTTCAAAAAGAACTTTAGCTTAAATCTATTTTGTTATATAAAATAGATTTAAGCTATATATATATATATATATATATATATATATATATATATATATATATATATATATATATATATATATATATATATATATATATATATATATATATATATATATATATATATATATATATATATATATATATATATATATATATATATATATATATTGTATCTTTAAATCAATTAAAGTTTTGATTTATTTTTTAGCCTTGTGCGTAGCGACGCTCGATATGTTTACAATTTAGATCCATATAACATCATCACGAATTTTATTTTGGATATCAGTTTGTGATATTTTTATTTTATGGCATAGGGTAAAACACCTAGTGTTTGCCGATTTTTTCGATCTAGTCCTATATAAAAATTATTTTCTCACTTGCTTTTTGATAAATTATCGATCGTATTAAAAGTTTACCGTATTAAAGATATAAAGATCGTATTAAAAGTATATAAAAGTTCGGTCGTATAGAGAAAAGTTTGCTCTTTACAATGCCCTTAGAACGAATGACCGATAATAAATAAGGGAGCTATAGACCCCGAAAATTAAAAACAACGGCCACTGGTATGTTCCCAATGTTCGCACGTTTTTGAACTTCCGCCAGCGTTCGTCAATTTTAATCTTTTTAAAAAATATATATTCTTTCAGTGGTTTTGAATGTATTTAAAATTTACAAAAACAAATAAAAAAAATGATATCTAAAAAAAAAAAATTATAAATTTTTATGCTTTACAACTAAAAATTTGGTTTTAATCCTTATTCATGTAGCTTCACCAGCTCAAAACTTCGTTGCACCTGCTCAATGACATCTTATCACCTGAAAAATAAAGATAAATTTAATAAACTCATTTTGTATTTATTGTGCAATTGAATTGATAGGCTTGGGCTAGCCTAAAGCTCTAGATATTTTTATGTTACGTTATAAAAGAACAGATAGGTAGTTAGGCTTCAGTTAATTTTAAGATGTACTTACGAGAATCAGAAGTGCATTCACGACTGGCCTTTTCTTTTTAGGCGTATTTTTAGGTTTAGCTGATGACATTAGCTTCCTTTATTACCACGTGGTTGGCCTGCGAAATTTTCTTTTGAAACATACTCATTAGGACTGGAAAGACGGAAAGCGTCCACAACCTTCGTCCAGCCATTCTTCATGGGGCCAAATAGTCTCACGTCCAGTGGCTGCATAAAATGAGTGGTATTAGGTGGAATGAGGATTAAAATTATTTGTAAATCTGATAGCTTCTTTACTAAATGAAATTTTATCCGAATTTCATGTTTGTCCGTCCAAACAATAACTGGTCTTTAAGTATTATTAGCTGTCAGTCACTGGTCAAAAGCGTTGCATAAATATTCATAGAGAACTTTATGATTTACATTACCCTTATCAGATTTACCAACAGCTAATAAATTTGGAGGCAATAACTGGTATACAGTCATGGGGATTCTCTGGTTAGCATACCTAGCATATAAGAGGGGGAGGAAGAGATCCGTCAACACCAAGATTTGCTGTAATAAAAGTGCAAAGAAAATTATATATAAAAAAATAGTAGGCTAAACTATTATGCTTTCATGCTTAGCTCTCATGCTAAGCTATCATGCTCTAAAATATGTAAAATTAAAAGCAATTTATTTTGCTGTATTATAAATAATAACAGCATTAAAGAGATAATATAAGCAATAAATTTAATATAAATTTACATACCAAAAACTGTAGTTCTTTCTTTGTCTTTAGCTATCGTGGCATAAGGAACATTTTTTGATCCTCTTTCAGCCAAGACTTTTCCAGCTTTGGGTGAAAATTGAAACCTGGACTCATCAAAGTTAAAATTGCCCTTGAGTTCATATAGGATATCTAGGTAGTCTTTCTCCGACTTCTAATGTCCACAAAACAACTGTTTTATTACTTGTTGTGACACATTACCATTTATCTCCATGTTTTAACAACCCTGATCTACCAAATCGATAAGGTCTATCCCTGTTTATTTTCCCCATCAAACGTTCATCTGACAATAGACGGGACCAGTGGCGTACCTAGGGTAAATAGCGCCTGGGGCAAACACCAATCTCGCGCCCCTCTTCCCCCAAATAAAGTGCTTAATTACAATTTTTTAATAAATGATGACACAAACTTTATTTTATATAATATATTTATTTTATATGATATATTATTTCTTAATTTATTTTATATAATTCTCGCTTATTGTATCGCAACCAAGCCTCTTTTGCGCCCCTTTCAGGCTGGCGCCCATGGCACGTGCCCTATCTGCCCTACCCTAGATACGCCACTGGACGGGACACAAGTGACATGATGGTTTCTTTGGTGATAGGATGAGCTCTCCTTTGTGGATTGATTATATAGTTAACCAACACTTGCTTCTCAGCTTCGGTCAAAAAAGTGAAGAAGCCCCTTTTTTAAACTATAGGGGTTTTTCCAAAAATCTTGTCTCTCAAGGTTGTTCTAGGAATGCCATAATGCTTTGATACACTAATTGAGCTTCTTCGACCGCTAAAAGATTATAAATAATGTATGTAGCTAACTAGACAGTAAGAACTTATAGCAAAGGTTGCTAGATGGTGAAAGGTTAATAGATGTAATATTGCTCATCTTTAATTTGATTATCTAAATAAAATAATTGAAATTGAAATTTAGCAAGTAGCAAGTTTAAATTTAGTAGCCTAGTACCAAGTTTAAATGCAAAATTGGCTTTAAAATTGTTTAAAACCTATTTAATAAAGTCAGAAAGTAGAAAATAAACGCGTATGATATTATTGATTAAAAAATAATTAAAAATATTTCTATACAACAACGACTACTAATTGGTGTGGCGAAAACTGGCAAATATTTAACTGCTTATTACGTGGCTATTTTTAAATAAAAAATAGAGACCGCCGATCCGTTACTGTTTATCGGTTTGCGGATTGTGCACCGAATTATCTTTGCTAAACGGTTCAAATTACTTACGGATTGGTTTGATCCGAAAAAAATGTATCGGAAAAAAATTCGTTAAAATTTTTTCGGATTATTTTTTCGGATTGCAATCCGATTCGATACTTTCGGATCGGATTGCAATTCGAAAAATATTATTCGAATTGCAATCCGATCCGAAAGTATCGAATCGATATTATTTTTACGGATTTATACGGATTCAGAATAAAAAATGCTTTTGAAATAAGATTCATTTTTATTTGTTAATAATAATCAAATATACAATGAAACGAAATGATTTCCTTGTTAAGAAATAAAAAAAGGCAAAATCACACTGAAAGTTAATCATTTTCCAAATTCATTTCCTGGCCACACAATGTCTTGAATTTTACTGAGTTGCTTAACCTGCACCAAACACTTTTTTCCTCAGTTGTTCAGTGAAATCAAAGTATTCATCATCCAACATTGAAGGGCTTTGGCTAGCCAAAATTTCTTTTTTTGACAGTTCTTCCATCGCTTTCTTTACTGCAGTTTTGACTACTTCAAATTTTCTCCCCTCACCCACAAAGCACATGCCCTTCCTGTTAGGATTTAAAAAAAAGAGCTATAGAAAATTCAATATTCATTAGTTCCCCTTTGAATCTTTTGTTAAGATCTTCATTGAATTAGTGAGCAAGCTCTAATGACACCTCGATTTTTGGCTTGACACAGGCCTTACATTTTCCTTGTTTTCCTTCACCTTGTTGAAGAATTCTCAAATATTAGATAGCTTAGGCACCTGAAAAGTAGAAAAAAAATGAAATAACATAAAAATGGAATAAATCAGATTATTTGAGTTTTTCCTTTATACTTGTCTTAACAAAAAGTGATAATTTTGAGGCATGCAAAAAGCTTTCAATAAAAGAAATAATTATTTAAAGGTTGTTTGCCTTAATTGTTGAAATGAACGTAACAATTTTTCAAACTAGTTTTTATCTCTATTTCTATTTTTATTTCTGTTAATATTTAAGTAGAAGAAATATAACAATTTAAATTTTATCGGGCCAATCCTTTAATTGAAGCAATCCGCAAAGCGAAATAATTCGCAAAGGAATTCGATCCACAAAAAAAAACAAAAAAACCGTAAAAATTCAGTTTGAAATATTCTTAACTTTTAAATAAAAATAATATAATAATGGCTTTCCGTAATAAATGTAAGTGAAGAATAGTAGACTTGATCTGTTGAACGAATTGTTGTAGGTTAAGATTTCCAAATAGGACTGATTGAAAATAAAAAAGAAATCCACTATTTATAGGACGCGCACATAATAAAAATGAAATTTGTTTGGACCACACCATTTAATGGTGACGCGAACGGATTGTGATTCGTATAATTCGCTAAGCGAATTAAAGTTAAATTGGTTCGTAAAAATTTTTCGGATTATTAATCCGAACAACAAAGTGAATCCGCAAAAAAAAAATTTGTTAGTGGTTCGTAAATTAGTTTTCGGATTATTAATCCGAAAAATTTTTACGAACTGACTGTTTTAATCCGCAAAATAAGTCGAATTGGCTATTTGCGGATTTTACGAATCGAATCGGCGGTGCCTAATAAAAAAGAGCCATACATGTATTTACTTACGTGTCACAGTTTATACTTTATGATAAGGACAAAAAGTCAATTTTTTTAAAAGTATTTTTGATGGCGATTACTAGCAAGGGGGTTATATTGCTTCCAGTGTTCGCTTTCATCACCTCATTTAAATTCATCCACTAATTCTATGTTTATAAGATATTCCTGTATCCTAATATCACCCTGAAAAAGAAAAAATAAATTAGATTATAAACAACATGTTTTTTTTTGAGTGGATTATCGAAAAGCTTTTTTAAAATTTGTCATTAAAATTTAAGGATTTTTTAGGAGAGTTTTTTTCTAAAAAATTCTGTGCCTTTATTTTTAAAGTTGCTATAATCAAATTTTCGTCAGTTATAAAAAGAACATCAAAGTTTTTTTAGATACGGTTTCTGAACTTTTCAGCTATTAGTTTTTGCTCAGAATGTTTTTTAGTGACCGAGTGGTGAAGACGAGGTTGCATAACGAACATTAGGTGTTTTACCCTATCCATAGAAGGCCAATTGGTAACCTCTAGCAAATTTAAAAACTGTTAGCTGTTAGCATTGAAGTTTCGTATGAAAATAATCGTCATTAAAAGTGCGTGAACGCCGATATCTCTTAGAGAAATCCAACATAATAGATATACAAAACTAAATTTCCTGGATATTCACAATTATTTCTATTTATGTAATTCACCTCTGTTATAAGTCACTCCTTTTCATATAAATAAATATTTTTAAGCTATTGCATATTGACATTAATTGGTCATTTGCGTGTTACCACGAGCTTCTCTAAAAGGAATACCAAAAGAAGTTTACTGTATGAAGGATATGTGGTGCGTATGGTAAGACAGAAGCGGAATCCATCCACTGGAAAATCATCTCAAACGGCTATTGGTGGAATGACTATGATGAGCGTCAAGAATACGGACAAAAACGGGAAGCGGCATTTTCGTATTCACAGTGATGTCTATCTGGTTCAACTTAACCGCCTTTACCTTGCAGTTGAGATGAAATGACCATGAAGAAAATACCATTTTGTCTTCCACCACAATAATGTCCGACCCAATATCAAACGTCGTGTTGTCGAATTGATTTTCAATAAAAGATGGGAGCTGCTCCCACATCGGCAATACTTACCGACCAAAGTTCTCACAGACTCTCGTCAATCTTTCGTTAAAAAACTGTTAAACAAATAAAATTTCCGACGATTTGGATGACTTAGTAACCAATGTCAAAGTGTGGAATGCATCCAGGAACCGTGACTTCTTCGCCCTTAGGATCAACTGACTCTAAGCAATAGTATCATAGAAGCTGTTCAGCTTGGTTGTCAAAGATTCTTTAGATCTATTAGCAAACTGAATAACACCAACGAGAATACCATCAAAAAACTGTGATCTGAGCAACTGGGCTATTAACGCTTACAGATAGTCTATATGAAGAACCAGTCATTTACCTTTCAGGTAAATCAACAATTTAATTTTTGAGAAGTCTCACTTTATCTCTATTACCTCAAACTTTTTTCTATGTAAATAGGTTCGTAATATAGTCATAAACGTTCACATTAGAACTGGCGAGAACTGCAGATAATAATGTCGTTTGAGCGAAATCCGACACAGTACATTACTGCTTCAATAGAAATACCTTTTTTCTTTGACCTTAATAAACGAAAGTTAAAATTTAGAAAAAAATTAGAGATTTCAAGTACTAACTTAAAAAATACCATAGGAAAAAATAACTCTGGATGAAGAATTTCAAGTTGATTAGTTCGGCATCAGTTGAATTGACAAAGTTGCAGATAACTCGTCCAATTTTCCATGTTAATTTTTTTTCCATGCCGAGGAATATTATTTAAAGCTCTAAACTCTCTCAAACTCTCTTAGCATTTGCTTTACCAAAATTTTCAAAAAGTTATGGTCTTCATCTTACAGAGTAAGAGTTGATTGTAACAACCTGGTCTTCCGTCGTTCATCACCATTTTGATTGATTGATTGCATTTAGCTCAAACATTAGAGAGAATCTAAATAGTTTGTGCAAGATGGCTGCCCTTTTATAAAGCAAATCTACATTATCTAAATATCTGAAGCCCCTAAGATTAAATCCTGGGCGAGCCATTGAAAGGATGTATGAGACATTGAGATAAGCCACAGTTGTATATGATCATCAATTCAAAAAACTTTTTCGTAACTTTACAAACTAATAACAATAGTGTTTTTGATTTAAACATAATTGCATTTAAACTAGGTACATATAAAAATTGCAGTATGTAATGTGTAATATAATTTAAAAACGTTAAAATACATGGGTTATCAAAACTATGCGTTATATATTACATCGCAGTAAAAAAGTGCATTTCGAGTTTTCTGGGAAATGTTTTAAGTTAAAAAATTAATTTAGCATATAAAAAATGACGGATTAACATAAAATTGAAGCGTATTTGCACAGGTGGCGAAAATATTTTATTAGTCATTACAATAAATATAGATTTAGGGCAGGAACTGAAACATCACGTTCTTTACTCCAAATATATATCTTCTGTCGGAGCTCTATATTCCATATACGTTTCATAAAACGCCTTAAAGCACTCACTATGATAAAGTAAAGATTAGCTTAAAGATAACTAATTTAAAATTTTAAACTCAATTTCAAAAATAATTTCTGCAGTTAAAAATACTCTTTAAACTCATCCTTGCTATAAATACTAGAAATAAATTCATCAGGAAACACTAACTGTATAAAAATTGTGACATTTCATGATCAATACAGAACATTCAATTATTTTTCTCATTTATACCAATTTTTCTCATTTATACCAATTTTTCTCATTTATACCAATTTTTCTCATTTATACCAATTTTTCTCATTTATACCAATTATATTTAATCAGCAGAATTTAGCAGAAAGAATAAATTAACATATACAATACTGATAAACTAAGACAGCAGAACATTCTGATCTCTCAGAAAATAACAACAAAAGTCTTAGAAGAATTATGGATTATGTATGATTAATAGAAATTAGACCTCCATTAAACACTAATAATAACCTTAACTTACATAAAATTATTCTTAATTGCAACGAAGTTAGCAAATATTTGAAGTGTTATTGACAAGACATAATGAGTTTGAACTCCTTTTTACACTTGATTACTAATATTTACTCCTGACTATTTACCATTGATCACAAAAAATATAAAATCAGCACACCATACCTTGATCATAGTTGGTTTACTTTATCTTAAATCAAGGTTAAAAACTTCATTAGGCTCACACATTTGAAAAGCTTAGACCATCCAGTTTTAGAATTAAGAAGTTAAAAAATTCTCAGGTAGGAATAATTATGTAAGTTAGCAAGAATATATTTTGTAATAGAAACTATTTAGTTTTGAAATAAATTAACTACAATTTTTTAACCAGAACAACAACAAAATATTTTCTACTTCTAGGCTCTAAAACTAGATGTTGTAAGGTTTTCCAAAATGTAAACCGTTACTAGAAGAATATTCTTTCGCCTATCTTTTTCAGCTAGCATGTTATTGGTGCCTTTTGGTTAAATAACTTTTCATTTCAGTATTTGGAATTTTTTCTTAAAGCAAAGAAATTTTTTAGTTCCTTATCATAAAAATATATTATTTTGATAAACTTGAATAATCTTTGTGTTCATAAGTTAAAATACTTAATTTAACAAACTGACACCTTACCCTAAGATATGGCATATAGGATCAGTAGAGAATTTAGACATGAATATGTGACAAGCAAATCGATATTCATCAGGATGCTTAGTTATAAAACCAAAGTATCTATTAAAAAAAATTAAAGTATACTTGATACCTAAGATAAACACTGTCATTATAAAATAAATATAAAATGTTAAATGTTTCTAGTTTAGTAAACTTCTTTTACCTACGATCTTTTGGATGGTTTCCACAAAAAGTAACATTTTTTAGTGAAAAGAAATGTGGAGAATTATCTTCAATGTCCTATAAATATTAGTAATAAAGTTTCTCAAACTCTTTTCTTAAAAAAAAAAAAAAAAAAAAAAAAAAAAAAAAAAAAAAAAAATTCATAAAATAGAGCTAATTATTTTGACTAATAGTTATTATATAAAATAAAGATTTTTATTTGTAATTTAATTACAAACTTGTAAAATAAAACTTAACAAAAATTAATTAAAAATTTGTAAATAATTTTTATTATTTAAGTAATTTAATTATAAATTTTTAAAATAAAAGCTAAAAATAAATGATAAGAATAAGAAATATATTGGTAAATTAATTTATGCAAATGAGTGTAAAGCTTACATTTTTGTCATTTTTTTTCTCCTCCTTATCTTTAACTTTTCTAACTTTTTTATCACAATTTTCAGTTGTTTTTTCTGAGTACTTTATATCAGATATCCTAATCCCTTGGCTGCTCATTTGTAAAACACATGAAGGAGGATCAGATGCAGTGAGCATACTGCGTTGATTGACAATCTAATAATATATGTATGCTCAGTAAAAGTAAATTAGTAAAATTTCTCTTCTTCACAACGAATACAAAATATTTGAATAATTAGAAACAAGTAAGGGTCTGCGTCTCGGAATTGTTTTCTTGAAATGAACCGGGACAAGCATAATGAGACGAGAAATGTCCCGGAAAAAATTTACGAATAAACTGTCCCGTAATAAAGTTATAAACCGGGACAATAAACTTTCTTTCGGAATTTAAAAATTGTGTCCTGGATATCATCGTCTCGTCTCGAATAAAAAAAATAATGAGACGCAGATGCTTAGAAACAAGCTATGTTAAAATAAAATTGATTAAAAGACAAATATAAAAAACATTAGTTTTAAAAGTGTAAAAATGTAAAAACTAATCAATTCAAAACAGTCAATACTTTGGCAATTGCAAATGTAAGCACATCATCTCCTTTAAAATCAGCAACCTCAACTGATCCAAGAAATCTAAAAAAGTAAAATCTACTCATAAATTATTATCACTTTACAGCATTAAAAGTATTTATTTTCAACATCATAGATGATAATATTCTATGAATAGATTTTTATATAACCATTAATTCATTTTAATATTGCAAGGCCTTAATAGAAAAATTTAAAAGATTCTTGATTGACGATATAATTTAGTTATGCCTAATTATGTAAGATTTTCTGCTAGAAATAAAAAAATTTGTTTTCCTTTATAATTGACTTTGTAGCAACAACATTTTGAGCTTAGTTGCTTTTTATTTTAACAAGAACTTTAATATAAAAAACAAACAAAATATATTTAAAAAAAAAATTTAATTAATAAAATTATCTTGTGTGTGAAAGCTTAACTTTGTGATAACTTCCTTTTAATGATTAAATAGTAATAGTGCAAACATTTTATGACTTATACAACAGTATTTGTAGCATTGCAACTCAATAATCCTAACCTCATATGAAATTGCTTGTGATCAGCATCTTTAATGTCAGCTTCTAAAACAAGACTTCAATAAAAAGAAACATTTGAACCAAATCATAGTTAATAAATAGAGTTAAGCAAATATATGTGCTTTTATTTTAGCCAAAAGTCAAAAGACGTTTGCAGATATCAAACATACCTGCTAATTCTTCTTTTTGAAGTATATCTGCAACATAACGACATGGAAAAATCCCTTGTTTACCTGTCAACAAATTAATACCTTCATACCATAAGTCATCATTCATTTTCAAGACCTGTATAGGATCACCATCCTTAAATGAAAGTTCATCTTTATGTCTAGCAAAAAATTTATAGAGAGCAACATGTGTTTGGCTTTCAGGAATATCATTTACTTTGTCTGTTATTTTAAAGTCTTTTTTCAACTTTGTCTTAGTACCACAGTTTTCTTCAGCTTCATTTAAGATATTTGAATCATTTGATACATAAAATGTTGCAGTGGAAGCACCAGTTTGTGATCGTTTTTCTTTTTTCTTTTTTGTAGTATAATTTTTAATTTTTCTTATTACTAATCCACTATCTTTTGTCACCTGCACATCATCTAAAGACATTGATTTATTGAGAGACTCAGAAACTGGTGCACTAGGTAGAAATCTTTTGTATGAAAATGGACTTTTTGAATCTTCAATCGTCGTTCCTTCGACAATTTGATCATTTTCTTTATGATGTATCATTACAGCAGCAGGGTTAAGCATTTTTTTATAACTTTAAAACAGTGCAATAAATTTTCTTTCTTTCTTTTTTTTTTTTTTTTCTTTTCTTTTTTTCTTTGATTTGTGACACTAAAAAGTATACCACGTACATGATTTATGTCTAAAAATGTGGTTTTTATGTTTAGATTGCTAACTAAGCTTTATCTTGTTAAAGCTATACATACAAATAAGTTTGTATGCAATCAAAATACAAATAATAACTATATCATATATCAAAATTTAAATAACATATCAATTGGAAATTATCTAAAAATATACCAAACATGCCTAACATTTTGAACAATAGTTTGAAGTAAAGTTTTTATCACAGAGCGTTTTTTCACAAGTTATTTTACATTTTGACGATATGAAATAATTAAAATAGCTGCCGTTCTTTGCCTCCAGGATACCGTAAAAATAATACACAAACAAGTTTTATTACTATTAACAAAATTTCGCAGAATTGCAGAACAAATTGTAAAAAAATCGTGTTTTACTTTTAAGGTGTGTTTATACTTGTAAGAGTTGATTTTAAGCGAGAGGATCGTGTTTCCTATAACATAATTAATTCTTAGTTCCCTATTTCCAACGGCTAGTTAAAATAGATCAGTAATTTATCTTATAACAACCACATGTACTGTACTGTATATGCAATGTATATGTATATGTAATGTACTGTATGCAAGGCCGGATTAAGGGTCTTGGGGGCCGGAAGCCGAAAAATATTTGGGGGCCCATTCCTAAAAAAGTGTATTTAAAAATGAATACAAAAAGCATAAGATTACTTTTTTACTTAAATAGAAACTTTTCTTGCTTTCACATTCGCAAAATCAATTACAACATCTTGAAAATTTATATTTTTTAACAGTGTTCTTTCAATTGTCATTAAATAAAGAGCATTTAAACGATCATTTAACATTGAGGAACGGAGATCATTCTTAACTATTGTCATTTTTGAAAATGCTCTCTCGGCACTACAATTAGTAATGGGAAGAGTAAGAAAAATCCGATATGCGATGTCAACATTGGGAAAAATTGATTCTAACTTATTCCTACGAATTGCTTGTAAACATTCAAGTGCTGATATATTCTTTTCATTTGCCATGAACTTGGAAAACTGGATAATTTCATCAGGGAATTGCGTATCTAAGTCTGAAGGATAAATCGTACACAAGGGTTTGGCAGCAGCAACAATGACAGGAACGGTCATGATCTGAAAACTAGTTAGAAAACCAAACTTTCTCTCTGCAGACTCGTAAGCAAAAAGCCTTTCTTTTAAGCACATTTTCAATTTGTCTATGATTGGGAGAAAACACTTGATTTTAAATTTTTAATTGCCACTAAGAACCGCTTCATTCTTGCTATTTTCACCAAACCCTAATTTCTTTAATGTTGTTTGCTGTCTGTCACATTTTTTTTTTTTTTTTCAGTTTGCGTTTTAAATTTCCGCTTAGATATTTTCTGTACATTATTGTCCAATTATTGCAAAAATAATTGTAATCTTAATTTATAATTCTTTAGTGGTAAAAAAAAAAAAAGAAGTAAAAAACTAATATTTCAAAACATATATAAAATATTTAATACATATTTACCAATAAATATAAAAAAATAAAAAAAACAAACAACTATTAATTTAAGTGATATTATTTGTTCTCAAATAAAATAAAAAAATTCAAATCAAAATGTCGATTCGCATTTCTTGATAAATAATTAAGCAGTTTAGCATTTAACTTGTATCCGTTTATTTCACTTTTTCAAGCAAGTAAAAAAAGATAAAAGTTGTTTGAACTTTTTTCCAATACAGTTCGAACGTGTTCAAGTTCGAACTGTATTGGAAAAAATTTAAAATATTTAAAAGTTCAGAGTTTTTATTTTTAATTACATGAGAAATTAATGGAATTAATTTGATTAGAAATTATCAAAATTAATTTCCTTGGAAATTAATAAAGTTAATTTAGAATGTCAAGTCATATATAATAAAAAAAATAATATAAACGTTAAAAATCGTGGGTCCCACTGATACCCTAATTTTTGGGGCCCGGGCGCCTAGGCTCCCAGGAACCCGGGTTAATCCGGCATTGACTGTATGTGCAACTAAATAAACTACTTTTATTGAAAATAACGTAAGTAAAAGGCATACCTCATAAAAATTTTCAAGCTTCTATTAAGATAGAGGAACATCTTCTAAATACACAAATCTCATCATGAGCTATGATAAGCCCTCATATATCTCACTTGACGTACTGTTATTTTGGGTATTTGCATACCCAAGACAAACAGTTTTTTAGAAATCCTATAAAACATTTTGTGAAACTTTTGAGGTTCTTTAAGAGTCTCATGAAACTTTTATTCAGTTTGGTTTTCTGTGAAAAAAAAGCATAGGTTTAGTTAATGATAAGACTGAGGGAGGGTTATTATTAGTTTTAAAAACTTTGTTTTAAAGTCTTTATAGAGAAATTAGATTATTGACTTCCGTAGTGGGAAATTAAGCTGAACAAATACCCAATTTAAAATGATTTTGGAATTTTTTAGTTATCTTTTCTTTGTAAATTGAACTTTTATATAGCTTATACTTAAGATGCAACAACAGAGATAAACAAGAATATGCAAGCGAGAAAATAAGTATCTTCGAGTTTCCAGACGTCGCAGAGAATTGAACAAATAGATTTGTACTTTTACAGAAAACGTAGTGGCTCATAAAAAATAGTTTTCTTTTAAGTAATCAATTTGATACAAATATGCCATTGCGCAAAATATTTTCTCAAACAACTTTCTTTTTTACTTGCTTCACAGCACTGGTAATAAAATTTGTAAAATGTTGATTTTTTCCTTTCGACATATAGGTCCCTTTAGAAATGTATGTGATAGAGAATTGTTCTTACAATTGTTCTTTGGTAATAAGTAAGCATCTGCGTCTCGTTTTTTTGTTTTTATTTGAGACGAGACGAGACAATGATATCCTGGGACACAATTTTTAAATTCCGAGACAAAATTATTGTCCCGATTTATAACTTTATTTCGGGACAGTTTTTTTTTTATCTCGTTTTTTTTTCAAAGACATTTCTCGTCTCGCTATGCTTTTCCCGGTTCATTTCGAGAAAACGATTCCGAGACGCAGACCCTTAGTAATAAGCAAGCCGACTCACCACTGAAAGCGTTAATTTGATCCATTCAGTTTATACATTTTACTGATCCCATGTTGTGTACTTTACAGTTGTTACATTTTTATTGATATTTTTTAAATGGGTAGTTTATTAATCTGATTCGGAAGTTAGGTAAATGTTGTTTAACATCGACTGATACTGAGCACCATTTATCGGGCTTTTGCAAAAGTTTTTGAGCTATTAAAATACATTGGAAAATTTTTACTGTACTTTAAAAATAATTATTTGCACCTTGCCTGACTCGCACACGTTCAAATGTGTGGCCTTTTTATAAATAGTTCAAAAGCATTAATTTACAGAACATAAAACAAAACAGGCGTAGTTTACAGAACACAACAAAAATTTTTTATAAAAATGAATACATTGCTAACTTTGACACAATCGTACAAGTACTTTGAAGATGCATTATGCAATTTTTCAAACAAGAAAATTTTACTAAAAGTTTCACTTTAAGCATTTAGAGAAGGTAATTTCTTAATTCCATGAAAATATGTTTTTAACTAGTATTTAAGGATCATATTTAAGAAATGAATGATTGATCATTCTATAATTATTACCGTGTAATACATTAATATTTTACGGGCATAATATATAAAATGACCAAATTGTTACCAAATATTTCAACATTTTTAGCTTAGGCTTTTTATTTTTACTAAAATGTATATTTAAAAAAATTATTTTAAATCAATTATGAATTTATGTACTGCAAACATTTAAAAATAGTTAAGTATAAGCAAAATAGGAAAAAGAAAGTAATACTAAAGAGGATAGATCTCTAGTACAGAATCTAAGATCAAGGAGGATTATTTTAACAAACTATCAACATGACAATGAAATTGAGGGTTTGAAACACCATTATCTTGTGTTTTTTAAATTTCTTGGTTTCAAACAAACAAACAAAAAAAACCCCTCCTGTTTACTCCCATTTTAACCCTTATTAAAAAAAGAGGCACACAGGCAGATGAACTGTTTCTTTTTACAGATTTTGATCAAGTCATTTGGAGATAATAATTTAATGCAATAAGATATATTAGTAAAATTCAATGCGAAAAATTGATAAGCAATCTTGTCTAGTAATTTGTTAAGAAACCTAATTTTTTAGCTTTTTCTTTCCTCACATAAAAAACCTGTGTAATTTTTTCTTTTTGAACTTTTTAGTTATTCATGGTTTTCGCAATTTTAGATTTAAGATATTTTTTTATCAGTATTAAAGTTACAAAAATGCGAATTCTATAATTTATTTAAATAAATTAAATCAGTGCTAAATATAAAATTTATATAACAGATGCTAAAAAATGTTAGCCTCAAACGAAACCCACTACCCGAAGAGTTCCTCTTTTTTCCGCAAACAAAATCGAATTCCTTTCTTTTTGATTCCGTTTGCGTTCATCGTTTGAATTAAAAGAAACTGTTTGGTTGGTATTGATGTCATTTTTTGTTAAATTAGAGTTAGTACAAGATGCATAAGAGTATTCGCTTGATTTTTTTGTCAGGGATTGAGAAGCCTCGGAATAATCCAGGTTTTGTTGCGGAATATTGGGATTTATGGTGAATGAAAGTTCTGTATTATTAAGGGGTGGATTTTTCTTACAACTTGGGGTTAGACGCTCCACGCTATGAATATTTTGTTGTGTTTTTTCCAGAGGAAAGTCTATACTATTTTCCTCTGCTATTTGCATTTCATCTGCTAAGCTTAATTCTTTGTAAGAAGGATGAAGTTTTTTTGTGAGGAACACGTCGTTGATGGGATGGTTTGTAATGCTCAAAGCACTGCCGAGATCATCATAAAAATTCTCTTTACATGTTTCTCTTGTTGCAGTTGATTGAAATGGGGCTTTTTCATCAAATTTCTCATCCAAAATGTCAGCGTTACGTTTTTCATAATGGTGAAGTTTTTGTTTTTCAAAATTATTTCTTTTTATAGTATCAAAACTGGAAACTGTCTGTGATACAAGAATCCCGTTGTTATATCCCATTTGAGGTAATCGCGAGACGTTCTGGGAACCAGCACCAAAGGAGTAGTGTCTTTTAAAACTGCTTTCATCTTTTTCATTTTTGCAACCGACTATTGCAAAAGATACACCTTTTTTGAACGACTTTTCCGAATCTGTTCCATGAAAGCTGTTGCTTCGTTTAACTTGAGTGTATTGAATGTTGTGTTCGTTGTCGTTCAGATTATTTGTTTCTTCAAGATTGCTTGTGACGCCATGCTTTGAAGTTGTATTTGATTCTACACACGATTGAATGCGGTAATTGTTCTCAGTGGTTTGAATTCTCTTGTTCTGCAGTTTATCGTTTCTTGTTAAAAATTTTATAATGCCTACAGAAGAATTTTTTTCATCTACTGATGAAATTGGGTTATTTTTTTTATAATTTTTTTTAAAATATATATTTTTCGTATGCGATTTTTGTTTTACACATTCTATATGGTTTGGATCAAGTTCAGCTTGCGTCGATGTACTTGAATTTGAAGATATCTTTTCTTTATTTTTAGAAGTAGTTATAAACTCGCTTAAAAAGTTCTCATCTTTCAACACAAAGTAACCCCTTCCGTTATGGTATAAACGTCTTTCGCGTATGAGTCGACTTAAACAATCATGAATTTGTTTTAAATCTGGTGTCACAATTTCTGAGTATTTCTTTTGTAAGTAAGAATGTAAGGCATCTTTGTTAGGATAAATATTTTGCTGGTTTAGGTCAGCAATAGCGTCAAAAAGGGCTGTTGTCAATGATAAAAAGGGCGACTGAGGTATTGTTTCCACAACAAAATCTTGAACAATACCTAAAGAGATAAAAGTTTAAAGTTTAAGCCACCATATCTCTCTCTTTTTTTTTTCTTTCATTAATTGTTAAAGTGTTAAAGCGTTGAATTTAAAGAGAATAAAATAAAATACGAATAATAAATTTTTAACTGCTATGACCGTGACAATTTAAAATGAGAAATTTGAATACTAGAGTTTAAAAGATTGCAACTTAATGTTTTTGTTTTGTTTTTTTACACTTTTTAAGTTGATTTTTTTTATGCTGGTGAGAGTTTCGTTAATGCGATTTTATTCGACCTATTTTTGAGAACTGATGCACTTTCCTAAATTTTGATGTACATATTTTTAAATACTGATGCACCTTCCAAACTTTTGATGGATATAGAACAAGGTAACAGTGACAATATTATGCTTGCTTGATGTTAAAATAGTGAAGTAATAGTGCTCTTGGATTTAAAAAAAAAGTTCCTTTTTTAAAACAATAAACCTTTAAAATTTTTTTTTTTTAGAATACAATAACATTTAAACTTATCTATAAACGCACCCCTTGCACACTGCATTCCCAACAAATCTTTATTTGCTGCCAGTGTTTACGCTAGACGTTTTGAGGTCTGAAAAAGATAGGCGATGAGCGCCCATATATGTTTGCAATGCGTATTTCACAATTTTTAAATATATTTGTTGATCGAATTTATCATCAAACCAACACTACACCCTGACGAAAAATGTTAGAATAAACAACAATTAGTTTAATCATTAAACACAGAACAGTTTATTAAAAATTACACAAAAAACACTTTTTCTGAGCTTTGTTACCAGCAAAGGTAGTCTTACCACCAATGAGTTAATTGACAGCAGAAAAAAAAAAGATAATCTAACATCTGTCATTGTTAATCTATTAAATGTTTTTGACTTGTTTTTAATTGCTTAAGCTGCGATTTGCTGATGCCACAATCACTGGAGATGTTAACAAAACAAGAGGTTTCTAGAGCTGCGTAATTGAGATATGTGATTGAAAAAGAGTTAGCTCTCGCTCTCTAATTTTCGACGGTCTTTAACACTAAAAAACTATACACAAAAAGTTTCAAAAACTATTACATTCGCGTCAATGCCATTTATCATGGCTTTTGTTACCCATTGCCGATGCATCCTTTTCGTATAAATTATCAATTTATTTTAATAATTGTCAAATTATCAATTTATTTAAATGATTGCTAAAGTTCGCAAACTGATTGGATTTTGTAAATCCAAACAGTTTGCGAACTTTGACAATCATTTAAAGCGATCAGGTTCATCAATAGCTTCGTAAACATTTTCCTTCTGGTATCTGGAAATATCTGATCTATGTTATCTGGGATTTCTTAAACTATAATTTCGGAAGATTTTTAATCAGACTATTTACATTTCAGTATAAATCTTTTCTCGCTTTGAGTATTGCATGATAATCCGTAAAATTCGTTTTAGCTTTTCAAAAACTTTTGTTTGTAGAAAAAGTTTGTTGATGGTTTTGATTTATAAAATGTTTTCAGCTTACTTCAAGCTGGCTTGAGGTAAGTTGAAAGCATTTTCTAGATCAAAGGTAATAACAGCTAGATCTGATAAGAAAATAAAATTGAGTTTTAAGATTGAAAGCCGAAAAGCCAAATACAATGAAAGAGTTCACTTCTTGGTTTTTAAATCGATGATTGAGATGCACATTTTATTTTGGAATTTTTGCTAAAATATAAACTGCTTGTGAAGCCCTCAAGAGCAGTTTAAACTTTTGTGAACGTGTTACATCAATCGGTTTTTAAATAGTAAAGCAAAAAGTATTTTATGTTGAGAATTCTTCAGTCTTGCTGGAGTTTCGTTTTGAGAACGATAGAGATCATATATTCTTTTGAAGTTAAGGCCATTCTCTTAATGTCTTTAATTTGTGTTTGCTCTACGGTAATTTTTGTTAGGGGACTTATCTTGCAGATGTTGTTGTGGGACTGTTTTATAGATTGATCTTGTTAAAAGGTTTATGGTTCAAATGTTGTTAATTCGAAATACCTAAAAAGTGGATATCAAATAGACTAATAGCTTTCATTTGCTATTTCTGGAAATCAACAGCGAGTCAAGCCTACAGTGGAAAGGTAAATAACAATAACCCAGATAAGCAAAAGGTATGTTAGAATTTTTCCGTTCTTTAGTTTTGATTATTTTCTCAGTTATTCAAAACTTGTATTTTAATGTAGATTATCACGTCGCACAGAAATCAAGAAATTAAAATACTCGTTAAATTAGCAATTTTCTTTTTTTTTTTGCCTCCCTTATGCAAAAATCGTTAACTATTATAAATTTTTGCATTTCCTTATTGTTTAGTCGAGTTAAACAATAATATATAAAAACCTACCAAAGTCTTTTATATAGAAGCCAATGGGGTTTCTCATCGTTCGTTTCACCCACGACTTTTTAACAACTTTTACATCTTCGAAGGAGCCGCTTAAAAATAGTGTGTATGGACTGATCCAACCGCACAACTGCAATTCCTTTAAGCTCTCACGGAGCGTCAGTCCTTTTACAACAAATTGGTTTGCATCCTTGAGCATCTCAAACAATATCGAAGGTGATTTTAAGGGACTTGAAAATTGAATTTCTTCTGAATAAACGGGTTTCAGAGTTAAGAAAAGCGTATTATTTCCCAGTAGCGTTCGTCTTTTATTCTTTAGCGACTCTTTATCTAATCTATTTGCTTCATGCTTTCCCATCTTCTGGATAAACTAGCGAAATTACACTGCTAGTACCTTGATGATAAATTCAAACACTGTTTTATTTAAAAAGAAGATTCCCTGATAAGAATACAATTAAACTTTAAAACAGAGCTTTTAATATCCCTGAGTCCTATTTACATGCTAATCACAATATCCGCTTTCTTAATCTATGAGCAATTATAAAGGAAATTCTGAAAATACCAATGCATTATAAAAATGCATTTTGAAAAAATAATTCTTTTTTATCATATTAAGATCTAATATAAGTAAAAAAAATTCGATTAATTTTCATATTATGATGATATTCAGTTTCATAACCTCGTGAAAACTTTAGTTGTGAAATGTCATTTTATCACTCACTAATATAAATGAAACGAGTTAGATTTTCTGGCTTTTTCTACAATTAACAGCATTCAAATTAAAGAACAGACTTGTAAAATTTTAATATTAAAATATACGAGTATAAAATCCAGGATTTCTACAAATTCTCGTAACAAAAGGTTTGTTTTTTGCTAAGTTACACCAAAAGTCAATATCTTTTTAAACTAAGAATGACGTTTTGAGCTAAAATATTTTTTGAATTACAATTATTAAAAAAAAACAATTTTGATGTATGAGCTTTTAAAAACAAAACATTAAAAATGATACAAACTTATCACACAGATAATGTTGGAATTAACTTCAGGGAAATAAATTTTTAAACAGTTAGTAGCTGGCAAATTTTAATAAAATGTGCAATGAATTAAAGACTATAATTTATTGTATCAACTATTTAATAAAGACTTTGTAAATTATTTTGAAAAAAACTTTATAAAACTTTTTGCGAATAGGCTCAACATTAGTTTTAATCAGTTTATCTAGGAAGAGAGTTTCCTGGAATTAATTAACTTCTTCCTTTTAATTGCTTAGAGAGTTTTTGTTGTTACTTATATTTATAAATGAAACAAATAAAGTTTTGAAACGAAACCTTAAAATGGACATGTGTGATAACTGATATCGATGGAAGCGAACTTGGATTTTGAAAAAAAAAAACAGTAAATACAATTTATAATTTTTTCGTTCAAATTGCTTGTCTAGAAACGGTTGTTTTTTGTGTAAAATTAGGATCTTATGTTTAGTAAGTTTGACCACAAATAGCAATCCACCGCAGATATTTTCAATTTATGAAGTCTTTATAAAGATTTTTACTAGTGACATTATGGAATTAACGATTTTGTTTTAAAAGAGATTATTAAGTGACATCAGATTTATGAGACTTTAAGTCTAGCGTCTGATTTATAATTAACAACATGGCATGTGGTTATAATGACAGAAAGAAATTTTTTAGAAGAAAGAATATTGGTCAATGGAGTTGAACTAGCGATAAAAGTACAAAAAGCATTTAACAAAAAAATTTGGGCCAATGTTCTGAGATTCAAATCAAGCATTAAAAAATGAAACAAAAAGATTTCTTCGACATTTTAATTAATAATAAAGTAATCAGGCAGCCTAGCTATCCAATGACGTAACATTCTGAAGTTTAGAACTTTTCCAGAATTAAACAGTTTGATATTTCAACTGTCAATTAAAAAGTTAAAACTTTTATGCAGTGACGAAAGTCTTCTAAATTAATTAGCATAAAGAAGTGAAGGTGCTCTTATTTGAAATATTTAGTATGATAATAAAAATAATAATAATAATAATAATAATAACAATAATAATAATAATAATAATAATAATAATAATAATAATAATAATAATAATAATAATAATAATAATAATAATAATAATAATAATAATAATAATAATAATAATAATAATAACAATAATAATAATAATAATAATAATAATAATAATAATAATAATAATAATAGTAATAATAATAATAATAATAATAATAATAATAATAATAATAATAATAATAATAATAATAATAATAATAATAATAATAATAATAATAATAATAATAATAATAATAATAATGATAATAATAATAATAATGATAATGATAATAATAATAAAATCTTTGATTATTAGCATAAAATGTTCTGTTACATCCTATATAAATAACAGAAAATAGATGACTAAAACAATGAGATTTTATTATCCGTAATATGCTATCGAGAGATAATCCTATATATTAAGTATTTTTCAGCAACCTTTTATCAAAAAAATGCTTTAAAGAATTTCAGATATGCTTTGGTAAATTTAAATCTCTTTAAAAGTGTCCACACAATAAAATTCTTAAAATTAATCTTTAAAAATCTGTGTATCCAATCGGATATTAGTAGTATAAAAAATTTCATTCTAGAAAAAAGGTTTGCAAAAATTTTTATTTTGAATATTTAAAAAGTTATTTGAAAACGCTTTTTCGCAAAAAATCACCTCCATGAAATCTTTACGTAAAATCGCAACTTTTTTTTCGGTCGATTGCTTTTTCTAATTACTAAATGACTTGTTCTCTAATTTGAGAATTAAAGAATCTGACTTCAAAAGAATATGAAGTTTTATTCTCTCCATTATAACACTTACCAATAAAAATTCTTAAACTAAAAATGTAAATGCTATCATGAAAACAAAAAGGGTTTCTAAAAATAGAAAAGTTGATTCATACATAAGTGTCATTATTCAAATAAATTCTAAGTACTCGATATTTTAGAAGTTTAAATCCTTCAAGATTTTGCGAACTAAAAATGATAAATGTAGAAATAGAAAATAAGATCTTATTTCAAATGTAGTAATGCACAATCTGCGCGCGCGCACAGTCACACACAGACACACACGCACGTGTTTGCAAGATGGAAAGTAACAGGAATTTCCGCTAAAAAGTTTATTTACGCACAAATCTGCTATTCAAAATGTGACAACTTTTTGTTAGGCTCAAATTTACTTACATTAACTTGGTTTTTGTTTTTTGAATAGGAATTTTAAATGTTTTTATGTTTCTTTGAAGTTTCTAATACTTTATATTTATTTCCATACATATATGAAACATTTTAAGAAGTTTTGTTAAAATAACAAAACTAAACAAATACTGGAGCGAGCAAACTTTAAGTAACTTTTTTTCAGTTTTTGAATAAATTTTCTACTTTGTTTATTGAAATGTAATTTTTAAAAATTTATTTTATTAAACTATGTAAAAAATTAAGAACTGTAATTTAACGGCAGAGTGGAAAAAGAAAAATTTCCAATTTCGTATTTTTGAAATTTTATCCTTTTTCTACTCAGCCGTTCAAACATAATGTAAGCAAACATATATATATATATATATATATATATATATATATATATATATATATATATATATATATATATATATATATATATATATATATATAATCTCGTATCATCCTTTTTACATTAAAAATAAAACATGGAAATGCAAATTAATTATGACTCCTCTTTTTTGATAAATAAAATATATGAATAAACAACTGCTGAAATATAAAAAGCATGCTGAATGAATGCTTAATAAAATATATATGCAATAATAAAATATAAATGCAAAATTTGAAAACAGTTGTGAAAAGTTTATTTATACCAAATATTTACGTCACTGCCCTAGTTAAATAGGAAAATTTTGAATGCAAATATTTGGTAGAAAAACAAAGTGTTTACCCTGATTTTTAGACTAAAAATTTATACAAAAAGAAATCCCTCTATCCTAAATTATGAAAAATTGCAAACGAACTCTTGTGAGGAGACCTAAAAACTTTAATCGGTACAAAACACAGTTCCAGATGCTTTTACAGAGAAGTTTGTAATCTGTTAAAAACTATTGGGCAACAGGAAAATCCACCAATCCTTACAAACGACAAAAGTTTCATAGCTTTTAATAATGATTTGATAATATTTAGCTCAAAGTTATGTGTTTAATCTTTTTTTAGAGAGCCGACGATACCCGTAGCGTATTCAAATTCAACGGAAATTTTATTGGGGACCTCCAATAAATAAGAGTTTTAAAAAAATAAATATGTAAAGAGAATACAAATAGATAAAAATCCTAGAAAAGATCACTCATTTTCACTAACAGTGCACGTCATTGACAAATAAAATTTTAAGTCATTACTTACGTTTGGATAGCATTTCATATTTAAAATTTCCTTTAAATATGACTTTGATATATCCTTTATTTTCACCATTTTTATCGATGTAATGCGCAATGTGTTAATGAAATTATTAACAATTTTTCTTTTTTTAAAACAAACTGTTTGAATTCATTTTTTCTTCAAGATTATTTGAATAATTTGCGACAAGTTACCAATAGTTTCTGTTGTAAATCAGTCTTAATATTCGAAGACAAACAGAAAGTTTGAATGGAGTTTTTATTTGGCGATAAAAGAGTTTTGATATTTCTGTGATAAGACTGTCGAGTATAGATAAATGTATTTCCATTTTGAACTGGTCCATTTTACGGCAAAAATATCATGATGTGTGTATTTGGTGGATTCTGAAATTTATATTTTTTCTAACAAACTTTACAGTTACAATCACTTTTAATACAGTATGTGACTGCGAAATCCACACTAAATTTGGCACCGTATCTTCTTTTTTTATTTCTTTAGTTTTTTATTTGAAATAAATGATGTCAAAAGCAAACAAACAAGAAAAAATAGGAAATTTTAGTTTATTATGAGGCCTTTAAAAAATGTTGTAATTGTCCCTTAGTTAAATGGGCGTAACACTTTATCTGAGTGCTAGACCCAGAGACATTATAAATCTATTGGTATATATACCCTTTGGAGACATAAATCTATTGATGAAGTTTGGTCTTGTAGAATAAAAGCCTGGGGGTTGACAAAGTAAAAAGGTATACTTTACCTGGTTAAGGCTGTTAAATGTCGAATACAGTCCAATTTATTTAGATATGAAAAGAGAAAGAGTTGTCTGTAAGTAAGAGCCAAATCAAGAGCTAACAAAATTTGGTTGCAAACACAAATCAAAGCCAAGAAAATTGAATGAATTAAGAAGCGATTGTCTATTTCCAAGAAAGGTTTGCCAGTTATTTCGTTCTCTGATGAGAAGCTTACACCTGTTACTTCAATATTGAACGGCCGGTTGTTATATCTGTTCCAACAACTCTGGAAAATATTTTGTCTGGAAGAATGATGCAAATGAGAGTTATTGAATCAAAATTCATGTAAGAACAAAAAGAAATAAGTTACTTCGTCTAAAACTTGTTTTTTTTATTATCATTATTTTATTTTTATTTTTTTCTTCGCTTTTACTTTTTACTAAAACCTTTTAAATGAAAGAATTTGAAAAAAATACAGAAAAAAATTCCTGCTCGCACGTTTCGTAAAACGTATAAGTGTATTTAAATTAAAAGGTTTGAAAATGAAACTATTATAATAAATGAATTAAATTTCATGTGGATTTGATTTAGCGTAATGAGAAATACTTATTATGCGCCTGTATTACATTTTGTGGAACCATGATATTATTTTGCGGAAACAGTATTATTTTGCGGAACTATGGTACTATGAAGTTTTACTCAGAAAGGAATGGACAGGTTTTATGATGCGAAAAAGGTGAAATTAGCTTCACAGTAAAAAAATATTAAACTATTGTTTTAATTCAAAATTAATTTAATTTGTTTTTAAAATGAAAGTAGTTAGTGGTTTGAATACTTGTTTAAATCTGGCATAGTCAATAGAGATAAGAGATTTGAAGCGAGCTCAGCAGAGTAAGTCAGCGTAAGCTCGATGACTTTTTTATATCGCACCCACGTTTGATCCGATTCAATCTTGTTCGAAATATTATTGCCTGAGTTTGAATGAGCTTAAGTTAAGGTCTTAAATATCCTACTCTTGAAGTTTAGCTCAAGCTCGATAATTCCTTATGATTAATTACTTTCTATAACGAAATAGTTTTTAAAGTAAGTTAAGAATTTGGACGTTTTGAACTGAAATATGTACCAATATCATAAAATTTTAAAAACTTTAAACGTTTTTTTTTTAATGTATAAACCGCACTTTTTTACCCAAAAAATGTGGTAAAAGTTATGGTTGCAGTTAATGCACGAGCCAGAAAATTAAAATACTCATAAAATATTAATGTTACCGTGAAAATATTTTAAAATTTTTATAAATTATTTCTTTAAAGTATATTAAAATGTTAATTTTTACCTGCGGTTAATACATGAGTATATACGGTAAGCATTAGAAATGTCAAAGAAACAAAATCCACAACCAAAAACATGGTTGTGGCTTTGAAAATCTCACCAAAATATCAAAGAATTGACGAGTTTTCTGGTTCACTATCACCATTCAAAATGGAATATGGAAAGCTAAGAAACTAATGATTGAGATGTGATGACTGAGAAATTTTTAAAAAGACTACCTGAAACCTTTTCTGCTAAAAAAAGTAGCTTTAGGACAAGAAAATGATTTTAGTGTAACACTACCATAATTAATTCGCAATAGGCTATATGAAGGAAGGAAGAAAAAAAACTGTTAAAAAAAAAACAACTATTTTTAATGAGATAAATATAAAGAGAAAAAATTTTAATTTGCTAAAAAATATCTTTTGATGCTTTGGAGTTTTTGAAAAAGATTCTCTGAGCTGATGAATCAAAATTTCTTAAAAAAAAAAAAAGCTTTGCGGATACTGAGCAAAGAAGAATGCGAGTTGTAGTAGTAAAGAATGGTGGAAGAAACGATCTGTGGTGTGCTATGTCATGGAATGGAACATCTTAGAATTTTTTTACTAAATATTGAACGCTAACGTGCGATGTAACATCTTTATATGAAACGAAACAATCCTTAACGTAAATTGTGTTTAGGATGAAATTTTGTCTTTCTAATAAGGCCATTCTAATACATTGAGATAAATTTTTTGACTAAAGCCATCTCAGTGTATTAGAATGCTATGGATAGAGCCTAGATCTGATTAGCGTATAACAATAATAGAAAAAAGAGAAGCAGGTGTTAGAATTGTTAATGTTGCTTGAACTTTAAATAAATTTTTTCTCATAGATTTCTAGATAGCTGAACTTAACTACAATCTTAATTAAGCAAAGTATACTAAAAAAAACCTCTTGCAATTGGAAATTATTTGATGAAAAACGAAAAATCTTAAAAAGAAAACAATACGAAATGAAAAAATGACTTTAGTGAAGGTTGGCGGATGTTCCAGAAAACAACTGTTTGTTTTTGAAAACCTTTAAAACGTTGTTTTCAAAGTAAAACTCTAGATGATTAAAGATGGAGCAATTAAAGACTTGATGTTTAATTTTCGCATTAACTTTTAAAGTGTTTACTTTTTAGCAAAGCGGAAATAAAAATAATTTTTTGGTTCCAGTCTATTTTTTTTGACTAAAGAATCTTGAAATTATTGCAAATATTGTTTTGAATTCTTGTGTAGTTCTATTTGCACATTGTTTCAAAAAAGGTTTTCATTTTTGCAAATGTAACATTTTTTTGATTAGATATAATTAAAGCATTTTTTTTTTTTTTTTTTTTGCAAAATATTTACTTTTATGCTTTTCTTTCAATCTGTAAACAGAAGAAAAAATTAAAATCAATTTATAATCATATCACAAATATTTTCAGTTGTCTTTAAATAAAAATGATGAAATGAAACAGCTGATCATCCTAACCTATTTCATTTTTTTATAGCTTTTAGCTTCTTAG
Organism: Hydra viridissima; assembly: GCF_058129835.1. Lineage (NCBI taxonomy): Eukaryota > Metazoa > Cnidaria > Hydrozoa > Anthoathecata > Hydridae > Hydra > Hydra viridissima. Next base: position 18,739,797 of record NW_028324301.1, on the reverse strand, counting down.
TTGAAATAGTGCATTTGTAGAAGTAACAACTCTTGCATGTAGATTGACTCCAAAGTATTACGAAGAAATCAAAATTACTTTTAAAATATCAAGAGTTATACGTCATTAATTGTTGGAAATTTCAAGCATATACATTTTTCTTACGTGAAAAATTACTATAATCGTTTTCATTAAACTTGAAAATACTGAAATAATGGTTTACTAGATGTTGATAGTTTTAAAATCTGTTACTAAAAAAACCACTTGAAAAATATACTTTTTCTTTTTATTTTTACATTATTAATACAAATTTCTGGAACCCCTAACATAATTTAACAATACTTTTTTAAAAGAACAGGTAATCAGAAAATTCTGTTTTACTCAAAGAGACAGTGCAATTGGCGAGAAAAAAAAACACTTGAGTTCATTCAAACATTTTTCTTATTTTATGTTTCTGTGTTAGGATGGGTTAAATGAGTGACAAAATATCCGTGTATGCTTTAACTGTAGAATAACATGGGATTATCCTAAAATAAAGGTACGGCTACTTTGCTGCTCTCAAAATCTCTTTTAAAAACTGTTCTTTAAAAAGCTCCTAATTTTATTCTCGATAAATTATGATCGAGGGGAATGATAATTATGATAATTATGATAACTTTGATAGAGGAGAATGCGCTGGCTTAAAAGCGGAAATTTAAATGTTTGTGCGATTTATTTTATTTATTTTTTTTACCAACCAAATTTAAATTGATCATTTAAAATTTTATCTGCTATTAAAATTCTTTGTATCCTGTCAGGCTACTGTCTTTTTTCTTTTTGTCAAGAACCAGCAGAATTTTCAATCAAAAATCTATTCTCTCATTTCTTTTCTAAGTACCACGAAGTTATCGATATTTTAACACAATTAGAAAAGAAATTCTGCTAGTATGTTTTCAAACAAAATATTTGCCAATCTATTCCGCTATTTCTAAGCCTTTTTCAATAAAACACGTCATCGGGAAGGCTCCTACCACATCAATGAAATTCACTTCTCCCTGCTTCCGTCAAAAAAGCTGTTTTTGTAAACAAAACATTATGGAAAAAAAACAATTTTTAATGATATTTGATTTGAAAATAAATTCTCTTCTTCTCTTCCTCAATCTAAATAGTCATGAAGTTCCTCATATTGATGTGCATCGCTCAAAATATTGTTTTGGTGAGTTTTTTTGCTGTATGATATTAATAACTATAAATATTTCTGTCTCTTGCAATCGGTACGAAATTAAAACTAACTATTAAGCAAAAATTATTTTAAAATGTCTGTAGATTAAGGAACTGTAAAATGTCTTTCTCCTGCATTCGTTACAAAGTTAAATTTTTTTAAAAAAGCTGCGTTAAGTGGGATTACCGTAGCATTATTACGTTTAAACACGAGTTAAGTTTGCAGTGATGTTGCAATGATTAGGTATTATTCATTTTGCCGCATTTTGATTGATCCTAAAATCTGATATTGAAAACACCGAAAAAATAGTTGCATTTTCTTAACTTTAATTTTTTCTTTCGAGCGAAATGGAAAAACATTTAATCCTTTACTCGTATTTTAATAAAATCTCCATTAGTTTCGTATTTTCCTTTTTAATTTCGGAATGTTGTTTTAATTTTTGTGTTTTTCTTAACACAGTCATCATCTTTTTAATTTTAAATTTTTTTTTTAACTTAGTGATTGAATTACAAATAAAGAGCATTTTGTAGAGCTACAAAAATGTTATTTGATATCAAACATAAAGTTCCAATACCTAGTTTCAATAATTCTAGAAACACTCTAATTAGTTGCTATAACAATTAGTTGCTATAACAATTAGTTGCTATAACAATTAGTTGCTATAACAATTATAACATATTTTAGTTTAATATTTATTATGATAGCTTGATTTAATGACAATAGTTAACGAAGTGATATGTCCAATTAAGTTTATAGTAATATGTTGCTATAAATTTTACTTTTAGCAAAATTGCGTTAATACTGATGCCAATGGGGAGCAAGACGATCTATCAAAGATTCTCGACCTAGAGTATCAAAATGTCGATTACGTTGATAACAGTTTTCAACTTCTACCCGGTCTTGACGAGGTGGAAGAAAGGCTAAATGAAGCGATGACCCTTAGTGAAATACATCAAATTGATAATCTGTTACAGTTATGTAAGTGCGAAATACTGAGAATACAAATAGCAAATATAGTGCCAAAAACTTTTATCTTTGGATGATAGGATTTTTAAGAAAATCTAAATCAAACAAAACGATACATGAAACCAATGTCAATAAAAATATCTCTCCTTGTCTGAATTAGTTTTTAATCTATTTACTTATAAAAAACCTTTTATAAATTGTGAAAGGGGTTTGATGACTTAACAGATTGGTATACAGTTTGATAATATTTATAATTAAAATAGTTGATAAAATTTGATAATAAAACAATTCAGTAAAGAAAAGGGTTTTTGTTTCCCCTTGTAAAAGTTCTTATGAAAATACCATTGTAAATGCCATCGGGTTCTTATTTTCCAAAAGAAAATAGCGAGTTGTTGCATTGTTTTATATACGGGCATAATTTATGCATTAAGTTGTCATACTGTTTCATATACAGACATAATTTATTGATTAACCGGTGTTGATTTGGCTTTCTAAGTTGTGTACTTGCAGTTTTAATTTGCAACAGAGGCTTTGTATTCTAGATTTGCTAAAAAATTCAGCAAACTTTCAAAGGATTGTCTAAACAAACCAATTAAGGCTTCACTTAAATTGATTATTTTTCTAACTTTCACTCGTTTCCTTTTATTAGACGTTTTAAAACCATGCTTGGCACGAAGGTGTTTTAACGGTACAATGTGCGTAGTTATCGATAACGATGTTAAAAAAGATGCTATGAATCGAACTCAATGCGTATGTCCGGTAACATGTGAAAACGTACTGAAGCCTGTGTGCTCTAGCAAAGGTGTTACCTACAAAAATAAATGCGAAGCATACAAACAAGCATGTCAGCTGTATGAACACATTGAAATTGCTTACGACGGCAACTGTATTGGTGAGTTTTAGAAAATCTTGTTGTTGCAAAATGGTTATGTAAGACTTACTTAAATAATGAGACGTAAAGGAGACAAGAAAAAAAAAAGTATTTGCAACCAATTTCACTTTCTTTTAAAAGCAAAGAAAACATGCACGACTAACGACCTGAGCTTGTTTATCCCTCGTTTTTTGGATTGGATGAGAACGGTAAGAGAAGAATATTTATATGGAGAGCCAAACATGAATACAAACTCCCTGGATGTCCAAAGTAGCGAAGGAGAGCATGTTGTAGAAGTAAGTTCGTTTGAATGATTATGAGTTGTTGCTCTTTTTTTTTATTGTAATTTAAATTGCCATTCATCATCATCATCATCATCATCATCATCATCATCATCATCATCATCATCATCATCATCATCATCATCATCATCATCATCATCATCATGCATAGTCTTTCTTTAGTGGATGTTCAAATACTTTGACGAAAATAAAGATGATGTGATGGGTCCAATAGAAATCTCTGGCTTATTAAATAATTTAATGTCGATGGAACCATGCGTGGAAAATTTTGTTAAAGAATGTGATAGTGACAGAAATAATCATATCTTCTTTTCTGAATGGAAAATATGCTTGCTACCAGGATGTAAGATTTTCTGCATTTTTTTGTTGTTGTTGTTTTGTTATGTTTTACGATTTAAACTTCATTTGTGTGATTTAGCAAAATGTTAACTTTTTAACTTCGCTTTCGCAACCATGGGTATTATATTTATCATTTTATTTATCGTTTAGCAAATTCAGTGGAAGATGAGTTTTTTGAGAATATTTAATTACCAATTTTTATAACTGTATCTATAATTTTTATTTTTTTTCTGTATTTACTTGAAATATATATGTAATAAAACAATCAAATATTGCGAAACTATTAGAAGCTATGAAATGTGATTTTATTTGACTTTAGCAATAAAAGCCATCAAATTTGCAATTGATATCTTTTTTACATGAAGTACTAAAAAAAACTTTTTTTTTTTAATTTATACATAAATTTGTCATTCATATTTAAACCATATATTTGTTATTCATATTTAAAACATAAATTTAGCATTCATGAATAAAACATATATTTGTCATTCATACTTAAAATATATATTTAGCATTCTTATTTAGGAAAGATTTTTTTTAGCAATATTTAGATTTTAAAAGAATAAAATCATCAAAAATACCATCAGTTTAAAAACAAAACTTTATTTACAGATTTATTTACCTGAAATACTGTCTAAAGGATACATTAAAAAATTATTTGAAATTCATATTTGATAAACAGTAGTTTCAAACTATGATTTTGAAATTATTGTTTATCAAATAATCAAAAGCCTAAAGAAGATCATAGTTTAATATCAAAAATCATTATAAAAGATCATTATAAAAGATAATATAGCCTAATATAGAATATGTTAAAAATACAACATTATTATAGCTCAATATAAAGATCATTACACTTTAGTAGAGAAGAAAACCATTATAACGCAATATATCTCTATTATTGAAATGATAGAAATATGCACATCACCTCTTGCCGAGGTGATGTGCAAATTTTATACATGAATATGTATAAATATGTATAATGTACAGTATGTATAAAAGTAAATTGAAACCAGTAGTGTAAACGAAAAAAAAAGGTTTTTAACGGAAGTGAAAATTTACAAACCTTTTCACTACGTTTCACATATTCCAAATCCCTGCACGTTTTAACAAACCTCATCTATTCCTTTATTAGTTACGGATGGTTGCATCGTTTTTATTCTTAGTAAAAAAGATAGGGAAATTTATTAACAAGAATACAAGTAATGGTTCAGAGAACGTCCAAAACTAAATGATGTAATGAAAAACTTGTGTTCGATCTTGATTAATTTAACTGAAAACATAAGCACATAGAATTACGAAAATAATTCGAATAAACTATTCAAATGCGCCTTGGCAGCTTCTCGTGAAATTATTGAGATCAACTGTAGTATGTCAGAAGCGTAGGCGAAAGAGAGTGGATGCAATATAAAGGTAGAACTATAATTAATCCCAGATTCAATAAACGTAAAAAAAAAAAAAACACGATTGGTCTGCATAAAAAATAATTCTCTTAATTGGATCGTAGAAACGCAAAATGGGGATTTCAGATTTTAAAAGGTATTCGTTGTTGACTGAGAAAAGAAAAGTATTAGTACAATATAAAGAAGAAAAAAAAAAACGAAAGATAAAAAATAGTAAAGGTTCGAGTTCGCTAGTTAAAAAACAAAACGTAAAAAAAATTCTAAAAAACTTTGGCATAGAGGCTCTTTCAATACAAGGGCACTTAAGTTTCTTACAGATATTTAAATAAATTTCGAATCTGAATATTTATGAGACTCTATTCACTTATTAATCAAAATCAATGACGAATCTGTTGTCATCAAGATTACTCTGTAATTGCCGGGTTTTCTTATAGGAGGCATTTGCAAGACTTTTCTCAATGCATCATCTAGCATGAATAATTGTCTTTGTAGAAGAGAATGGGAATTAAAACATGTTTCTTCTTTGTAATATAATAGAATAAATATTAATAACCAAAGATCAACATGGTTTTATAAAAACAAAAAGCTGCATTACAAACCTGCTGGAAATTTTAGATATGCTTACTGATCTTAAAGAAAAAGGTATCTGTGCTGATATTGCCTTTTTAGATTTCGCAAAAGCTTTTGACTCGATTCCACATAGAAGATTAATTCTCAAATTGGAGTCAATCGGTATAAAGGGGTTATTACTTAATTGACGTGTGTCGTTTTTGAATAACAGAAAACAAAGAGTAGTTTTAGGGAAATATGTATCAGAATGGGAAACTGTAATAAGTGGAGTACCGCACGGATCAGCTCTTGGTTCTTTACTTTTTTTAATTGTCATCAATGACTTAACACAGGGTTTAAACAACAAAGCTAAATTATATGCAAATGACACAAAAGTGATACCAAAAATAGATAAAAATGATGAAAATTCGCATAATAATTCCCCTAAAGATGATTTGGATTATCTCTTTGAATGGTCGACTAAATGGCTAATAAACTTTCATAGTGATAAATGCAAGATAATGCACATAGGTCATGATAACCAAAAAAAAAAAAATACACATTAAAATGCAATATTGAAGAATTAGGAACCTCTAGAAAAATTCTTAAAGAGACATCGTTAAAACGAGTCTTAGGTGTATATATTTCAAATGATTTAAAATGGGAACATCATATTGAGTATATTGTTAACAAAGCTAATAGTAAGTTGGGGTTAATAAAACACGCGTTCAACTATATCGACAAAAATACTATGAAACTATTATACATATCACTAGTGCGACCTCACCTAGAGTATGCATTTCAAATATGGAACCCATTATATGCTAAAGATATTAATCTTATAGAAAGAGTCCAAAAACGAGCAACTAAAATTTGTTTCCCAAAAGGTATAAACTATGAACAAAGGTTACAAAATATGGAACTTTCAAAATTGGTGGATAGAAGGTTGCGAGGTGATCTAATTCAGATGTTTAGGTTTCAAAATAATATAGATAAAATAAACTTGCATGATCAGAAATTAAGAGCACAATATGTAAGTCACTCACTTTCTAGGAATAATTTCTTCACCAACCGCGTTGTAGAAGCTTGGAATATCCTAGATCAAGATGTTATTAATGCAACTTCTGTAAATGATTTTAAAAACAAACTAAAACTCTTTAATGAAAAACGGCTGTTACAGTCTAACATCTACTGTTGTTAGACTTATTTTTCTTGATAAACAAGGAAAACAGCATTTGATACATTATCTTTATAAAATTAACAATTGATAATTTTTTAAAATTAAAATTCGATAAAATAAAAAAATCGAATACCAGTCGAAAAAGTTCTTATATCTCCAGAAGAAAATTTATAAATATATTAGTAACAATTATGCAAGTAATAAATATAAAAGTAATTAGTATATAACTAATAAATATACAACTAATGCAGCAAATAAATATGCAGCTAATAAAGTAATAGATAAACAAGAAATAAATATACAAGTAATAAATATACAAGTAATAAATATACAAGTAATAAATATACAAGTAATAAATATACAAGTAATAAATATACAAGTAATAAGTATTTAAGATGTAAATATACAAATAACAAATATACGATAAAGTGATAAATACAATAAATAAACACAAAGCTAGTAGTAAACAAAATTAGAAATTAAACTTAATTTAATAAAATTATATATTAAGTTATAAATTAAATATATTGTTTGTAAATTAAGTAAATAGAAAGTTAGAAAATACCATTTTAGCAATAAAATTAACAGAAAACTACCCTAGTAGCAAGCAATATTGGAGCTATATTGGCCCATTATTGGCATCAACATTGGCGCATTATTGAGTACAATATTGGCACAATATTGAAAAGGGCTACATTGTGCGATATTGCGCCAATATTGATTTATAATATTGTACCAATATTGGCTAAATATTGGTACAATATTGCCTAAATAGCTTAATTTATTAGTGTTCTCAAACATGCGCCAATATTGATCTAAGTATATTTAGATCAATATTGGCACATTAGACCCATATATGGGTCTAATGTTGTTGCTTGTAGTAAAAACATTCGCGCAAACATTCATGAATAATAATGCATCAATTGGTGCATTATTACGTTGACACTTTATTAACACTTTTTTTTATTACTACAATTTCACAATGTTCTTTTAATTATTGACAAGCGAGAAAAATAAACATTTAAATATATATCAATTATTAGACAAAACAAGAATCACAAGCACAATTAATCAATTATTAAAATCAATGTCTATATGTTCATTGTCGATACATTGTCTATCTGGATTAATCGTTGGCACCTTTGAGAAACGATTTTTTCGACCTCCATTCCTATCTCCAGCTTGTGCAAGAAAACAGCTCATCCGATCTCTGATTTCTTTATCTGTACATTTATTAAATTTCTGTTGTACAGCAGCTGTAAGGCAAAAATATTTTATTGGTTATTATTTAACATACTATATATAGTATTTTTCTTTAGCTATTCAATATCTCAATTAACTAAAATATAAACAATAACTTTAGTTACTCTTTACAGCTAAAGAAACATAATGTCTCAAATCTTCAGCTTTAATATTCTCTGAGATTAATGACTATATCTATAATCTATTTATTAAATATTACAAAATTCGATAAAAATTCTACAGTACAATAAATTATAAATTAGATCAAACTATTGTTTTTACAAATCTTTTTCAAAATTTAGATTTTAGCTAATTAGATTATTTTTCTATTCTTCACTTGCCCAAGGCCGAGGGGGCCGCTTCAGTCGAAGAGGCTACTCTTTTTTTTTTCTCTCTTCAACTAAAAAAGAGGTTTAAAAGTTGCAATTTATATTTCTAGAAACAAGTTTTAGATCAGTAAAGATAAATTTTCAAAATAAATCAGAGATTTGTGATTAATCTCAAAAATCTGAAGTTTTGGAAAAGTGTAAAAATTGCCTCCCTTCCCATACAAATAATATAAAATAAACAATATGCAATAATACAATAAATAATTATTATACAATAAATAGTAGATATTAAAACTTTAAATGCAATCATAACTTTTTAAATTTAAGTACCATAAAAATAATAAAAAAATAGGTGGTTAATTTAATAAACACAACATTTTACCTATCACACACTTATATAGCACTAAGCTTATAAAAGACTTTTTGTTCTTTCGGCCTTGCATAGAGTATTGCAGGCTAACCTCTTTTGACAATAAAGAAGCCATCACATTCGAAGTCATCTTTTTATAATCTTCCCCACCGACTAATACCAATCTGAGAATCTAATAGCCAATATGCACGAATAGATTTATTATATAAAACATTTTACTAAATTTTACTAAATTATATTCCACAATAAATTTAGCTGACCTCAAAGCAAATACTAGTTGTATGATTACAAACTGTGTTCACGTTAATGTATATTATATGTGAATATATGAGAATATATAACTTACAAGAGAATTCATTTTGTCTTTATCAGACAATAGCTGCTCTGTGGCCAGCAAATCATCATTTGTTTCAATAGGAATTTCCCATCTTATAATTGGCATTGTTTGACCAGCTGCTGATGATCTAGTAGTACTTGAAGATGATAACGCAATAGTTATCATTCGTTGCTCCATAGAGTTCAATCTTTGGTTAACCTGCTTGATTTCATATTGCATGCTGGAAATCAAGCGCAGACACTTTCCTTGAAAAGCTGCAAATGTAAAATTGATATCATGAATATAATATGGTAACTATAATTCTAATTTCATATTGATTGATTTCTTAATTGCTTTTTTAACATTATGCCATAAAAATATATATAAACAATATACAATAAAACTATAATAAAATAGTAAAAAAAATACACAAATTATTACCAAAAACTGACTTGCAAAGGTCATCTATTGTATTTATGGGTAATGGGAGAGGGATGTAGTCTTCACTACTTTCAGGCTCTTCGAAATTGTTCAATTGAGGAGATGTATTTTTAATTATTGAATCTGACTTCTTAATGCATGCATTAGTAGAGCTGCTTGCAATAAATGTTGGTTCGTAGTTTTCACTTGCCGCAATCGAAGAAATGCTGCGTTCTTCCTGGCTTGTCTGAAAACTTTTCGAACTACCTGATTTTAGATTCTTTGGTTTTCGAAAGATTTTACTCATGGGAATCGCTTCTTTAAATGAAGGCGACATATTGATGTTTTCACAGTCATGAAACTCATTAAAATTTTTTGAAGATTTTCTTTGTCGCTTTTTTAGAGGAGCAATATCAAATTCATTGCTTTCGTCACTTTCTATATTTGAAGTATAAAGAAGCTGTTCTGCTTTTTCATTTGCTCCTAATAATGTATCTACAAAAAAAGTTATATAAAAATATGTAAATAATACCTGCTTAAATAGATAATAATTGCTTAAATAAATTACTAATCTAATACAGTACTACCACTTATATTTTATATTTTTCATTGTCATGCTAATGTCATGCTAAAAGCATTGTCATGCTTTTATTTATTTTTAATATATTCACCTCATGAGTATAGTCAGTAGGGTTCTTATGAGCCCTTATTGTTTTTATACACCTCTATAAATTCTATAGCTACAAGCACAAACCTTGACAAACAAAATGGAAACAAACAAATGGAGCAAATTTGTTTCTCTGCATTTCACAGTAATCTCCTAGATGATATTCATCCTAGTGGTAGTATTGCAATGAAAGTACGCAGACCTGATCTGCATACCAAATTAACATCAGGACTTAACTTCTCCATAATGTCATTTAAATGACATTATGGAAAACCATCCAAACCACAAAAGGATGTAAAACTTAAAATAAACTAAAACATATAATAGGTTTTTTATATACAATATAATAGGTTTTTTAAAAGTAATAAAAATATTTGGAAAACACTTTATACTTTCTTTCTAATGATATGATAATTATCTTTACCTTTTTTGTTTATTTTTCCTTTTTTTTATTATAAATTTTATTTTCATGTTTACTGGTTTATGTGTGTTTTGTATGTTATATGTCTATATGCTTATTATTAGTCATATTATTCCCTTCAATATAATATTATATTCAATACAATATAATATTGTATTCAATACTATATTAAATATAGTCATACAAGCCCTTCTGAAAATAAGTTTGCAGAGCTTTATCAGAAACATTGTTCCACGTCTCTAAAAACAATACTGAAAAGATGCATGCGCAGAATAAATCTATATTTCTCGAAATTGCCTTTTAAACTACCTAGCATTTTAAGGTGCTTTACCTAGCCTTTAGAAGGTACTAATTCAAAAAACTATGTTGTTATATATATTTGAGCCAGTTTTACCTCGGCATGATGCTGCACTGCATAAACCATAATATTTTGGCCCCTTGCTCTAATCATGAGAGGGAAATAAGTTTACAAAATACTTTTTAACTATTATTAACTAAATTAAAATTCATGTACAAATTTAAAATTTCATGCACTAATCTTTAAGTGTTTGAAAATTATGACTATATAAAGTTTGAACGCCCTTTAATTTTAGAGGTCATTAAACTATGGTGGGTCATATTATTTAGTAATATGAAAAATAAAAATAATTTATAGTAATAAAAAAACAAAAACAAAAGAAAAACGTATGTATAAAAATAGTTAATATTATATCATAATAATTATGATATGATATTAACTATTTTTATATATACATTTTTTTTGTTTTTTTTTATATATAAAAAATATTTTATATATATAAAAATAGTTAATATTATATCATAATAATTATGATATAATATTAACTATTTTTATATATAAATTTTTTTTTTTGTTGTTATTATTACTATAAATTATTATGATTTTGTAATAATAATAATTATTTATATTATTGTAAAAAATGATTATAGAAAAATAAATATCTTGTTATTGTTGTTATGTTATTGATTACCATTACATATGCTTACTAGAATTTCCCAGCAATCTAACAGGCAGTTTCTCCCATAGACTTTCATTAGGCATCACACAGTCAGATATGAGTTTTCCAACATGTGACATAGACTTGAGGTGACTTGGCCACCAAACTTCGTATGAACTAAGTAACCAACAAGTTGGCACAACTTCCATGCAACCTTTTTCATTTTCTTCAAAGGACACAATAGAATATTTCTTTTGAGAGTTGAGTTTCAGCATGTTCAACTATTACATAAAAACATACAAATTTTAAAAGTGGTAAAGGAAACAATTGACTAAGTTATAAATTAGTAAATAATAAATAAGAATAGCCTCTTTATGTGTAGTGGCTCCATCAGTTTTGGGGAGGTGAATTCAATAAAAACAAATTAAAAATAAAAATAGAATGCCTATATTTACTTTATGAACCCTCTTTAGTACATATTTTTTTACAATATATACACATAAACAAGAATCCCCTAGTGGGTAATTATTTACAAAAATAACTGATGACAATTTTATAACTATAACTTAAGACAATTTTCATACTATTTATAATCATCAATAAGTAATAACAGTACAGTGTGCTGTTTTATGCAATGATAATTAACAGTAATCTTAGTGATCAATGGCTGATCCATGAAGTAGAGGATAAACTACAAAATAATCTTGTTTCTGAAGAACCATACATTTTGTTTTTATTGCATTTAACTGTATGAAAACTAATTTTGAGGATAGCTGTGAAACCTTAAATACATTAAAAGTATTGGACGGACAAGGATATAAATAAAAGTTCATGTGTGTATTAAAATAATGACCAATTAAAATAATTCTGTTGTTCCTACATTTAACAACATTTTTAACCACAAATAATTTTCCAGAATCTAAGAGCACACAGTTGTTACAGGCATCTAGAGTTAGTGTAAAACCACAGTACACAAGTTTTTCATATTGAACGCAATCCATTCCTAAAGTAGGACCTTTAAAGTGCACTTTAGACACTATAGGCTCATAACTACATGGTTTATTAAAGGTATAAGATGTTGTACCTACTTCAGATAATCTTCTGCAAACTTGTTGCAGTGGCAAATTTCCATTCCTGAGTAATTTTTTTAGTCCTCCTAAGGCATTTTCAAAAGGAAACGCACTAAAGTTATCTAATGGTCCATATTTTCTTACATCATCACATATGTGTGTAAGACTATGCAATGTATAATTTACGGAACTTTCACCATACAGTTCAGGTAACTTTTGGACAAATTTATTTAAAAGTTTCTCAGCATAATCTATATAAGTGCTACAATACTCAGAACTTATCAAAATAGACACTGCCACATGTAGTAACATGAAGTGGTGATATAGTCGTGATTGTAGACGTCCTCTCAACACTAATGGCCCTAAATAGCAAAGAAAAAGTCTAAACTCTACTGCCTTCCATCGATCAATATGTTTCAGACTTCTTGGCTTACGTGCAAATTCAAGGCAAACATGTTTTGCTAAAGTTTGTAAATCAATGGAAATATTTTCTGCAATTTGAGCACTTATTTTAATATTTCTATTACCTCGTAGCCAGTGCATAAGCAACCTTCGCATAGCACCAAGACATATCAAGTGCATGTATTCTAGGGGCACATTAGAAACTAATCCAACATTAAGTGGCAATAAGGGTGACTCTGTGTCTTGTTTATGATGCTGCTTTTGTAACTGAGAAGCAAATGATTGATCTGTGCGCTTCTTGGCATTTAACTCTGGAAAGACAATTTTATGTTCCACATACTTTCCTTTTTGCACACATCTTTCACAACCGTAATATGCTGTATGTCCTTTAGTACATTTTATAAAAGCACGAGCTGGTGCATCGCAAATAAAACTATGAATATTTATAGAAAATTGACATCCATTTACATTAATGCCATTCTCTTTAACTGTTAACAATTCAACAACAAATCTTTTAAAGAATTCAGCAGCAGAAGCTGGCTTGCTAGTACCAGCAAAGATAGAAACTACTAACGGCTTGGAAAACATTTGTCCTACTTTAGCAATGAACAAAATTGGCCAGAACTGCTTTGCAGAACTTTTATATAAAGGCAACCCATCAATGTTTATAAGCATTTCAACTATTTTAGAAGTATAAGATGCTGGATGATAACTTGCCAATAATATTTCAAGCTGGTTTTTAATACCTATATGTAAGTAATTGCCATTGTTACCAAAAATATCGTTCATATCTCCAATGCCAGAACATGGTTTTGTTTGTAATAATGTTCTAGCATCTTTAGGTAACGCATGATATGGAGACAAAATTTTTAATAGATCGGTTAAGCTGTTTTGACAAATATTGTGCTTTAATGCCCATTGAACAAGTGATTCTTTAATGCATGGTGTTCTTTTTGTTTCTTCATTTTCATCACTAGATTCTGATGAAAAATATATTATATTTTTATCAATGTGTAGCTGATCATCAGAAAATGATGAAAAATAATCAAATTCTTTATTAGTAATGTCATTTACACTTATCTCATCATATTTACTATCCCATGTATTATATTTCTCATTGTTAATCACATTAAAAGTACCATCTATCACTTTATTGGTTGTAGTTTCACTTGTTACATTAACCCGTGTAGCCAGGTTATCTAGACTAATAGCATTTTCAATATCCTGAAAATGTCGTTTAACAGCTCTTGTAACAGATTTATATTTTGACCAGCGATTTGAGTTACTTGCATTCATAGCTAGTTACAAACCGGAAAAATAAAAAATAAACTAATAACAAAAATAATAGAAACATATATATATATATATATATATATATATATATATATATATATATATATATATATATATATATATATATATATATATATATACTTTTTCAAATAACCTGAAATTTTTACCGAATGTGCTCTATATTATAATTATTCAAAATCCATTTCACAAAATTTTTAAAACTCACCAGTCAATTAATTTTTATTGTTTTTTTGAAAAGACTTCCGTGCAAAAGTTTAGAAACAGTTTAATTTGGATTATTACTTATTTCTATAAAGCTGAAATATTTACTAAAACTTTCAAAATTTACAATTTTTTAATAAAATAGTTTCAATAAAAAAGTAAGTATTTGGTGGCATATCCATTTGCCTTTAAAACAGCATAACAGTGACGAGGCATCGAATCAACTAAATTAATAAGAACATCCTGAGGAATATTATACCAACATTCTTTAATCAAACCAAATAAACTGTCTTTGTTGGTTGGTTTTCTACTAACTAATTGCCTGTCAATGTAATCCCAAAGATGCTCAATGGGATTGAGATCTGGGGCTCTGTGAAGGCCATTCAAGAACACTGACATTTTTTGATTGAAAATATTCCTTAACAGATCTGGCACAATGCTTTGGGTCATTATCTTGTTAAAAGATCCAATTGCGATTCATTTTGTCCTTTGCATGGGGCAGCATAATGTTCTTCATTATGTCTAAATAAGCTCTTTGGTCCATAATACCTTCTATGCGATGAATGGGACCCAGGTTGTCACGACTAAAACACCCCCAAACCTTAACATTTCCTCCTCCATGTTTAACAGTAGGTAACTGATATTTTGGATTGAATCTGTCTCCTATTGAACGTCTGACATATCTAATTCCGTCACTACTGAATAGCATAAACTTTGATTCATCGGAGAAAAGGACTTTTGACCAATCATTAACTGTCCAGCTGAGATGATCTCTCGCAAATTTTATTCTGGTTCTTAAATTTCTCGCAGATATAAGAGGTTTCTTAACTGGACGGAGATCATACAGATTATTTTGTCGTAATCGATGTTTAGTTGTATCAACGCCTCAGTTTGTGACATGAAACTGATGCATAATTGAATTAAGTTCGATAGCAGTCATGTGAGGATTATTCTTGCAAAACCTTACTAATAATCCATAAGCCTTTTCAGTTGTAACTTTAGATCTTCCAGGGCGAGGCTTGCTTTCAATAGTTTTGCGCTGACGAAACCTTTTCATAATGTGACATATTCCTGGTTTAGAAACATTGTAAAGTTCAGAAATCCTTTTGTAAGTCATTTTTTTCCCCACAGCTTTTATAATTAGTTTCTTTATTTCATCTGAAACTTCCTTAGCCTTTCCCATGCTTTTAAAATATCACTACTTAATTGAATTATAAAACTTCACAAATAATTTCTCAGTTAGTTATACTTAATTGCTTTTGAAATATCTGAAGTTAATTCAAACAATAAATTTCAGAAAAATTTGACCTTTTGTAATGCTTTTGGTTACAAAAAACTGATATAATTGCGGGTTATTATACTGTTTCTAAACTTTTGCACGGAAGCCTTTTAAAAAAAAACAATAAAAATTATTTGACCGGTGAGTTTTAAAAATTTTGTGAAATGGGTTTTGAATTGTTATAATATAGAGCACATTCGGTAAAAATTTCAGGTTATTTGAGAAAGTTTGTGAAAAGTTATGCGTTATAAACTGAAAAAAAGTAGGTGTTTCTAAACTTTTGCACGCTACTGTATATATGTATATATATATATATATATATATATATATATATATATATATATATATATATATATATATATATATATATATGAACATATATAAATAATTTGTATATTATGTGTAAATTATGTTAGTGTGTTCTAAAATTAGAGTGCTCAAAGAACAGAGCAGTAATAAATTAGTAAAATGAATACAAATTATATTATAATATTTATCTAATTACTAATTAATTCTATATATATTAGTTAAAACTTTAAAAGAAAAGCTAAATAGGTGTTTTTAAAAAACATCTGTATAGCTTTTCTCTTAAAATACAATTTATTAAAAAAATAAATACGAATCTTTTTTACTAATAACAAGTGTTAATTAGAGACAAGGCCTTGTCGCTAAACGTTGGTCTAACGTTAGCAGGAATTATTTTAATTTTACAATGTCATAGGTTTATTTATACATGTCGCTAATAAACCCATGCCATTAAGAAAATTGTAACACTAAATTAAAATAATAAACTCTTTTAAATAAATCTAATTGAGAGAAATGTGAAATATTGTGATGTCTTCAAAAGGCGAAGTGAATAAAAAAAATTATTGCTTTTACTCAGTAATTGGTCAGCTTTACGTAAATAATAATTTTAGCAATTTTGGTTAAGTTTTTATTCACGTTAAGCTGAGCAATTTCTGAGTCAATTGCTTAACTTTACGTGAATGAAAATTTGTGCTTAACTGCTAAAGTTTTTGTTCACGTAAAACTGACCAATTACTGAGTAAAAGCATTGAGCAATTACTGAGTTAAATTGCTTTTTTTTATTTACCCGACCTAATTAGGTCGGGTAATGCGAATTCGCACATTTCAATACTTTAAAGTATTGAAATGTGCGAATTCGCATTTTGCAATATCGGTTTTTTAATAACGAGCCAATATTGGCTTTATATTGCCTAAGTTGGCCAATGTAACTAATATATTACCAATATTGGCACAATATTGCAAATCTTGGCCATTATTAGCCAATCTAAACTATATCGGAGCAATATAGCGCCAATATTGCTTGCTACTAGGGTAATGAACTTAAAGTTCAATGAATAAATAAAAAATATAAGTATGTAATAAAATATTAAATCAATAAATGTTAAAATAATATAGAAGCATTTGACAACAACAGGGGAACACCCACAGTTGTTCACTTTTTCTACTTGAAAAAAAATAAAGTTTTGTGTTAGAAAACTTCAATGTTATGTATATATATATACATATATACACACACACACACACACACACACACACACACACACACACACACACACACACACACACACACACACACACACACACACACACACACACACATATATATATATATATATGTGTATGTGTGTGTGTGTGTGTGTGTGTGTGTGTGTGTGTGTGTGTGTGTGTGTGTGTGTGTGTGTGTGTGTGTGTGTGTGTGTGTATATATACACACATACATATTTCTGCATGAAATATTTCCTTAAATGGAAATATTTCATGCAGAAAAGTTGTACTAATATCTATTTTAGTAGACAACATTTATAGTTGCAGGTTAAAAAGTTGTAGGTTAAAAAGTTGCAGGTTAAAACGTTGCAGGTAAAAAGTTGCAGGTTAAAAATTCAAGTGCGTTTGAACCATTCCAGAATACCAGTAGTATACGTTGAAAGAGACGTAAAAAAGCGGTAAAAAAATCCTTGCATAATATTCAATTTTTGCGGATGTTTTTACATTGTGTCGCTCAATTACTGATGCCATGGACTTCACTTCAGCTGTTGATGACGAATGCCTAATCTTCTTTGGAGGCTTCATCGAGTCTCTTTCGGATTGTAAAGCTTGCATTTCGATTTCATCTTTTTGAGTTTTGATGGATTTTACCTGAAAAATAAATAAAGTTAGTGGGCGACAAAAAGATTAATTGGCATTATAAAATCAAAACACACACTTTATTTGTAATAGAATGAGAGAGAGTAGTAAAGCGGTTTGCGGCTAAAATCCAAAAATGGCAAAGCACAATAATTTAAATTCGTTATTAATTAAAAAAAAAAAAAAAATTATAACACGAAAAGAAACGTGAACACATGGTCTATGTAAAGTCAAAGGTATTTACTGTACCATCTCATTAATTATTCACCATAGCAATTTCCATGACATTCAGGAAATCTATTTATTAACGACTATGCCTAAGGAAAATGTTTCGGAGATCGTTTTATATAACATTTGGGAGGGATATTGGTTGCAAATAGTTAAATTCAAAAGCTTTTTTTTATAAGTGCTATATTCCTTCATTAGATCAAGTACAGATTTCTTGAAAGTTGAACTTGCTTAATACACATCCGTCTGAAGTTTGCTTAATTCAGGTGTAGAAATATTGAAACGAGGCTCTTGTGAAAGTGTTAATTTGACGTTTTAAATTTTAGTTGGGAAAAAAAAACTCTTTGTCAACTTTGTTAAACTCTTGTTTAATTGAAACTGAGTTCAAGTGTTTGACCATTGTGCTTGAGGTTTTTTTGTGAAGTGTCCTTGTTAAAGCCACTTGCAGCTTTAGCAGGGACACTTGTGAATAATATTTTTCAGAGCTAAGAACGGAAAATGTTGAACTTAGATTTTAAAAATTTTACTCATATCATAAACCTTTTTTATTTTCTTTTTGTGTTTTTTGCGTAGAAACTTTTCTGATATCACGCCAATATTCACCAAAAAAGCATATTCAAGCAGGTTAAGAACCACGCAGCAGAACGTCACTAACATATAAACGTCAATTTTCTTCACGTAGTTCACTTGGGGAAGCTTAGCGTTAATGGAGCCCCAGATTGTAGATACTGTTAGTAAGATGAGAACGCAAAGCACTAAAAAAAAATTTCACTTAAATTTTTCATTACTTTTATTATGTAAACATTGGACAAGAATTAACTTTAAAAAAAAAAAAATTAAGCTATTTTTATATGGTCATGAAATAGTATTCGGATACGGAGATTATAGATATTATGGAGACATGGGCTATATGGAGATTGAGTGTTATGGAGATACGGATATTATGGAGACTTGATTAAAAAAATCAGTTGTCTTGGATTAAAAAAAAAATCTAAAAAATAATAAAGGTACAAAAATAGATCTAGCTTTAAAATTTATGTAGTTGTGTGATTAGATACACCAATAGACTTTTTGTGTCTGGAGAAAAGAAAGCATGACTATTGAACGTGGTTTAATGTTTGTTTCTTAATTGCATTGTGATTTTTTTCCGTTTTCTCTGTAAGGTAAGCATATTTTGAAATCAGTTTAAAATATTGGATGGAACTATTTTTGTATAAATTTTTCTTCCAAAATAGGCTTTTTTCATTTTAAGTGTAAAGATACGAAACGACAAAATATTTCTCAAATTTTTTTACTTTATATTTTCTTTGTTTCAGTTGAAACCAACTATTATTAAATATTATTACATTATTGTTTTTGAAGTAAATTTTGCGGTTCAACGAACTAAAGAAGTAAAAGATCCAATTATGACTATAAGGTAAATTTCTTATCATTTCCAATAGAGAGTAATTTACCACGTCGATGTATCCATAGCAACAGGTCTATAACTAATGCGCGACGAGTAAGATTATTGATAATCTTAAATTAATCTTTTTCTAATCATAAAGCATTATCTAAATAACGAAATAAATACTTTGACCAAACATATAAAACTACAATTTCGTTATAATGGATAGGTTTACTATTGTTATTGATTTTATTATTACTATTGTAATTATTATTATTGCCGTTGTTAATCCTTTTTAGTACTATCACTTTTTTTTTACTTTTATTTTTTAAATTTCTGTTAGTAATTATTCATTATTTTTGTAATTGTTTGCTATTTCAATTAAACATACTTGCTCGAGCCGGCGAAGCACTTCTAGGCATCCACAGTGATACCCACGATATACAAACGAGTGCAGTGGATGGTATATATATTTCTAATATAGCAAATCCTAGCTGTCTCTGAAATTTGAATTTACCATGAAGGACAGATATATCATCTCCTAAAATATTAACATAAAATCAAAAGTCAGAACTTCGAATATTGATAACTTGAGAATAATTCAAGCTCGTTTATTTTGAGCATTCGAAATAGTATTGTTTAACAAAAGTAAATTATCTTTTCAAAATTACGTTTTAAAGCGTTATGAGCAACTTCTGGGGCCAATGCTATAAACAATTCGAAGTTTTTTTCGAGAAAAAAAATCTTTCGTAAAAACGCAATTTTTCACGTACGAAAAAAAGTTCGTAATCTCGAAGAATTTATCGCTGTTTGTATTTTTTTCGTCCATTGCTATAAAGCATAAAACGTAAACGTCACTAAAATTCACGAACTTTTTTTATCCGTAATATATAGTAGTAATATAATAGTAATTTTTATTGTAACTTTTATTTATTAGGCCTACTTAATGAATTTAATTAGTCATTAAGTATGCTGTGCTATCTATTCTATTTTTATGAATATTTTTAAATTCTAGTATTTGGTGTTTAAAAAATCTGTGTAAAATTAAAGTAGAAACATGAGTTTAATTTTTTCGGATGAAGACTTAGATTTCGAAGTTGCAGAAAATGAGCTTCGCCACCGATTGCCTCGAGAGGTTGGTGTTTAAAACATTACTTAAAATTACTATATATATATATTTTTTTAATGATTTTTTATCGAACAAAATCAGAAATCATACTAAATAGGCGTAGAAATTATATTTTTGTTTTGTTTTTCAATATCATTTTAGTTTAATGGTCGCTTTTTTAACGAAGATGTTTCTGACAACGTTTTTCGAGAGCAGTATCGAGTACCAAGAGCTGTATTAGATTTTTTAGAAACTAGGCTTAAAGATGATTTGCAACATTATACTAAGCAATTTGCAACATTATACTAAGCATTTCTTCATTTTATTGGCACAAATGTTTTTTTTCATGTTCTCAGAGACTGTCATGGAATCTTTACCAACACAATTTATAGTATTATACAGTGTAGGAGAAGCTATTTTCAATGTTAGTGTATTAAGTTAATAAAACTATTGGAAGTATATATATATTTACATGAATGTAAAATCTTTATTTAGAAATATGATTGATTACATACTTATATTATGTTAATATATACTATATATTACATCATACTTATACTATAACATTTGTAAATATATATTTAAATATATATATATATATATATATATATATATATATATATATATATATATATATATATATATATATATATATATATATATAAATATATATATACTTCCAATAGTTTTATTAACTTAATACACTAACATTGAAAATAGCTTCTCCTACACTGTATAATACTATAAATTGTGTTGGTAAAGATTCCATGACAGTCTCTGAGAACATGATATATATATATATATATATATATATATATATATATATATATATATATATATATATATATATATACATATATACATACATACATATATATACATATATATAAAATATAATGTAGCAATACATATTTTTATTTAAATAGTTTGCTAATTAAAACATACTAAGCTTCCCAAGAAGAACCTCTTTGTTTTCTCTTATTTATATTGCTAGTAACATTTTAAGTTCTTTAGACAGCATTTTATTTGTTGTGTATTTGTGTATTATTTTGTTGTGTATTTGTGTATTATATGGCATATTTATCGACTATTTATACTTTTCTTTCGTCAAACACTATGAAAAATTTGTTTAACCAAAACTACTATCGAAAACCTAACAAGGAAAAACAACAAGGAACTGAATATCGATTAAATGCAGATTTTAAGTAATTAGTTTATTATGGAGTTACCAAAATCCTTTTCAGTTTTATCTATAAAATATCTACATAAAAACACAAACAAAGAATGTTCAATGATTTTGAAGCGCTAACGTTGTTCCAGCAATGGCCGCCAAAAATCACGAAGAAAATATCTAAAATTGAGATCAAAAATCTATCTGAAGTTTTTTTTCGAAAAAACGCATTTTTTATCTGAAAAGGCGATTCCCTTGTTCGTTTATAGCATTGGATTTAAAAACGAAGTTTTTATCTTAAAAACGGAATTTTTTGAATGTTTATAGCAATGGACTTTTTTTTTCTTCGCTTTTTACGGTAAAAACTTCGTGTTTTACGGAAAAAACTTCGTTTTTTATGTTTATAGCATTGGCCCCTGGTTAAGCCTCATTGCAATATGTTGACAATTTTCACTTTTTCATTGAGCTATAAAGAATATTAAAAAAATAATAATTCATTGCAACAATTACCCATGTCGTTTTTCTCTAGAAAAGCGCTGGTTTTGTAGCTGAGGAGTGAAAATTGATCCATGTTGGATATGAGCAAACGAAAGCCTGGATCACGCAACCAACTGTATCTTATATGGCGAGAATTTAGTCCATCTGCATAAATAAATTCATTAAAGGTCGTCAATATCATGTCCGCGTTAACAATACAACAAAAATTTATGATGCTGTGAATATAAATACAATGGCTTTGTTGATCTGTCGTCAATATTATTGTTGTATTAATATTGACGACAAGGTATTCGTATCGTCAACGCCACCGTTATATTAAATTTTAAAAAATGATGATTAAATTAGCATATATATACATATATATACATACATATATATATATATATATATATATATATATATATATATATATATATATATATATATATATATATATATATATATATATATATATATATATATAAAGGCACACATAAGTTATACAAAATTTTTATCACTTATGCAAAATTTCATAAGAAAGCTCCTTACAACTTGATATTTTAATTTCACATATTTGAATATCCATTGGATACGAAGTTAAATCGAAGTAGCATACTGGAGATGCTGTCACTCTGAGGATTGTAAAGTGAAAAAGGGTTATAACAACCATATATTTACTACATTTATAATCTAACAATAATTTATTTAAGCGATAACGAGTTTATATTTCTAACCTTGTCCCCCAAAATATAAATCCATCTGGATAAATGTCAAGCTTATGGTTGTTCACAGTGACGTGATGAAATCTACTAGACATTGAGTTTAGAAAGAATGTATCAGGAGTCCAAATAATATTTGAAGGGTAGTCATTTCCAGATATGATTGTTATTTTTTCACTCAAATTATGTCTTAAGCGATAATCGGTCCAACGTTGTCGAAAATACATATCAACGGTATATTGCTAACAAGTTGTTTAATGAATTTTTAGTAAACTTTTATGAAAACAATTCTTTAAAAAAAATTTTATGAAAAAATAGTTTATTCAATATTTATGTAAATTAGTTCTTACCATATTGATTGGATCTACATTGCCAAAAGATAATATAGTACCATCAACTGATACATTAACTGGTGAACCTACAATGCATGTACTTGTAAAAAGAGTTTCTAAAATAGCTTTTTTGTTACCTTCGTATTTATCGGTCAATTTCTTGCATTTAATACTTACCTAAATAATTAGGACGCAGTTTGAAGTTGTATTTATCGAGCAAGTGTTCAAACACCAAACGCACATTGTTGTCAGTGGTTCTTAAAAAATGAAAATAACACTTGAGTTTAGTAGACAAAATCTCACTCAGAGGGAACAGTAAATTCGAATAGACTACCACAGTGAGATGAAAAAAAAAGCCTTTAAAAAACCAGGAGAAATGAAGAGTTTTTAAATTGAAGAATATTATGATTTCTGTAAAAATTAATCAGTAAATTAAAAATAACCAATAAAGTACCTCAGTGTGGCCAAGCATAGTTTAAGTAATGACAACAGCAGTATCAATAGTTTCATTTCCCCTAAATAAAAAAGATATGAAAAGATTACTTACCGACGGAATCAAGTTGGTTTAAATTTGTTTTTTAGGTAAAAAAAAAAAAGAAATTTTTATTTGTTATTCATTTTACCCCCGTCGCATTACGTAAAACTATAATAAACATTTTTAAAGTAATGTTAAAAAATTTTTCAACTTCCTCCATAAGACATTTTTTTTTAAATCTGGAAATCCTTTTATTTTATTTAAGTAAGCACAAATAAAAGAAACTTACAGAACTTCGAGCTGCTATGAGTGTCTTTCATTGATATCGAAATAATTTTTATTTGATATCTAAATAATTAAACACATTGTTTTTTCGCTAGCGTTAATTTAAATTTTCATCACCTCCTGAAGCTTAACTGTGTTAACGTGGCCATCTAAATCGATATTACGAAATTGAGGCGGTATTCTTCTATTTGATTATACCAAATGAAAGATTTATTATCAGGGATAGTAAAAAAAGGGTTTAGAGAAAATTTAAAGAAAGTTTAGATGAAGAAATGGGAAAGGATAAAAAAAAGATACTTACGGTTTATTTAAAATAAGTTTTGCGCAAAATTTAAATGAGAAAAACTTCGTGGGTTTTTTAAAGTAAAATAGGCAAAGTAAAATAGTTTTTGATCTGAAAGTTTAGTATTATCTTGTTTGAGTAAAAAAGCGCTCGTAAATAGTTTAGATAGCACTTCTCAAAAAACTGTCGCAAATCAAGAAACGGGGGATGTTCTTAATTCATCGTAAGCTGTAGAATAAAAGTCGCTTGAACAACACGATTGCGTTTAAAGATTAAAAATTATTAGTGACGTAAGTCTGAGCAATTCAATTATCACGCAGTAGTAAACAAGCGAGACAATCTTTCATTAAAGTTCAGATGCTGGATACTCTGCACGGCCTCTCTAGAAGTGGTTCGAGATAACGGAACAAAAAATAAAATCTATCGTGGCTGATTACAGAAACAGTGAACTTCTTGATTAAATGTGTGGTGTTGCTCAACTTTGAAATTATTTTGCTTTTAAATGCTTAGAATTTAAGATGTCTGTTTTTAGATTCTGTTCGGATTACACCATTGCTTTTGATTGATTTTTGCAGATATGATATTTTGAGTCTAAACAATATAATATAACTAAAACTTTAATTATTTTGTAATTTCATCATTAAATTCTATTCCGTCATGATATACAGTGGTTTCAAAAAATATAAGCGCATTAAGAATTTTTTTTTTTTTTGTTTCAAGCTGATTTCAAATACCATATTATAAAAACTAAAAAGATATGGAACTAACTTTGTTTTATTTACGAGAAAAATTGTTGTTAAATAAATCTTGCATTAGGGCGCCATACTAAAACAAAAATTATATTATTTAAATGTTATCGAACCCAATAATTAAATCTGGTGAATAAGCATGCCAGGGTCTTTTTTTTTTTTTCAATTTAAGCTTTGTGACTGAACGAGAACCACATTTTGTTGAGACTGCCACAATTCGTTTCGATCAATCAACATGCCTGTTTGTGACACTTAATTTCTAGGAGGACTTTGTCGTTATAGAGGTACGTTGGTTCATCCTGTGTAGATATTACTCAAACTTAAATTTAAACCTGAATTTAAATCTGTTCACAAGAACTTTGCTTTTTCGGTATGTTTTTTTAATATTGTACTTGATAAAAATAAATTTATAAAAATATTGAACTAGTGAACCTATCAGCGACACATTAGTTATAGAGAAAAATTATATATATATATATATATATATATATATATATATATATATATATATATATATATATATATATATATATATATATATATATATATATATATATATATATATATATACAGTGCTTCCAAAAAGTATTAGCGCACTCGTAATTTTTTTATCATGAACAACTTCTTTTTTTTATGAGTTAATTAGAAGTTTAATGACTACTCGGAAAAATGTCTGAAATTAAGCGTGCAAAAGTATTAGCGCACTCATTTAAAATGTATTAGCACACTCGTTTAATTCCTTTGAGAAAAACTTTTTTGGTTAATTTTTGTTAAAAACTCTCTGCTGATTAATAATAGTCAATAAAAAATATAAGAGGAATAAATTGAAGTGGCGGAAAATCATTTGAAATACAGTTAGTTAAAACTTTAAAATTGCAAGAACAAAAATATGGGTTTAAGAAGCATATCAATTGAAACAAAGTGGCAAGTTATTGGCCTGAACAAAAGTGGTCTCAGCAATCGAGAAATTGGACGTCAACTTGAAATCAGTGAATGCAGCGTTAGAACAACGCTCAAAAATTATAATGAGTTTGGAACAATCAAAGACAAAAGTCGCTCTGGTCGTCCCAAAAAAATGTCAGAAAGGGACAAAAATAAAGCAGTTATGCTCGCTAGACGCAACCCAAACATGAGCATAGCCGAAATCGTCTCAGACCTGAATACAGCGTTGGGTGCACATCAAGTTAGCCGATCAACAATTAGCAAGCTTATGAAGAAAAAACACCTCAATTCATACCTTGCAACAAAGAAGCCAATATTAAGTATCAAAGACCGTCTCAAGCGTAGAAAATGGTGCAAAGAGAGAGCTGCATGGGCTGTAGAGCAATTGAGAAAAGTAATTTTCTCGGACGAGTAAAATTTTGAAATTATTAACCGCAAGAAAAGGGTTATCGTGAGGAGATACAAAAACGAAAAATATAATCCTCGTTTTATCATGTCAAAAGTTCAAGGAGGAGGAGGTTCAATTGGCATTTGGGGCTGCATTGCTGGATCTAGCTATGGACTGGCGCATCTTTACACTGATCGCCTTAATCAACATCGATATAGAGAGATATTAGAAGATTATTTAAAGCCATCAATGGATGTTTTCAAGGCTGACTCCACCTGGCAATTTCAACAAGATAACGCTCCTTGCCACACAGCACGCTCAATAAAGCAATACATGGAAGAAAAACGGTTGAATCTAATGCCTTGACCCGCTCGCTCACCTGATTTAAATCCTATTGAAAATCTTTGGAGTTGGATGGACTGCAAATTACAAAAAAGCAAGCCCACTAACTTGGTGCAGCTCAAAACGCAAATCCAAGAGTTGTGGAACACCGTGCCACAAGAACTAATCAGAAAACTTATAGATTCTATGCCGCGTAGAGTCTTGGCATGCTTTAAAAACAAAGGTGGTCACATATAATATTAAACTTTCTTAGAATCTTTGAAAAACTGTAAGTGCGCTAATACTTTTGCACGCTTAATTTCAGACATTTTTCCGAGTAGTCATTAAACTTCTAATTAACTCATAAAAAAAAAAAGCAGGTTGACAATATTTGACATTATAATCAAATTTCATTGCTTTTACCTTTCATTTAAAAAAAAAAATTAGTTCAAAATTTAAATTACTTTACAATTTATATTGATTTGAAGTTGTCCATAATAAAAAAATTACGAGTGCGCTAATACTTTCTGGAAGCGCTGTATATATATATATATATATATATATCGCTCTATTTATACACAATAAAGAGCAATCATATAAGCATGAGAATTTTTATTTTTAAATAATAATACAATATATAACTCGAAACTACAATATATGTATGTATGTATGTATGTATGTATGTATGTATGTATGTATGTATGTATGTATGTATGTATGTATGTATGTATGTATGTATGTATGTATGTATGTATGTATGTATGTATGTATGTATGTATGTATGTATGTATGTATGTATGTATGTATGTATGTATGTATGTATGTATGTATGTATGTATGTATGTATGTATGTATGTATGTATGTATGTATGTATGTATGTATGTATGTATGTATGTATGTATGTATGTATGTATGTATGTATGTATGTATGTATGTATGTATGTATGTATGTATGTATGTATGTATGTATGTATGTATGTATGTATGTATGTATGTATGTATATATATGTATAAATGATTTTTAAAAATACTTTCATAGTGAGAAAGAAGAATAAGTTTTGTACAATATTAGTCGCAAAAAAAAAAAAGATTTTTTCTTATCACTAATATTTTTTCAGAAACTGGTGTCAAAATTCTTGAAGTTTTGGACCTTTTTTTTTCGCTCTAATATTTCAAGTCTATACATGCCATGTACGACATGTGTAGGCTTGAAATATTCAAAAGAGAATTTTAAAACAAGTGACTTATCAAAGCAGTTCTGGATAGCTCACCTAGTTATTCTTTCTGCACAATAAAAGACTTGATTATATATGCTAACATTGAAGCCTGGTCTTAGGTAATTCTTACGCTCTATCATAATAATACATACGATACATAATCAAATTCCTTTTTCTTACAATTTGATCCACAGAAAAACAAAGGCAGTCAATTAACAAGGACACATTAATCTGTTGCTGGGTAAACTTTTTAAAAATCAAATTTCCTGGTTTATTTCTAATTAGCAAATGTAAACAAGAAATCAGTTTTTCATTTTATATCATCATCATTCAATCACAGTTTCAGTGCTTCACTGCTGAAGCGACAAAATACTTTCCATTTATAAAAACCAAATTAAATGCGCTATGTGTTTTATGTCACAACGATTATAGATATGCTTCAATTTCACCCTTTTATCAACATTATCATTAGGGCTGTCCAGAAATTATTACACAACCCAGAACATAGCCTAGTGAAGTTTTTCCCATTATACTATCAATTCTTTATTGAAAAACATTTTTTACAGATTTATTTTAAGTCTTCTAGGGGTTGCTCAAAGCTCTTGAACATTTTAACTAAAATATAACAGAAAATGTATTAAAACGCTATCTTACTTTTGTTCTTACTTGGTCTTATTCAATTAAATTTATTAAAGTAATTATGGAAATTGTTATTTTTTATATAGTAGTAATATGATGCACAACTTGTGCATGTTTGTTTACGTTCTACATATATTTCTGGAAAATAGTTCAATATTTTCATAGTTTTTAAGGTCCAAAATGAGGAAAAATGTCGAAATCGTCTTTTCAAGTTAGTAAGTTCAAGTTATTAGTTTCAAATGTTAAGTGTTTTTTTGTCAAAACTTGGAAACAGCTTCCGATGTTGTTCCACACCTTGCTATAGCCATGCTCTCTGTTGTTCATCTGTTGTTATTATTGTTGCAAAATCTGAGATTAGTTTGACGCCTCGTTCGGCAGCATCGTTGACAACTTTTACTGTTCGAACAAACTTTTCAGCAACTTGGAAGTCTTCATCTGCTGCCCATTGATTCACTGGTTTAGCAAGCCAATCTCTTCTGATGTTGAGATTCTGGAACAACAGATGTGACTCCGGTCCTAACAGACTCTTCAATGTTGTGTTGCGTTTGATTTGTCTGAAGATTGGTTTACCCATTTGGAAGTTTTCAGGCACTGCTATTGTCCACAATTTGTTTGCTATTTCTTGCTTAACATGTTCACTCATTTTAGGATGATGACTAAATAAAGCAAAAGGAACAACTTCTTCAGTGAGGTACCATCGATGGTTGTTTAGTTTGGCTACCACAACATCTGCAATTTCTCTGTCTACATTGCGGAAATCCATCATGTCATGAATGAGTTCTAGATCGTTTACGGGAGCATCGGCTCCAATACTGGCTTGCATCCATGCTGAGGTGTAAAAAAGAGCCAAGAATCTGTTTATACGTTCCAGTTTAATCACAGTTTCCTTGTCGTATTTCATTGCTTTTGAAAACATGAACATCTTCCCAGCATATATGTTGCAAGCCATCCAACGAGCCTGATGTATGGCTCCAGGTTTGAGGAAATGGGTACCACGAGGTGGTGTTTCACCCAGAACAATAAGATTATTTTCTGCGCACTCTCGGTAGTCATCCCGAGGAAACACAGATGATTCCTTGCTATTGAGCAGCATTTTTAAATTTTCAATGACTCGTTCTTTAACTTCCAATAACCATGGATTTTCAATTTTCAGCAACTGGATAGGTGATTGCTTATCGAGACCTGACCATGCCTCTTTGAAGGTAGCAAACATTTTGTTTTCTGGTCCTCTGATTTCACCAAACAGTGATTTCCAAACAGCGCTAGCTACAAGTTCAAGGATATGGTGACGACAAGCAAGATAAAATAGCTTTTTATCAACAAGTTCTTCGATAAGTTTAGCTGCACCCTTATGGACCCCACTGTTGCTTGCTGTAGTATCAAATACCAAAACGACAACTGATTCTTTTAATCCCCATGCTTCTAAGAGATCATATGAGACATCAGCTTGAGTTTGTCCTTTAGAATCTCCTAGTTGTGGCACACCCAGCAATTTTCCCGATGAAAATTCTGGTGAACCTGACAGAAGAATTGCTAGACGTTCAAACTTATCACCAAGAGAGTCCTGCAGTAACTTTCCATCCCAGTGCATGGCACCAAATTGAGGTGGTTTTTCCTTTATTTTCTCCATTATGTTTTCTGCAATGTGCTATCTGTTTGACATTCGCTTTCGACGCGTAGTTGAACGGGATACATCGAAGTCGTCTAGATTGCCACGCGCTGCTTTTATTATAGCTGAAACTATCATTGTAGTTTGATTGTCGGACAACTTTAACCGATCGGCTGCTGTCGTTAACTCGTCACATTCCATAATTTTTCTGGGAACTTGAAGTGTAACAAATTCTTGAAACTCTATTTTTTCAATAATGTGATCTGGCTCAAAATCCGGATCAATTTCTGTACAACCAACTTGTGCATCATCCTCGGACTCTTCAAAAAATTCATTTCCTTCTAGCTCTGCAGCTGCTCTTTTCTCTAGTCTTTCTGTTTCTTTTTCTTGTCGTTGTTGCTGCTGTTCAATTCTGGTCAGAAACTGTAAAGCCTTTGCTTCAAAAATTTTATCCTGGCCATTCATACTAGAATTTCTTTCATGTTTCTGATCAAGATAAAACGCAATGTCATCATCTTTGTGTTTCTGAGATAGAAGTCTAGATTTTCTTATGTCATCAATTGCATCTGGAGCACCAATGTCGAAAAGCATATCAAGCTTTGAGATGAAGTTTTCTCGTTTGTTACCAGGGTCGGTGGCACGACTTCTATTTTTTTTTAAACTGGTCCATTCATTCCATAATCCAAGAACATCAAACATACAGTTTTGTCTTACTTTGGTTTTGATGCGAGCCATGTGCCAAAAATCTGCAACACTGTCTGCAACGATGTAAGAAATTTCTTCATTCTTAACACTCTTACCAACGCTATCAGGATCATGTCTCAGATATAAAACATACTTCATCACCTTTCTGCGTGTAGGTAACTTTGCTCCTGTAATTGATGAACATGGCTGACCAATCAACCAAAAATTTGTACAAGTTCTAGTGGTAGGTTTTGAAGATGACGGAGTTGCGGGAACACTCGAAGGTAATGGCGAAGACGGTATAATTGGGTTTGTCACTTTTAATTCTTTTCCACTCCTAGTCAACATTTTCTATTTTTTCTAAACAAAAATGCAACATTGTATGTACCCAATCATAGCATGCAGGTAAAATAAATAACTATTATAACAAAAACATTATTTCCTATGTGTTTTAGAAAATGACATACAATTTGTTTGATTTGGGTCAAATTTGGGTCAAAATTGGGTCAAAATTGGGTCAAAATTGTGTAAAATTTTTAAAAAAATACTCACAATAACTTAAATAATCATCAACTTATCAATTGGCATCCATAACTTAATTAATCAATAACTTAAATTGATCAATTTCAACATTTTTCGACAGTTATACTAAAAATAACAGCGTTTTTGTACATTTTCTGTTAAAATTTACTTAAAATGTTCAAGAGCTTTGAGCAACCCCTAGAAGACTTTAAATAAATCTGTAAAAAATGTTTTTTTAATAAAGCATTGATAGTATAATGGGAAAAACTTCACTAGGCTATGTTCTGGGTTGTGTAATAATTTCTGGACAGCCCTAATTATCATTTTGCGCCATGGAGCCTATAGTGTAACGATTTGTGGTTCCTTACATTTGTTGGTAAAATAACTGTTGTTCAAAAGATTTTGTCAGTTCGTTATTTTGTTTTGATATCGGATTGTGGCCAGTGGTTAACAATTGAGCCAAAAATGAAAATGAGATGCGGATGTGTTTTGACTTCGGTCATAAATGTTTATATCCTAGTGAAGCAGATTCCTTATTTTAATTTTTTTTTTTCGGTGCCTTGATTTTGTAAAGGCATTGTAAAGTCATAATTTGTATGTTTATTCGTTGTGGAAAACTTTAAAAATTTGGAATTTTATTGGAACCTTAATTTTTAAGCTATTTTTATGATAATGAAATCCAATACCACATTAAAGTCATAAATACATCAGTGATTAAAAATTTTTATGGTAAGTAGTAGAGAAATGCGGGTTCTGGCACATGAGCATTTTTGCATACTTAAGGTTGATAACTTTGATGCGTTGCTCTGAAATAATATTTGTTTTCTTTCCGCGTTGAAGTTATAAAATTTTTCTTCTTGTGTTGGAGTTATAAAATATTTCTTGCCATGCTTATGTTGTCATAAAAATTTCCTAGACATCAGCAAAACTCTCATGTTTGAATTCCATTACGACTACATCAAGCCTAAATACGGTAAAATTGCTGATGACTGACACAGACTCACTCATTTACGAAATCGAAACGGAAGATTTTTACAAAGATATTGCAGGTGACGTTGAAAGCAGATACGACACGAGCGAATTTGACAAAGAACATCCAGCCATTCAAAGCTTTGGGTTCAAAGTGGGTGCTAACAAAAAAGTCATCGGAATGTTCAAAGACATATGCAATGGAAAACAGATTGAAGAATTTGTTGGACTTAGACCTAAACTCTACTCCTACAAGATTCTTAAAGAAAAAGACGGACACAAAAAATGCAAAGGGGTCAAGAAAAATGTCGTTGATAAAAAAATAAATCATCAAGATTACTACGACTGCTTAATGAATGGAAAAGAACAGCTTGCAACCATGAACGTCATCCGATCGCATCTTCACGACATTTACATGGAAGAAATAAACAAAGTCGCACTCAGCTCCAACGATGATAAAAGATTCATCCAAAATGATAAAATCAGCACCTTAGCTATTGGACATTATAAAAGCAGACCTTGTCCAGAAGATCCACAATAAATCCAAGAAGAAAATAAATTTAAATCATTGCGGTAAGAAATTTTTATGACAACATAAGCATGGCAAGAAATATTTTATAACTCCAACACAAGAAGAAAAATTTTATAACTTCAACGTGGAAAGAAAACAAATATTATTTCAGAGCAACGCATCAAAGTTATCAACCTTAAGTATGCAAAAATGCTCATGCGCAAGAACCCGCATTTCTCTACTACTATGGTAGTAACCTTTATAAATATTTTTAGTTGAGACCCTAACACAGCTATTTCATTTACTTGATAGTCAATCCGCACTGACAGTAATCAATCTTCACTAGTGTGATAATACTATAAAGATAAAGGCGGCTTTATGATATGTTATTAAATGTAATGAAAGTATAGTTCAATCTTTAACTGATAAAGAGACTGAATCTCTTAGTCGATAATTTGGTCTTTTTCAAAGAGGAGGCGTAAAGAATTTGGGAAATGATGAAAGGAGTCAAACAGAATAAGACTAAGTTTGAGGCAAAGTTAATGGATTGCTCGAGGGGAGAGTACTCTTCAATTGAGGTAATTAAATATTACATTGCAATCACACACTCTTTTTTTAAAATAATGTGGTTTAGACTAAGTTTCTCCACCATAACAGACTCTGCCTACAAAAATTGAGAAATAATTATTGAGCAAGCGTAAATTGGTTGCTCCGCCACGCAGCAAACGGATTTTTAAATTAATATCAGCTAATATAGTAGCGTACATGCTTCCATAATTCTATTTTCAGAAATTGAAAGAGTTCAAGCTTATTGAACAGGATCCATAGCTTCTACACGATCTCTGATTGTATGCTTCTACACGATCTCTGATTGTATGCTTCTACACGATCTCTGATTGTATGCTTCTACACGATCTCTGATTGTATGCTCAGAAATTTGTAAATGTATTTCAATTAGGATGATTCAACAAGGAATTATAAGGTTGTGGTGAAAATGTTTAACAAAATAAAAATTCTTTTTCTATAAACACCTTTTATATGTATTATTTTGCTGTAGATATTATGTATGAATTTTTAACTAAATATAAATGTAATGCATTAAAAAAAATATAAATTTTTACTTTTATATTTTTTAATGCATTACATTTTATATGCATTATTTTCCTGTAGATATTATGTATGAATTTGTAACTAAATATAAATGTAATGCATTAAAAAATTGTAATTATTTATATTTATACTTTTTAATGCATTACAATTTTACTAACTTAAATTTAAATATTTAAGGATTATTGGATGGTTGCAGTATGATTTTTTGCAGTATGAATCTTTGACATTTGAAGAATATTGGAGAACGTTGTTCATAACTCGAAGAACACTACCATCAACAAAGGCAAATATAGTATACTCAAGAAGTACAGGATGAAAATAAACATCTTTGCTTAGATGTACCATTCATACAACATGCTTTTGGTTGTTTAAAAAACTATACATATTTATATTCATTCATATAATCATTTTTTAATTTCATATAAGCCAATCATCAGTTTTAAGTACAAAAATGTGTTAACACCAAAATTTTTAATAAGCAATTGTCTTGTCTGCTTTTTTAACTTTTCATAATTTCTGCACGTGTAAAACCAATTTTTAATTCCGAATTTGAACTCTGCAACCCCGAAAAACCATCTTTTGATATTAATATACTCATAAGGGATATAAACATACGGCAAGGCCATTAAAGGAAAAAAAAAGTAAGGTATGGTTTGAGTATTCAAGAAACCGCAGTTTAATATTAGTAATAAGAGTATTTTATTGAAGTAAATACCAAAGTGAGATTTTTATAACTAGATTTCTCTTATTTAAATAAGAGTTATGCTAATTTCAATTTCTAAATTTTCAGACATTTGCATATTAGATAGTTTGATTTTTTGTTGATTAAAATCGGTACGACACATTGTAAACAATAATATTTGCTTCAAGCACATCTTTATTTCACGACTCAAAACTTTGAATCAGAAAGAGCTTTTTTTTTTCTTGAATTTTTAGTGTGTTTAGCTCATCTTTATTAGGTTCTAAAAATTTCATACATAGATTTAAAAAAATTTGGTTTATTCAAACGGCGAATATTAAAAAATCGATTTTAGGTTTTAATTTGAATTACATGCTTCTCATCGAAAACCAGTAAATCAAACATGGAGTTGATAATGGAAACTAATTTATTACAAATCGTTTCTGGATTTGAAAGAAAGTTATTATTATATAAAATAAACAATTTATTCTTTTACGACCATAAAAATTTTAGCCGATAGCATGAGATATTAACATTTACAAACAGGAAAAAAAAAATTCGACGCAGTTAAAAAAACAACAAAAAAAAAAAAAAAAACAAAAAAAAAAACTGATCTTTGTAGTAAGATTTCGAGTTAAAAAGGTTTCTAATTTCTTTCTTTTTTTTTTTTTCCAATAAAATCTGACGAAATACTCATAGAAAAGCGCGGCAAAGAATAGGTCGACTATTCAAAAAATATCCCATTAAAATCCAAAGATCTGATAAAAAATAAAGAAGAGGATAATAACAAAAAAACTACTTATTTCCTAATAAATATTACGTGAGCTATTTAAGCTCAGGGACTGGGTTCATTAAAATTGTAAATTACTGAGGTAAAAGTGACTTTTAAAAATGGAGCTTAAATAAGTGAGTCATCAGAAGGACAAATTTAAGAAAGTTCGATAAAATAAGTTAAACAAAAACTGGCATTGTATATTAAAAATTCTATTGACCTGATAAATTACGGAGATGAAAAAATAAACAAAACTTTATTGGCTTGCCAAATTTAAATTATCAAACCTAAACCAATCACAAGCTCATAATGCGGAGGGGGATAAAACGAAGAGAGAAAAAAAAAAAAAAAAAAAAAAAAAAAGAGAAAAAAGTTAGGAAATGACTTAATATCAGAATATGAAAAAATAATGGGCAAATAAAGTTACTAAAACTAGGACTAAAATTCTTAAATCGCATCAATACAAAAATGTATGGTTGAATTCACCAGTATAGTAAATATAATATTATTAATACCAAAACGATGCTATCTTTCATAGGCAGTCTATAATACAAATTTATTCATTCAACTTTCTACAAAGTTTAGGGACAAATTCTTAACTTTTTCATCAATAGTATATATCTTAAAAACAGCTCACACTAGACTTTGCTCCTGAGTGCTTATCAATTCCAAAATCAAGAAGTATCTAAAAAGGTGTCACATAAATTTCTAATGGGCAGGCGGAGACAGCGACACCAATTTTACTCTTGTTTTGCCGTAGTAGCTATTGCTAGTAATAAATAGTCGAACATAAATAATCTCCACTAAAGTCTTATTATACTAGCAAAGGCTACCTTATGGTCATCTGAACAAGCACTCGAAGAGAATTACATATATCACAGTTGCTGAACAAAATTTAGAAGTGGGTCAGGATAATCTTCAACATCGTTCTCACCTCCGTTCATCGATATATCGCTAGTGTTCTGCATGTGTGGTGTCATACCGCCCCCTCTTTCTGAAAGAACAGAAGATGGTTGCTGTAAAGAGTCAATAGAGTTCGATTGTGCAGGCGATATAATTGTATGCATAGGAGAAGTTAACGATTGGTGCTGATGCTGAGATTGAGAAGGAGAAAATGGTAAGTGCTGAGGTGACATCGCAGGGTGAGGCGAAGGAACACGCATAGTGTGTGACGGAGACATACATGGTCTAGGTGAAGGGTTTGGCATCATAGGTAGTGGTGGAGACATAATATTGGATTGAGGTGACATCATTTGATGATTTGTTATTCCAGGAGTTACTCGACCACCCATCATTTGAGGCGAAGGTTGATTGTTTATCATACCAGCTGTGGGAGGAAGCATCTCCTGTGAAAATTGTCTATTCAAAAGCCGAGGATTAGATTGCTGAGGAAATCCGGCTCCTGAATTTATATTATTCATATTCATTTGCATTCTACGTTGCTGTTGTTGCTGTTGTAATTGCATACGTTTTTGAATTTGCCACTGCATTTGGCTCATTGTGTTTTGATTAGGCTGCATTGCTGTTTGTTGGCTACTAAGATTTGGTATAAAGTTATTGCGCTTCATCTTATTGAGATTTTGAGAACGTATATATTCAATTATTTGTGGTTTCACAACTGATCCATTACCGCTGCGCATAGCATTCATTAACTGTTGCATTAACTGAGGGTTTTGAGCCATATTAGACTGATTCATTTGATTAACTGAAGCCATCATCCCAGTTTGGCCAGGCATTCCCATCATTCCGATTCCACTCATCTGTGCTTGTACTGCAAGATGATTTCGCTGCTGTTGCTGCTGAAGTTGCATAAGAGCCCAATCGCTGCCACTCATAGGATTAATCATACCTTGGTTGGGTTGACCCATAATAGGAGGCACACTCATACCAGGCTGAACAACAGATGGCCCTAGAAACCTTGATTGGCTTGACATTAAGCCACCCATCATAGCCATATTAGGATGCATTCCATTTGATATATCCATTGGCTGTTGATGTACTATTTGAGGTTGAACTAAAAGATTTGGAGGAGCATTGCTTTGCGGAGCAATTATTGGCTTTTGTTGAATTACATTTGGTGGAGTCTGCCTCTGAGGCATACGAGGACCAGGTAACTGCATATTACCTTGCTGAATTTGTGGATTTTGACTCATACTCATTGCAGCAATACGACGACGAAGCACCTGTTGCTGATGCACTTTTTGCTGTAATTGTTGCTGCTTCATCTTAGCTTTAATATGTGAACAATAAGGCACAGAACATTGTGGCTTCTTACATGACTTAGCATGATAACAACAAAGTGCAATAAGTTGCTTACAAATCGGACAACCCAAATTACTTTTTCGTTTACAACTTTTAGCATGAGAAACAACTTTTTTCATCTTAACACAACTCTGAGACTTGCAATTTTTGTCTGAACAATCAGTTGCATGTTCAAGTGATTTTATACATAACTCAATAGATTGTCGGCGAGCCTCCTGGGCACTACTAGGTGCTTTTGTGTGACTTGGAGTCTCACTTTCAATATCTAGTCCAAGTTTTTCCATCTTATGCTCATGACCTTTTTCTTTATAGCACTCAATGCATAAATCGTAATCCTAAATGAAAAGAAAGCCTTTTATAAAAAGCAAAAAACAAAATTTTAAAACTAATTATATCAACATAAACTTATGACAATTTGTACCAGTATTGAATTACTAATATTTATTGCACATGCCAGTTAACAATTTCAGCAAAAAACTGTAAATACAGATATTATGTTAAGAGAGAACTTTTGAAATACAAACCTCACAGACAGTACAATGGTATCTATTAATAATTTGCCCTTTACACAAATTACAACTGTAAACGAAGCGATCTGAGCCTTGATTATGTAGTTCTACAAGCATGGCAAGCGTTGAAAACTTAGCTCTTCGCAGAGTTGAGAATTCCCAATGTTTTTCTCTTGATAAAGTAAGAAAAGCATCTCGACCATCCATGATATCACAAGACATTACAGGATCAGGATCTTCAATTTTTTTGGTAGGCATAGTTGCAACGCTGTGAAGATGTAGAACAAAAAATATCTATAAGAAAACATAAGACATGTCTTGATATCTAAAAATTTGAACATCACTAAAAAATA
Organism: Hydra viridissima; assembly: GCF_058129835.1. Taxonomy (NCBI): domain Eukaryota; kingdom Metazoa; phylum Cnidaria; class Hydrozoa; order Anthoathecata; family Hydridae; genus Hydra; species Hydra viridissima. Next base: position 18,701,167 of record NW_028324301.1, on the reverse strand, counting down.
AACGACTTTTTTTTCTAATGTAGAGTATAAAATCATAAACCAATTCCGCAAGAAACAGAAAAACCACTTCACCTCTTTAAACTTTTCCATTGTAGTAAAAACCCTTTGAGATAATTCAGAAGCACCCATGGCATTAGGAACTGTTTTTTTTGCAGGGGTCTTATTCAATTTACTTTTTTTACTTGTTTTCTTGTTGGCTCTTTTATTGCTGCCTTTGGTTTTTTTACCAGTAGATAAAACTACCTGCTAAAATAGTTAACTTTTAATCATTAAATAAGTATATCAGGTATTTGAATAAAATAACTCAATGAAAATCACCTTAAAAAAGTATAAGGCATTAAAAAACCCTAATGAAAAGCAATTTTTACCATTTCATCAACTGCATTTTCTTCACAATTATCAGTACCCAATTGTGCAGCAGCTTGCATAGCTTCTGTTTTACGTCGCTCTTCTTCCTCTTGACTAATTTCACGAATGCTCTCTTCAATAGCATTTGGCCAATAATCTCCTTCAAAATAGGGTATTTGAGTAGGAGAAGTTATACCATCTTCAAGTGCTTGAGTAAACATATCCTAGAAACCAAAAAATGAAAATTCATTTAATACTATGCATTCTGCTTATATTGAAGTGAGAATCAAAATAGCTAAATCCAAATCCATTTTACCTTATAATCAACCATTACACCATCAGCGCATGCCTTATTTAACATAACTTTGTACCAATCAACTAGGCGTTTATGTTTTGGAATTTTTTGTTCTATTGGGTGACAATGAAAGATGTAGTCATCACCTTCACTAGGGGGACATGACCATATATGACCATAATGAAATCTAAAAATAACCCTTAATAACTCCAAATTCATAAAATACAAGTATGAAAAAAATACTTATTAGTTGAAAAGCAAGTAAGAAAACTTGCAAGAAGTACTAAATCTTACCCCCTATTTTTACAAAACTCAAAGTATCCAATTAGTATTTCATGATAAACACTAGTACGCAAGTGAGAAGGACGAAAAAAATGAACACTGTCCAAGTATGATAAGTAAATGCGATTCCTATTTGGTTCTGGACAATCAGATCCAAATTCTTGAGTATGCATTCCAAAAAAACAAACATCAACACCATCTATTTCTTCAAATGCAAACAATGCACGTGCTCGATATGGAAACTTTTCAGGGAATTCATCAGTACCATATCTGAAATGTATGAAATATGAATATGAAAAGAAATTATAATGATGAAACAACATTTAATTTTTAAAAAGTTAATTGATAATTTTAAAAAAACCTTGCTCGCATTCCTGGTCTAACTTCAACAGTTTTATCCACGCTGCTAACTATTCGTATGTGAATGTAACCAGCTGCCTCAGTAGTTTCTTGTGTTTTTAAGAAGTTGTTCACACGGTTCTCAATATGCTCTGCCAACTTAGTCTGTGGCAGATTACGTGCACTGTATCTATTTTCGATTCGGTTACCTAATTTTTTTTCTTCACGACAAGTGGGACAAATGTAGCTAAAAATATTTAAATTTTACAATTTATAACTTTTGTAAAAACAATTCCATCAAAATAACAAAACAATGCAGTAATGGTGTTTATTGATCTTTATGCTTTACCCATTTTCATATATGATATCCAAATGGAGAACACAAACTTGATGCATTTTTCTGCCACACTCTACGCAACTTACAAATCTAAATTAAGATAATCTTTCCTTGGATTTTGTTTGCAATAATTTAAGAAAATCTTTTCCTAATAATAAATGTTTAGAGAAAACCCTTAAGTAATTTGAGCACATCATTAAAATAAGTATATTTCTAACACCTGAAAAAATTTATCGGCAGAAAAAAAAATTACTTACGGCTCTAAGTCTAGATGGTCATTTTTCAACTTTTCAAATTCATTTTTGTTAATGATGCTAAAACAAAAAAAATTAAAAATAATTTTGAAGGTTTTCATTCCTATAGTTACAGATATAAGTAAATTATACAATTTAATTTTTCTTCTAAACTTTTTTTACCTATTTCTTAAGCCTGAATCTTCCCCTAAATCAATAGTTTCTCCTTCGAATTCTTTAAAACATCTCTCACAATAGTGATACCTATTTAGATGAATAAATTTTAAAATGTAAGATTTATTATACAATTAGCAAAAAATATACTTGTGGTATAAATAAGCTCATAAATTATAATCATTTAATTCTTTAAAAATTTAAGAATGAGAATTTCTTTTCTTAAAATAAAGTTTACTAAATACGGTTTTTATTACACAGGTACTTTTACCTCACCATATTAGAAATGAATATAACACACCCAAAAGATTTATTTTTAAATACTTATTTTGCTTTTGTTAGAGAAAAAAAGTTCACTTTGCTTGCAAAATATAATTTTGCTCAATTTCTGCCTCTTTTTTTAAAACTTTTGTGAGCAACAAAATGCAAGAATTTAAATATTAAACATAACTTCAATTTATATTTATGAAAACTTTATAACTTTTACTAAAATATCCATGCCAAAGTTGGTTTAATGAAGCTAAATATAAGCAATACCAAAAATATGGTATTATTACGCTTGGTGAATGCATTATTTGTCATTAAATATTTTCATAATAATATAATAATTTTCATATATATATAACATAATAAATTTCAAAATAATTTCAGATTGTCATTTTTTTTAACTCCTAGGTAGTAACTTTTTTTTGGACAATTTACTTGAAGGTAGTCAATGCTGATAAACTTTTGAGCAAATTTGTTTAAAAGTTTCTGAAGTAGCTTAGATATATTTTAAATTATGTAAGAAAAAAAAGCTAGTAAATTTATAAAAAAATAATAACCTGTTTTGAAATGAATAATAAGGAGAATCTCTTGGGATTGAGCAAAGATTTTTGCCATAACAATATAACACTTGTGGGTTAAAGACATACTAAAAGAAAAAAGAAAAGAAAAGAAAATTAGCAAAAATGAAAAATTTTTAGAAAATCTCAAAAAATTACTTTAGTATGTCCCCCTAGAAAAAATTCACCTTTCTTCCACAACAGTAGCCAAGTTTTTTCATAATTGGCTCAATTTCTACTTCAAATGTTTCTGATAGCTAAATGAACAATGACATCAGATATAAAAAACTTAGAGTTTAACCATTTAAACACATTCTTTAAAGTCAGTAAATCTCTTAATTCATTTGTATTCAATATAAAAATTATAAAATATTAAAAAGCTAATAAATAAAAATGTAAATACTTTGGTGCAATAGCGAAATACTTTTGTTGTCTTCTTGTTATATAGCCAAGCATTTTCAAACATAAGTCTCATGTCATTGCAAAACTGGAAGAAAATGTTACAGAATGTAATAACTTTTTAGTTTAACTAAAAGCTATATATTATAATGGAAATCTAAACTTAAATATCACAATCTTTATATTGTTAAAACTTACACCCCAAGGATCTTTGTAGCCCCCTTCTTCTAATTTCTTTTTTATTGAAGATAAATCCATTGGATTTTTAACAATTGTAAAATAATCCTAAAAAGATCACAGAATAGAATCCCATCACAAATGAAACTATAAACAAAAATGTTTACCTAAGTATACATAAAAAAAAAAACATACAGGTATATGAAGAATTTCAGGATTGACTGGTTTTCGAAACGGACCAGATTCAGGTTGAATGTTATAAACCTTCTCAAATAGTGGGAGCAAATTCTCTGTTAACTCTTCAACAGACCAAACTAAATTTTAAAAATATATTAAAAAAAATAAAAGCATGACAATTGATTGGGCATAGCAGCTCCTTGTGATCATGTATTTAGAAAAAAACATAATCATGTCTAAAAAAAATGGCTTTTTTTTAAGTGCTAGATAATTTAATGCTTAGAGGCAATCTAACCCAATGATAAGAACAGGTTGAAAACATTTAGCAAGAATATATTTACAACTGATGCTGTAGCTCCTTTTGAAGCAGTATGTACATATGTATATAAATATCTTCATCAGAACTGGATATAAGTCCTAATTATAGTTAGTCAAACTGTATAGTAATAAAGGATATTGTAGATCTTTTGATCCTCATCATACAACAACCTACTTTTAAAAAGTATATTTTGTTGTGACACCTTTTAGCAGTGAAATTGTTTTAAAAGAGTAAAAATTGGTTAGTAAAAATATTTAGGTAAAATAGTATTTGCAAAGTAAAAATTAGAACTTCTTTAACTAAAAAGAATTTACATTATAAATATTGGCATAAAACTATACCTTTATGAGTCTTTGACCTTTCATCAGGAGCAGGAGTCGATGATGAAGGGCTTGGTGAAGCTTCTTGTTTAACTAAAACTACTGAACTTGTATTTGAAGATATTTGTTGAGATGACTTTTGTCCTATTGAACATGGAGTAGAAGAGGGTTCCACTTTAACAACTGGCTTAACATCAGTGTTAGATCCAGCAATCGATAAATGCTCAGCGTCAACATTCATTGGAGAGGAAATATTTTCATTTTTAATATTCATTGGAGATCTGCTGTGATCAAAATTTACTTCTTGTTTAATGTTACGCACATTAGGCGAAGCACTTTGATCACCATGATTATTGATTAAAAGATTTTGGTTATTAGACAAAGATTGAGACTGAAGCTGAGGACTGCCACTAATTTCAATTTTGATTTGATTAGACCCTAATGCAGAAGGAGGCGGCGTTAGACTATTGTGAAGCAACTGCTGTTGCTGTGGTGGTACTAGTTGGTTTTTTTGTTGCATTATGTTCATTTGCTGTTGTAAATGGAGGTTCTGTTGAGCATAAATGAATTGTTGTTGAGGAACCTGCTGCTGCTGTTGTTGCTGTTGGATAGCTTGTAATTGTTGGTTGTTCAATGGAGGATTTTGAAATGAAGAAAGCTAGACATTTTTGAAAACGAAACAACTTAAGATATTCTGCCTTAAGGAAATGGAGTTATATAATAGCACTATTACATTTATTTGTGAAATTTCAGACACTAATTAACAATACGGTAATTTATTTAAAATGAACAACTTCTAACAGTTTTCAAATTAAATGATTTAATGGGAGATTAACCCAGGGCTCAAATAATGAAATCTTAAGATAGCAAAATAATATCTTAACCATCTTAAGGTCCATATATACAATATTATGTTTATCTTAATATTATCTTATCTTAGTATAAATACTAAGATAAGATGATACAGTTTATTTATGTATATTTAATTATACAATATATTTTATGCCAATGTCTGGACGCCTTAAAACACTATACTTGAATTGAAAGGTTTATCTTACATTAGCACGTTGGCGCTGTCCCATCACATTCATACTCCTTTGTAGACCTTTCGGGTTCATATTGGACATCATGGAATTAGGCTGATTATTTATATGTTGGAGAGATTGAAGATTTGGTTGTTGCAAAGAATTAAAAGAGTTCATACTGTTTGATACATTTCCGGTATTACTGAGATAATCTGATACATTGACATTATTTTGATTAAGATTTGGAGTCCCATTTGGCTGAGGCTGTTGTTGTTGTTGCACTTGCTGGAATGCCATATTAAGATTTGTAGACACCTGAACATTCATATTTGAAACTGGCTGCAGACTAATATTAGCAGGATTCATCATATTGTTTGGTCCATTTATTTGATTTTGGCCTAAAATACATAAAACAGAAAAAAATATCAATTGTATGCAATTTTTTAAGGGATAAAAAATAATTAGCAAACTTGATATTAAAAAAACCTTGTTGCGGATTGAGCAAATTGGGGTTATTTTTTCGTATTCTTTCCATACGTTTTTCTTCAAGGTCTTTTTGTATCTTATATATTTTTTCAGCCAAGAGATGAAAGTAATCTTCCTGAAAGAAAAAAAAAAGACAATTACTCATCAACTGAACATATATACCTACAACTAAAGAATGTAGTGGCTGTAACAGTTTAAATAGTTTTAAAATATACATAAAATTATTAAATAAAGCTCTGAAAATAATAGAACATTTATACAGAGCAAACTCAGAAAAACATTTATCATATATAAATAATTCATTTTGCCATAAAAGAGAATGATAAAACAGACTGAAAACTGGCAGTAAAATATTACCTTGCTTGCCGCAGTACTATACATGTCATCTTCCACTTTCTGTGCATATAATACAAGGTTTTCCATTTGTTTATTTTTCATAGTCATAGGATCATTTCTGGCTTTTGGTATAATTGCTGACACTCTGATATGAATTTAAAAGATTAAGAGTTGTAAAGAAATTGTTGAGAATAAAAAAACTCAAAATTTTCTAATCATTTAAGAGATTACATTAAAATTGAGTTAGATTTATAACAAAGTTTTTAACTCAACTCAAAAATTTCAAAACAGATAATACAGAAAAAGTCCTAATATTTGAAGAAAAAAAAAAAGAAAAGGAAAAAAAAAATTAGAAAATTTTTTACAATCTTTCTACAAGGTGATTTCGTTGACTTTGAGTAACTGATTTATGCCATGCTTCTCTGTCTTCATTATTTGTAGATGCAGTACTCTGTGTTCTGATTGAAAAGCAATATATTCATTATTGGTTACATACAAAAATATTATTTGCAGTTATTTTTAAATCAATAAAAAATCAAAGAAATTTTATTTACCCTTGTGGTATAGTCCCGCGATTAATGTTATCATTACTAGGATCTGAAAAAAAAATTAATTTAAAAGTCATTAAGAAATGTATTAAAAAAAACTAGTAGAATATTATAAAAAAGAGCTTAAAGTCAAATATCACATGTAAACAAGATACCTCTTGATTCATTTGCAACTAGCCTTCGATTAGGAGGTCCATTTTTTAATGGCAGACAAACAGGACAATCTGTTCGATTGCAAAACTTCCAATGAGAGATGATTTGACGCGATGAGGCACAGTGAGCAACTTAAATAAAAATATATACTTGTTGTAAATGCACTTTTTATAAACAGGTGAAAAGCTTAATATAGGAAGAAAAAAATCAACAAAATCTTTAAATTACCTACACATCTTGAAAAAAGACAATATATACCTTGACAATCTTTGCCTGCCTTACAAATAGTCATGTGATTTAATACACTTTTCATTGTTCTACAATGTGGTAAGTCACAAGGCTTGTATTCACCATTAGGAGCTTGTTGTTCTCTTCGCTGACATTTGTGAGCGTGTAATAATAGAACTAGTTGTTGTTGGATTAGTCTTTTCTTCTCTGGATCAGCTGTAGTAGAAACTGGCACATTCTGATTAACTGGTTGTTGTATCTGCTGCTGATTTAGTGGCTGATTCTATATAATCATTTGTTTATATCATCAATGTGCTGACAAGAGTCAGTAATTAATACAAACTCATTACTGAGATAACTAATTTTAAAGAAACTAGATTTTAAAAGATATATCTATAAACGATTTTTAAATTAAATTATGAAAAATAATAATAATGTTTTTTTACAAGGTTTTGTTAAAAAAACTAGTTTTTATATGTGTATATATAGTGACTTCTGTTAAGTGTCTAATTGTCTATAGATTTTCAGTACAATGGCAATATATAGATATATATTATTTTTATACAAATAAACAATATTTAAAATGATAATAATTTAATCAATTACTATACTTATTGTTATCATAATAAGAACAAGATTTCTTTATATATTTAAAAAAAAAAAAACTTATATTACACACCATTTGTATTGATGGATCATTAGCATTCATTGGTCCCATTCTTTGCATTTGTACATCCATAATGTTTTGATTTAGCTGAGGTCGATTCATATTTAATACCATTGGATTTCCACCAACTAAGTTAGGAATTCCCTGTTGAAATCCTCCTGGACCATTAAGCAGAGCATTTCCCATAACATTCATATTGGCATTCATTTCAAAACGCATTTGAGAATGCTGAAAGAAAATGAAAGTAAAACCTTTGTAAAATATTACTTTCACACAAACAAATAATCTTGTTGCATGTGACAGTAAAAAGTTAATAGAAAAATTTAAAAATGTAGCAAAGCTGAAAAACTATTGAATGAACATTAGAGTTCTCTACTTGTTTCTCTGCTATAACAAACCTTAATTCAGTAGCATTGAAGCTGTATATATTTTAAACTTATAACTTAAACTGATATAAAGTATTTACTAGAAGAAAAAGGAATAGTCATAAAAATATATATATATATATATATATATTACCATTCTTTGCATGGGTATCATTCCAGAATTTCCAATATTATTTGTCATCATCATTGCATCCTGACAATTATTTTCTGGCATTCCCATGTTGTTCATTGGAGTATTTATCATTTGATTCATTGGATTAAAATTACTTTGTATAGACGGCATTTTAGGATTCATGCCCATTCTGAATCCTGCTGCTGCCAAATTGTTCCCATACAAACGATTACTATGCATCATGTGCATATTGTTGGTAAAGCCTTGACTCATGTTAAAATTTTGATTCATGTTCATCATATTCATATTTTGTCCCACCCCTGCCATGGAATTAGCCATGCTCATTTGATTATTATAAATAGAGTTAGTAGACATAGCCTGCATTAAACTAATAGGGGTGTTGTTTTGCATCATCGAATTTTGCATTGGATTACTGGTAAAAGAAGACTGAGAAGAAATAGAGTTCATTATTGAGTTTGGAGTGCTGGACATAGGAACATTTGCTTGCATCATACTTCCAGACCTCATGGATGCTGGATTTAACATTGGAGTAGCTGGTGTTGGCATGGCACTTGTACTTACTGGTCCTTGTGGCGGTAAAATTTGGGAGTACATATTCATTCCAGGTTGAGGACTTAGCATTCCCAAGGCTTTTGAAACATTCATTTGTATTCCACTAGGAAGATTAACCAGACCACTTTTTTCCATAGTTGTTTGTAATGATGTTGGACCATTTGAAATAAGGCTTTCATTGGAGGAGTTGATATCATAAGGCTCCAAACTGCTTAGCAGATCATTCCCATTAGCTATAGAGTTTTCATTGCTATCATTGTTAATGATAACATCATCTGGCAAATCATTGAGAATGTTTTCATATGAAAACCCTAGCAGTACAAAAAATTTAAATTTAAAAGTCTGGCATTTACTTACAAAGTAATTATTAGTTAACTTTATTAATTTTAATAATCAAATACATATATCAATATACAACAAAAAATTAATTTATCTTATCATAAAAAACAAAACAACTTATATGTAACATGATTTACTTTCTAAAACCTAATTGCAAATCAACAAATACTAGTGTTTTTAAAGGTCTTGTTGATTTGTGGAAATTTGTGGAAAAATCTTAAACAATAGCAAGTATAAAATCTAAATATAAGTCTAAATGACCTAAAGAATTATCTGGATTAATGACTGCCGTGTTGAATAAAGCATGTACCTTTTATAATGTACACTAAATAAACAGGCAATGCAAACAGTAGAATTATACATGTAATTATAATGGCATTTCACTTTAAGGGTTACAGTTAGCTTTAAAGTTAAACTATTTTATTTAAATAATATAAAAGACCTAATAGCTAAGCATGAGAATTGTCAAATGATACTAAAAATGGTAAATGAGGACTTTTTCTGGAGTTACCTAACAAAGATTTTCAATAGCAATTCACACACAAATATGTAAATAGATATATAAATTAAAAATCTTTATTATTATGTATTATCTTATTTATGGGTAAAAGTAAAAAAAAGACATTTAGCACTGAAAAGTAAAAAAAAGACATTTAGCACTGAAGTTTTACCTGAATAATTTTCGCAAAGTAAACAGAAGGAAACTGTTTATTATTAAACAATAATTTAAAATGATAATTATCAATATAGTTGCTAATCTAGTGATAAACTATCAACTGCTTATTACAAATATTCAAAAAAATAATTCTTACAAAAATTAGAATTAATCTAAAAACTATGTAATTTAGATACATTGGTAACTTCAACACCTTTGAATGCAATTCTTTTTTTTTTTTTTTTTCTGCACAAAATCAGAAATTAATCAAAAGGGTTAAAAAACTGAATTGCAAAAGTTTTTTAGATTTATACTGAAATGTATTAATTTGAACTAATACCTAAACTCATATCTTTATTTATTTCATGTAAAAATTTATCAATATTTAAACTTTTATAACAAAATTTACATGATAGTTAGTGTTATGAAGATTTTCAATTTTTGAGCCCATTATGAATTCTATTAAATTATCTATTAGCAATTAGACTTTTGAGAAAGGTTATTTGTGAGAACTATTAGTAAGTTAGATTAATAAATTAAACCAAACATACAAAATAGAGAAAGCAACTTTTATACATAACTTCATTAAGGATAAAACTATTTTAAGTCTCATTTGCAGTTTTAGACTGCACATGTTAAGAGAAAATTTATCTTCAGTATCAAGTTAAAAGTAAAAAAATAAGTGGTCATTATATACCTCCTGAATGATCTGCAATTGGCGTTTCTAGGGGTGAATCAGCTCTTGGTCGCTTTGAAGGAGGTCCTTTACTTTCTCCCATACGATCTGGCTCAGACATCATTTTTGAATTGTCAACTTTAGGGTTTCATATTTTTCTTTTTACGACTCACATTGACTTTTTTGAACAAATGCAGTATTTTGTGCAGATTTTTCAAATTAAAATTTACATTTCTATAAGCATCTAAAAATTAGACCTTTAGAGTTAATGGTCCTTAATGTTTCTAACTTACTTACCTTGAACTGATAACATAAACAAACAAAAATCAGTGAAATATCAAAATGGCCACCGTTTACCATAATAAAATGGCATTTTATGTTTTCGACTTAAATAAAGTAGCTTTTCTATCATCATTAGTTAGTACATGATAAAAATTTTAACAACTAATCTAAAGATAAAATAGGTACCACACAATTTTATTTCACAATAGTGATGATTTTTCAGCATTTATACACACAAAAAAAATTATTGAAAATCTCTGTAAACTTTTTACGGAGAACATCAAGCGAAACACAGACTTCGCGGGGGATCAAGTAGGAAAAATCGTCACTTTGCATATATTAACATAAATCATCTTTTAAAAGCCGTTACTTGTTGAGTTAGCATTTAGTTACTTAGACTCTGGTTTTTCTCCTAATACATTAAATAATTGTTTAATTTTATTAAGTAAATATTAAAATTTTAAAATCAACTTTGAATTAGTTAACTTTTTTATTCAGTTTTAGTATCAGCTTCTTAAATAAGAGAACTTTAAAAGTTTGGAGAATTAAGAAAAATTCCGCTTAAAAGCTGATCTCAGACAGAACTAACTTAAAGCGAAATGTGAACTTCGACTTGACCGCATTTTAAACTATCAAAATAAGCAACGTCGTAAACTCCGGCATCTCTTCTATGAAATGTTAAGTTGAGAACAGAAAAGCTGTAAAAATAGGAAGTGCATAATAGGTATTAGTCTAGTAAAAGGAATTTTAAACTCTGTGTTTCTTAGTGAAACTATAAAAAAACACGAGATTGGATTTTTGTTTTGCTTTTCATTTTTTTGCTTTAGATTTAAAAATATACTCCAGACTCTAAAATGTTACAAATACTTGATATTACAAATGCTTATAGCATACTGCTTTCTTAAAGATAAATAGCTTTATCTGTTTTTTTGTTATTATGATAGTTTGCATAAACATTAGAAAGTTTCTAGTATGGTTGTAATTAAATGTTAGATCATATTCTTGTGTATTATTATTATTATTATTATTATTATTATTATATATATATATATATATATATATATATATATATATATATATATATATATATATATATATATTCTTTCCATATATGCATAATAGTTAATTTGATAAATTCACTTTTTTTTTTAGCAAAAGATATTGAACAAGAATGGCGCCTCAGCTGAGAAAACTTCTACACCGAAAGATCATTGCAAATATTTTGATTGGTTCTGGGCTGGGATTAGCAGCTGGTTGTGTCTGGAAATTTGGGTATGCAGAACCAAAGAAAGCCAAATATGTTGAATACTATAAAAATTTTGATGCAGATAAAGCAGCGAAAGAAATGGAAGCTAGACTAGCTGCAAAAGGAATTTCAATTTAAAATTACAAATATTTAATTTGAGTTATGGCATAAAAACATTTTATTGTAATTTGATTGTTATCAAAATATGAATTGCAACTTATTAGTTCGTTATATTTCTTTAAGATAATTTTTTTAGTTACATTTATTGCTTAAAAGAATGAAAAGTTCCTATTTTGATTAACTATATATTTGCATACAAGTTTGGTATAACTTCTAAGAACCTTTCTTGTTAGTATATGACCTGCAGTTATTTTCTGCAATAAACTAAATTTTCTAAAAAATCTATGTGATTTTGTTGTAACTAAAGTTTTGAAAAGTACAAGCAATCAATCAGAATGTTGAAGCTATAAGAAACAATCTAAAAAAATTTTCTTTTGACTCAGTGTAATCTATCATGTTTCTAGTAGAACTGCATATTAAGCCCTGTGACTACAGTGGGTTTTGGTAAAAGGTTCAATGCAAAATGTCAGTTTTAAATAAAGTTTACAATAGTTTTTTGTTAAAGGATTCATAAACAAAATAAGTGTCAGTCTTCACTAAAAAGAATTGGTATATATATATATATATATATATATATATATATATATATATATATATATATATATATATATATATTATGGGTAGCCCTAACAAATACAATTCTGAATTACAATACTTTATATAAAATAGAGAAAAGTATTTTTTATGCTTTATTAAATTAAAAGTATTTTAATTAAATCATAAAAATTGTGCGTAAGGAAAAAAATTCGATTTTCAAATCATGAGCTGGAAAATATTAAAATTTAAGAGAAATCGGTTAAAGAAGTTCAAGTTAGTCAAGAAGCCGAGGCAGTATTAAAAATTAACCGCGATTAGTGTGGGTTTTGAAGTTGAATTTTTACATGCATCGATCCCAAGTTAAGCTTCTACATGCACTGGCCGATCATAATCCTTCAAAATGGCGTACACTTGATTGACTATGTACCACTAGCGGTTTGAATTTATGCGGATGTGACACTTAAAAGGATGATCCACAGTAAATTGCTTCTGTTTTATTTACAGATTTCGTCTGATCCAGCTTACTTTGATTTATTCTTCTCCGCTTGCTATAAATTTCACAAACAAAAGAATGAAGACAAATGGGTTTAAAAATTTAGCCATCCGAGTGAACCTGAGGCTGGAGGCTCCTAAATAAAAGTCTTATATCTGTGTAAAAGGCCACTCCTATTCTAAAAATAGAAGATGTTTATGTCATTTCGTATTTAACCGAAGCAATTTCTTATTCTGGAATAGTCACTTGTCTAAAGTGAATCCTAGTTACTTTATTTTCAATTCCTGAAATAATTTCTTTTGTTTTTGTGGGAGTTTAGTAGACTCATATTAAACGACAGTATTGATCTTTTTTCGTTTCATAGTACATATTTTAAGAATCAATATATGTTTGTGGAGTGCTTAGGTTTTATTTTTCAACAAATTTAATGAAGGCCCAGCCAAGAATTTTGATAATGAACGGTATCTTTAAAATCAAGCTATAAATACCTTAATATTTCAATGTAAGCTATCTGTGCTATTTCGCCGACAAATCTCAAATGCTTGTTAATGAACCTCAATTCAGTTCTGTAAAATTTTCTTTTAAAAGTAGATTTGGACTATTTCTAGACGGCTTTGCAAGGAAAGTCTTTTTTATTACTATTTGAAAGAGTAATTATATCTGGTGCACATTTCTCTGTATTGTTAAAACTAATATAACTTCTGTATGTAGCTACGTCTGCTTGTAAGTGATTCTTTTTTCTGGATCCTAAAATCCTTATCTATAACGTAATTTGCTTCTTTTTTTTTTTTCAATAGCGTTTTTTTGGATTTTTGCTCTGATCTAACTGAATTACATTCAAAAAAGTTGAAAGTATGTTAAACACTTTACTAGTGTAAAAATATCAATACTAAGATACTTGATAGGAAGAACATTTATTCTTTTCACTCCAAAAAAACTCCGTTCATACCGCTATTGGACAGAACGTTAACGAACGGAAAAGGACGGAAAAACCAAACGCCGAATGAAATACGAAACGCAAGAAACTAGGGAAGCCTACATGCATTTTCACAAGCTAGAATATGCGGGACCTTTTAATTATGGATTTAAATCTAAAAGAAGAACGCTAAATGCGACTGAAGCGGTTGTTTGCTGTGAGAAAAATATATGACAATTGCCTCATACTCAGGAAAATCTTTAAATCAAACGGTACAGACCTAGTTGGAATGAAGTTAAAGTGTTCAGAAATTCCATTACACCATTATAAAAAATTTTTTTTCCTCAACTATTTGTTAGTGTGTATGCGGACTTAAGGCTGTAAGAACTTTAACTCTTTTTCCCAGGGGGTACAACAACGTCAAGAAGTATGGTTTGCTACTTTCTTAAGTTCTAAAAGCATCGTCATCTAAAAAAAAGAAAAAGTTTAAAAGCGTAAAGGAACAAGGAACTAAATATTGCCTCTGCCTGAACTTTAGGCAACGTTGATGACTTTTTGTGTGTAATCATGAAATATTTCTTCCTCGTTGATAAGAAGTTCGTTACACTTTATTAGAATTTTGATCACTTTCATTTTCACTTTCCTGCTTCGCTACTTTTTTAGTATAAATGAGTTTAGAGTAGTTCATGTGATAAATAGTTTCAGTTTAGATGATTTAGACTACAGAAAAGACAAAATTTCTAATGATGGTAAAACCGAAGAGGAATTGGTAAAACAAAGTTTGGAAGATCCGGTAGTTAAACTTTTGGTTGCTACAGGTAACCAAATCTTATTTGGAAACAGACCAATTATGAAAGGGTGCTTTAAAAATATTGGCGGAGCTTACCTAGTAGTTGCAGAGAGATGGAGCATTTGTAAAAACTGTGCAAAGAGAGGACATCAGAGTGATCCTGCATTCGCAGAAATACATCATGAGTCGACAGAAAAATATTTTTATTTAAAGATATATTAGTAGTAGAAAAAGGCCGGTTCTGGCGCATTTCATGCTAAGCTAGGATTGAAGTAGAATAATTTTCTTATCATGCGCCAGAACCGTAGAAAGTAGAAAAAGGCCGGTTCTGGCGCATTTCATGCTAAGCTAGGATTGAAGCAGAATAATTTTCTTATCATGCGCCAGAACCGTCATGTAGTAAATCGTTGATGAAACAAATCTCATAATCTAAAAGATGTTGTGTTTTTTAGATGTGTAATTTCATGATGAAAGTATATCATGAAATTTTAATGAGATTTTTTTTTTTGATCATTATAGAATTAAATTTAGAAAAGGGATGCTTGAAAAGGGTGAATTTGGTCCTAGAAGTAAACCAGATCCAACAGATTCATATTTTTTACCGTTTTTGGAATAAACTCCTTCTTTTAAGGAGCTTCCACTTACCCACGGTGTTAAAAACATTCCTGATCCTGCAGCAGTCATTTTCATTCCTTTTCCGTTCTTTTTCAAGTAAATGACACCTTTTCCAGCAATTTTATCGACCATGGCAGCTCCTGCAGAAGATCCAACACCTGCTAATAATCCGGTAGCCAAAGCAGGAACGACTCTCGTCGCAAGTGTGCTACCTAGCATCCCCAAGAGTGGAAGCAAAGCACCGATAAATCCGCCTTCTATTTTGGAGTTGTAGGATAATTGTTTTTTGCTCAGTTTGAGGGTGACTCCGGTTCCTTTGGTGTACGCTTTTGTAATTTTATTCAATTGGGCTTTCGTCACTGCAAGAATGTGTTCACCGTCTAGATCTGAATGAGTTAGTCTTATATGAACGTCACTCTTTTCTCGAATCGCTTTTTTTATTTTATCAGCTTGTCCTTGTGAAATGTTTAGTTGTACTTTATGGTAGTTGCTCATTTTATATACATAGGAAAATATTTATTTCACTTCTCGTATGTGATATCGGATAGCAATGTTTTCGCCGCGAAAATCGATAAGTTCTCCGTCTTGATCAACGATTTTTGTAATCATCGTGGAAATCGAGCTCAATTTTACAGGGAGGTAAATCAAATGAGCAGGTCTTTCAACGATTTTATAACCAGGTGCTACTTTTGGATAAAAGGTGTAAATGGCGGTTGAATGTTTCCCGTTCACATAGGAGGAGCCAACCACATTGTTGAGAACCCTGATGGAGTTGATCGTTGTAATTCTAGAAATGTCGTCAGACTCGTATTCCGAATTGGGATCCAACTGTCTTTTTGTAAATCCCAGTACGGACGCGATACTGTTGTCCACGTTAAAATCCAGCATATAATTTAAGCCTAATTTAACGTTTGTTTTTAAAGTGTGTAAGTTACCTGTAATTTTGATGTTTTCAGCATTGTAACTGATTTTATATGTAGAAATGAAACTAGGGCTTTGGGCTGTGTAATTTTTTATCGTTTCTGAAACAGATTTTTGCAAATAAGTGTTAATGTCAGAAATGTCATAGCTCCCTACTGGAATGACGATATTTTCCCATTTCGCTCCATTGTTCATGCTATACCTGAAAGAATTGTTTGTACTGATGATGTTTGGAAAGCTGTTATACGTTTCAAGGCCTAAAAAAGCCATTTCATACTTCTTCCCATCATCAAAAACGATTTTATCTAAAAAATCTGTAATGATTATGCTTGAATGCCCATCAGCGTCGATTGTAAAGCTTGTCATTTTATAATTTGAGATTTTTTATTTAGATCTTTTAAAAAAAAATCATTCATTGGGGAAATAAAAAGTGTCAAGTCCACTTCTATATTTTCCTTCATCCTTCTTAGAGGACAGATCAATCACAGCAAATCCGTGAGGTTGAGACCAGCATTTCTTGCAAAACTTTTTAAATTCTTCTTTCCCCATATCGCTAGAAACATGATCATGATAAATGTGGTTTATATTCTTCGAATCCTGTGGAAACAAGCAAATGAAATTGGTGTTTTCTCTTATGGTTTGTCTAGGTAACATAAAATAATTTTGTGCTAGATAGAAACAATCCACGTTGGAATGTCTTCCTCGGATGTAATATTTTTCGCATTTGTTTTGCTTGTATAACTGCAAATCGTCAAAGATCATCAGATTGTTTTTGGAGGGATCGAGATCTTCAGGTTCTGGCACGTCGTCTGCTGTTTCGAAAAATTGACATTCCATGTCTGCTTTGTCTCCCCATTTTTTTGAAATATCTTCAATCACGCATTCTGGGCTCATGTTTAATCTTTCTATTTCACCTTGAACTTTGAACAAGTCGAGAATGATCTCTTTTGGCAATCTTTTTTCAAATGACCTTTTCAGTATTTTATACTCTGGTTGAAAAAGGGATTTACCAAACACTTGTAAATGGTTGTAATCTAACCAACCAGGCTTGAGTAGTAAATTCAACAGCAACGTTGTTTTTCCACAGCCAGACTTTCCAACAATGATTCCTCGTATACTTCTTGGTAAAAGTTCATTGTTGTTTCTTTTGCTTTTGCCGGTATTCCATGACAAATCAGTAATATCCATTTTTATATTAAAAAATTTATATTTAAATATAAAAATGTACTGCGTCAAATGTAAGAGAAACACAGAGACAGAAAACTTGCGTCATGCGATAAGCAAAAACAATAGAAATATGCTCAAAGGAACTTGCTCCGTCTGCGGATCAACCAAAAACAAATTTGTTTCGTCTGTCAAAGGAGGAGACTTGGTTGAATCGATTAACAAACTCTCTAACAAAATCAAACTTCCATGGGCAAAGTTTCCAGGAGAAATGCACGTCCCAGGGATGAACTTTGCAGGACCTGGTACGAATTTAGACAAAAGGCTAACTTCTACAGACATGTATCAAGATTGGAGCAAGCCGGTGGACAGAGTGGATAACGCAGCCTACCATCACGATCTCGCTTATAAATATTTTAACGACAAGCAAAACAGAAATCTAGCAGATCAAATGATGCTTGAAGAAATGAACTCTATACAAAACCCTACTCAGAGAGAAATTAACGAACGAAAAATAATTGAGCCCATCATCAAAGCCAAAGCCAAATTCGGATTAGGAGTGAAAAAAATCAAAGATTTTTCCACAGATTCAAAAAATCTGAAAAAAAACCACCGGAGAAAATAAAATGGACAGATCAGCTTGCAAACGAGCTTCATAAACCGATGATTCAGAATTTTAGAAGAAGAAAAGTATTTGTGAATAATAGGGATGAAATATGGGCTGTTGATTTGGTTGACATGCAATCGTTTTCAAAATTCAACAACGGGATTAAATATTTGCTCATGGTGATTGACGTGTTTTCAAAGTATGGATGGATTGTTCCATTAAAGAGTAAGACTGGAGTTGATGTAGCCAACGCTCTTAGCAAAATATTCGAGAAAAGAAAGTGTATGAAGATGTGGGTAGATAAAGGAAAAGAATTTTATAACAAGCATGTAAAAGCTCTAGGTGTGTCGTTATACTCTACTGAAAATGAAGAAAAAAGTTCTGTTGTCGAACGATGGAATAGAACGATGAAAGAGAAAATGTTTAAATACTTTTCAGCTAACAACACCAATAGATACATTGGCGTTTTAGACAAAATGGTAGATGACTACAATCACACCAAACACTCTTCCATTAAAATGACTCCAGTTGAAGCGAGCGATGAAAAGAATAAAAGCAGGGTATGGATGAGCCTCAATGGAAAGTTGCAAGCAGAAAGACGAGAGCCTAAATTTTCCATGGGTGATAAAGTGAGGATCGCCAAAAAGAAGTCTCATTTTGAAAAAGGATACACGCCAAGATGGACAGATGAGGTTTTTACTGTATCAAAAATTCAGTACACAGACCCGCCCACATATAAAATATCAGACCATCATGGTGAAGAGATACAAGGTACCTTTTATGAACAAGAAATGCAAAAGACCTATCAAGACGTATTTAGAATTGAAAAAGTCATTCGCAAGCAAAAGAGCAGATCCTTAGTAAAATGGCTAGGATATCCTGATACGTTCAACTCTTGGGTGAACAATAAAGAATTGATTTCTATGCAAAAAGGATCTTAAAAATCGAAAGATTTTCATTGATCCTAAAAGGATTTAAATAATTTTCTTTTCTTTATAAAAAATGTCATTTACTCATAAGTATAAAAGAAATGTCCAGGAATTAGAATGGAACGGTTTTGAAACGGTGTTGAAGCATATGGAAGAAAGAATTGGATCTTTAGAGAAAAGAAAACAGAGTCATAGTATTATAACCAAGACTAAATTGGAACACCCTCCTCAGTTAAACATAAACAACCAGTACGAGATTTTTGCTCAAAAGGAAATAAAATTTCAGCCCCTTTCGCACAAACAAATATCTTTATCCATCGGGCTGAAATTAGACAAAGGTATTGCAGTCGTGACGTTGACGAATAAATTAAAAGATCAGCTTAGATATTATAAAAACGATATTATTCTTTCAGATTCTGCAGATGACATTATTATAGAAGTAAATAGTAATAGTGAACGCGATGTTACCGTCAAAAAAGGAGAGATGCTTTGTAAAATATCGCACATCGATTTGAATTAAATACTTTACGTAAAGAAAATAAATGGAAATAAACAATAAACTTTATCCAGATCTAGCAACGGCTCCATTCTATGAAGAGCATCATTACAGACTTCAAAAAATAGGAGAAATCCAAAAGGAGATTGAATTGGAAAAGGAAAAAAGAATGACTTTGAGCAAAAAGTACCATCGAGCTGTAAGAATCATCTCTTTTGCAGATGATTCAATGCAAGCCTTATGTATCGCTCTTGGTGCTGTTGGAGTAGGATTTTTAACCACCATTGCAGCTGCTCCTGTTGCGATTGCTTGCGAAAGTGTGGCTCTAAGTCTTGGTTTTTTATCTATCGTTGGAGGTCAAGTTAATAAAAAATTGGCTTTAAAAGCAGAAAAGCATGAAAAAATAAAAGTGCTTGCAGATTCAAAACTAAACACCATAAGCGATCACATTTCAAAAGCGTTGAAGGATGATGTTGTGAGCGATTCAGAATATGAATTGATTTTGAATGAACTTCAAAAGTTTAAGTCTATGATGAGTGAGATAAGATCCACAAATAAAAATGCTATTGACGAAGTGACCAAAGAGTCTTTAATCAATGAGGGAAGAGATCAAGCGATCAAAGCCTTTAACAACATGTTTAAAAAATCATAATGATTTTCCAGGATTTCACAAGTGAATTTAAAATAAATAAAAACGTCAACTCGGGGTTTTTATTTAAGTTTTTTTTCTTGTGATTAAAAAAAATGTCATTTTTTAAAATACTAGACCCTAAAAAGAGGGCTGAAATTATTAAAAATATTAATGAGAACAGAAAACAAATCTATGAAGAAAGCCTCAACAGAAACATTTCAAATGCCAATTATCAGAGTGATTTGAGTCAGTTTTATAAACCTCTCATCGAAAGCAATGAAAAGATGATCAAGAGTATTGAAGAAAAAGTGAATAACGAGCCTGCTCATGTGGATGAGTCTAATCCATTAGGAGATATTTCATCCCAATATTTAGAAATGTATAATACGCGATTTACAAACAATGTAGTTAAAAGAAATTTCGAAATTAGTAAAATTGGAAAAAAAAGGTTCTTTGGAAAAATGGAGGTGCAAGTAGATGGAAATGATATCATTGTTGGAGGAAAGAGGTATGAAGGAACAGAGGGTCTTTGGAGTCTTATGACGGAACCTGATTCTATGAACAAATGGAGCGATGTGAACGATGAAGATTTGGAAAATTATTCGAAAATTTTGTTCGACACTGGAGCTATTTACTCAGAATCAAATCCAAACAGAGCAAAAAGCTCCAGACTAGCAAAATACACGGAAATTATAAAGCCCATTTGGGATAGATTTAAAAGTCAAAATAGTGTTAAAAGAACAGGTAAAGGAATCATTATTCTTCCAAGCGACCCCAATGCTCTTGTAGAACAGCTTGAATTGAGCATCGCTGCTGGTCATGCTGGAAATCAGACCTCTAAAAACGTAGCTGTCGCCATTTGTGATGAATTGCTAAGACAAAAAGAGATAAACAAAGAGCAATACAAACATCTACAAAGAAGTATATATCAAAAGATATAAAAAAATATTTACCCATTTAAAAAATGCTAATCATAAACAACAGATGATATGTTAAAAAGAACGTTTTTGGAGGAGGAATTGTGGATACGATTAAGAATTTTTTGAGAAGGGCTGCTGCCTCTAACGCATCAAGATCTTCTTTGAGCCTGTTAAAAAAGGCGGCAAAGAGCGAACTGGGTAGAGAAGCCATCCTGGCCGCAAAATCTGCTGGTAAAGAATTGGCTACTTCAGCTATATCTACTGCCAAAGATGTTGCTATTGACAAGGGTAAAAAAGCGATCGAAAAAGTGTACTCAATCACTGGGACGGAGAAACCAGAGATGCAAGCCAATAGGGGGAGTCCAGCCGATAAGATCAATACGTTAGTGAACGACGTGGTTAAGCCCATAGATGATTTGCATAAATTGTTATATGGGTCGTCCATTAAGAAATCTACAAGGAGAAGAAAAATGACAGAAGAAAATGCAGTTAAAATTCAGGATCTTGTTTGACTAGGGAGTGGGATGCGCACTGCATGAAGTGATCTCAAAGAATTTTATTGATCCTAAAAGGATTTAAACTTTTTTTATTTCTTATATAAAAATGATTAACGCCGACAGATTAAGAGTAACAGAAAAACCAGAATATGACACTGGTATTGAAAAAATTGATTTCTATGAGTACCTTCCATCAAATCTCGATTTAAATAATTCAACCGACATCACCTTTGAAATTGATTGTCAGTCTGTGCATACAGTTCCGTCAGAGGCGTACGTCCTCATCGAAGGAGTGTTGAAAAAAGCAGATGGAACTGCGTACACAGCAACGGATAATATTACCTTGGTGCACAATGCAATGATGTATTTGTTTAGCGAAATCACTTACGATTTAACAGGGGCTCAAGTAGAAAGAGTGACAGAACCAGGCCAAGGAACAACGATGCTTGGATTGCTAAAATACCCTTATGCATTTCAGGTGGCGGAAGGTCTTAAACAGATGTGGTATAAGGATTCGTCAAACGCCACTGGAAATGGTGGGTTCATCGTGAGGAGAGATCATTTGTTTGCAGACACCACATCCATTGGAGCATTTTCGTTTAAAATACCCTTGAGACACATTTTTGGATTTTGCGAAACCTATGATAAAGTTGTTTACGGTTTCAGACACACCATTAAATTTACAAAGAAAGGAAATGACGATGCTATATACAGAGCTGAGAGTGTTGCTGCAGGAACGATTCGTTTGTCGAAATTCAGACTATTCATGCCTAGACTTGAATTGGACTTGACTGAGAAAAATAATTTCTATGACTTGATGAAGAGTAAGTTGACCATACCAGTAGCGTTTAAATCAAACAGAGTTGAAAGGCAGATTGTACCAGCTGGAATAACGCAATTCAATTGGTCTCTTGGAAGAGCCACAGACAAGAGCAGTCCTAGATTCATACTGCTCGCACTTCAAACAAATAGAAATCAAAGTCAAACTGTGAATCCGTCCATATTCGACCATTGCGATGTCAACAATTTTTACGTGACTGTCAATGGGATAAAATACCCCAATTACAATTACGACTTGAATTTTGGAGAGAAGAAAATTACACAAGCTCATTCGGACGCTTTCTCGTTCGACGATAGATATTATGGAACAAATGAGCTTGTTTGCCAATCTGGTTTATCTTTGCTGGAGTATAAAAATTTATTCCCGATATTCTTGGTGGATATAAGCAAGCAAAAAGAAAGAGTAGTTTCTGAAACTGCTGAATTGGTTGTCAATGTTCAATTCCGTACTGCAACACCTGCAAACACTGTTATTTACGCGGTGATTGTTTCAGACAAACTGTTGAGCTTCCAATCTAATGGAACTAACATGATAGCTATTTACTGATTATAGTTCCTTTTAGGATCAATGAAATTCTCTGATTTTTAAAATCCTTTTAGGATCAATGAAATTCTTCGAATTTTAAAAAAATACACGATTCGAACTCTTGATAAAATGATTTAAATAATTTTTTTTCATTACATAATAAAAACATGAGATATACAGTGAAGGATTTGAAAAAATTGTTAAGAGAAAATGGTGTTTCAAGAACATCAAACCATTTAATGACGCTGATGATGATTGCTATCGAGAACAAGCTCATCGATAAGGATACGCTTTTGGAAGATTCGAAAGAAGATAGGCCTGTAGGCAGACCTAGAAAGAGAGCAAAAAAAGAAAAGCCGAATGAAAGTAATCCTAAATATGCTCGTCTTCATAATATTAGAAATACTCCTGTCGTTGTGAGAATCACTAATGTAGAAACGGGTGAGGTGACTGAATACAATTCCCTTTACAAAGCCATTAACGAGACGAAACATGGGTGCAAATACTTTTATAATCGAAATGGGAAAGTAGATGATAACGGTATAAAGATAGAAATTTTAAATTCTGATAACATTTTATAACTTTTCACAAAAAAGTTACAAAATTGAAAAATGATATAAATAAAAATCTTACTCTATAAAAAATGGAAAACAAAACTGTCAAAGAATTAAAAGAAATCGCTAGAGAACGAAATGTTAAATATTATTACAGGATGAAAAAAGCAGATCTTGTAAGAGCTCTGCAGTCAGCTCCTGTTCCAAGACCTGTTCCAGCTCCTCGTCCTGCGGTTCAAAGACCTGTTCCAGCTCCTAGGCCTGTTTCTAACGACTTGATTTCATTCGGACCTGCTCGCTTACAAAATCATGCGACTACTAGAGTTGAAACATCTATTGTTGATGAGTCTGTTTCAGATTCATCGCCCGTTATCCTACCAAGACCTGTTCCTGCTCCTCGTCCTGGATTTTTTTCAACCTTGGCATCAGCTGCGAAAAAAGTTTCTTCTTTTGTTTTTAATAAATTTAACGATGTCGTAGAATGGGTGGAGCCCTACATCCCAGAACCGATCAAGAAAAAAGTAGACAATGTAGGTAATGAATTGAGAGAAAAAATAGACAATTTAAAAGCCATCGTGAGATCAACCGTTTACAAAAGTCCTATCGAGTTTAAATTAACCAAACACGCTGTGAAGAATGTGACTAGACAATATTCTTATGAAGCTAAACAAAATCAACAAGATGCTTCCGCATTTTTAGACATGGTTAAAGAGGGGGCTATAAAAATGATGAACCAAAATAAAAATACCAAAGTGAACTTTGTTTTAAAATGTACCATGACTCGTGCGAGTATTACCACTGGGGAGGAAATCAGTCTCACTTTTCCTTTTGCAAGTAAGTACGCCATTGTCTTGGAAGCAACGGATTTAGAAGAGTTATATAATACATCCAAAGGAGAAATTCTAGAGAACATAGTTAAATTTAATAGTAATGGATCCAACTGGAGAATGTCGAGAATTTTAAAAATAGATATGAATGTGATTAATTATGAGCCTATGAGAGCTTCATCATGGATAGAACTGGATAAATTTCTGAAAAACAAAAAGGCAATCATTAATATAAAAAATAACGACAACGAATGCTTCAAATGGTGTGTGACTAGAGCCTTGAACATGAAAAACAGAGACAACGAGAGAATGGATAAAGAGCTCATTGAAAAGTCAAAAGACTTCCATTGGGAAGGAATAGAATTCCCAGTCAAGCTAGAACAAATCGAGAAGTTTGAGAAGAACAATCCTGACATAAGCATCTCTGTTTTTGGATTTGAAGACAAACAACCTTACCCTTTGAAAAAATTAAAATATTTCGATAGAAAGCATCATATCGACTTGTTATTCATTTCAAACAAGACAACGAGTCATTATTGTTTAATTAATAATTTCAGTCGACTTATGGCCTCTTCAACATCGAAGAAGGAGCATAAGAAATATTTTTGTAGGAATTGTTTACAAGGATATTCTTCTCAAGAAGCGTTAGACAAGCATTGTACTTATTGCAAAGAGCATAGTTGCGTTCGAGTTGAGCTTCCTAAAGAAGGTTCATCCGTAAGCTTTAGCCAAGTGGGAAGATCCATGAGAGTTCCGTTTGTGGTGTATGCTGATTTTGAAAGTCGCATCATACCTATCAGCACATGCAATCCTGATGAAAAGCAGTCTTTTACCAAACAGTATCAAAAGCATGTTCCAAGCTCGTACTGTTATTATATCAAATGCTTTGACGAAACAGTATATAAAGGAAAGCTGGAGACCTATACTGCGACGAGTGAAACAGATGATGTAGCTGGTAAATTTGTAGAGAGTATTGAGAAGGATATTATAGAGATTTACGAAAGCACTAAATTTCCAAAAAAGATGGTGATCACTGAGGAGGATGAGAAGAATTTTAAAGAGGCTAAAGTATGTCATATTTGTAAAGAAGATCTTACAACCGATAGAGTGAGAGATCATTGTCATCTCTCAGGAAAATATAGAGGTGCTGCTCATAGCGATTGCAATACAAAATATGAAGTTCCAAAATTCTTCCCTATCGTTTTCCACAATTTATCTGGTTATGACTCTCATTTGTTCATCAAGAAACTCTCAGGTGGAAAATTAAGCTGCATCCCCAACAATGAAGAAAAGTACATTAGCTTTTCAAAAGAAATCAAAGTGGGAGAGTTTGTGGGTAAAGATGGAAAGACTCGTGATGTAAAGCGAGAATTGAGATTTATCGACAGCTACAGATTCATGGCTAGTACTTTAGACAGTTTAGCTAAAAATCTTACCGATGATCAATGCAAAAACGTTGCAAAATATTATTCAGGAACCCAATTTGATCTATTGAGAAAAAAAGGGGTGTATCCCTATGAATGGGTGGATACGATGGATAAATTTTCTGAAACACAATTGCCTCCTAAAGAGGCGTTCTATTCCAGGCTTTGTGATGAGGGAATAAGCGATGAGGATTATTTACACGCTCAAAAGGTATGGAAAGAATTTAACTGTCAATCGTTCAGAGACTATCATAATATATACAATGCGTCTGATGTGCTCATCCTCGCAGATGTGTTTGAGAATTTTAGAAATGTTTGTAGTGAAAATTATGGTCTTGATCCCGCTCATTATTACACATCTCCAGGATTAGCCTGGGATGCCGCACTCAAAATAACAAAGATATCCTTAGAGTTGATCAGTGACTATGACATGATACTGATGATTAAGGAAGGAATACGTGGTGGAATCAGCATGATATCGAATAGATATGGAGTCTCTAACAATAAGTACATGGGAGATTCTTATGATCCCCACAAAGAGTCGACCTTCATCCAATACTTGGATGCGAATAACTTGTATGGATGGGCGATGAGCAAACCTCTTCCCGTTGAAGGATTTAGATGGATGGCTGAAGAGGAGCTTCTTCATTGGAAGTCCATTCCTTGCATTCTAGAAGTCGATTTAGATTATCCTGAAAGCCTTCACGATGCGCATAATGACTACCCCTTAGCTCCTGAAAGAATGGAAATTAATAAAGTGGATAAGCTTGTTCCAAATTTAAACGATAAAAAGAATTATGTCATTCACCATGAAAATCTCAAGCTGTATGAGAGATTAGGATTGAAATTGGCAAAGATTCATAGAGGCATCACCTTTGAAGAAAAACCTTGGTTAAAAGAGTATATCTATCTTAATACGAATTTAAGAACCAAAGCTAAAAACGAATTTGAAAAGGAATTTTTTAAGCTCATGAACAACTCTGTCTTTGGAAAGACCATGGAGAATATTGAAAATCGTGTGGATGTTAGACTCGTGACGCAAGAATACGAGGCTCTAAAATTATCTAAGAAACCTAATTTTGAAAGTCGAACCATTTTCGATGAAAACTTGGTTGCTATACATATGAAAAGGACAAAGTTGGTTTACAACAAACCCATTTATTTAGGAATGTGCATCTTGGATCTGAGCAAAACGCTCATGTTTGAATTCCATTACGACTATATCAAACCAAAATACGGTGGTGATAAAGCAAAATTGTTAATGACAGACACTGATTCGCTCTTCTATGAAATCAAAACAGACGATTTTTATAAAGACATTGCTAAAGATGTAGAAAGTAGATTTGACACTAGCGAATTTAATAAAGATCATCCTGCTATAAGCAATTTCGGATTTAAGGCAGGATTAAATAAGAAAGTGATAGGAATGTTTAAAGACGAGACTGGAGGAAAACAGATTGAAGAATTTGTAGGACTTAGATCTAAGCTCTACTCTTACAAACTCCATGAAAAAGAAGAGAAAAAAAAATGCAAAGGAGTGAAAAAAAAGGTGGTTGAAAAAACAATCACTCACGAGGATTATAAAAACTGTCTTATGACTAAAAACGAGCAACTTAGAACCATGAATGTGATCCGGTCACGTTTACATGACATTTATACTGAACAGATCAACAAAATCGCACTCAGCGCTGATGATGATAAAAGAATCATCTTGGAAGACGGGGTAAGTACCTTAGCCTATGGACATTACAAATTAAAAAAATCCAACAAACTAAAGTAAATCCGCTCAGCTAAAAAATCCAACAAAATAAAAAAAATTTAACAAAATAAAGGTAAGTAGATCCGCTCAGCTAAAATAAAAAAATAACATATTAACAGAATGCATTCTGTTAATATGATCAGCTAAAAAAATCCAACAAAATAATAAAATGATCAATGTAGAAGGAATAATACTGCCAAACGAACCTCTATCCAACTTTCAACTGATAGAGTCTGTAAAAAAATTAAAGATTAAAAATTTCAGAGGCGTTTTTGTTCGTAATGAATTACCGAATAAGATAAGGAAAAAAGAATGTGGAATTGTGAATACGGGGGATTCTAGCACAGAGGGGTTTCATTGGGTCTGCTGGTATAAAGACGGGGATAAAAAATACAGCTTTGACTCTTACGCTCAGCCTCCTCTCGAGGAGCTTGTCCAATATTTAAAAAGTCCTGTCTTTTACATCAGCGAAAGGGTGCAATTTGGCAACACTTCTTATTGTGGTCACTTGTGCCTTTACGTTTTAAAAAGATTGCAGGAAGGAGACGACTTTCAAAGTGTCATTAACACATTGTGGTAGACTCAAAGAATCAATGCGCCAGAGCGTTAGATTCAAAGAATCAATGCGTGTTAGCGCTGAATTAAAAAAAATAACGCCTATATAAAAATGGTAGACAGATACAACAGAACACAATTAAAAGCTTATTTAGACGCTGTTTCAGAAACTGAAAGCTTAAACAGTAACCTATATGTGAGAACAGATGGGAATAGCACTATCACTTCAGACATGGATTTCAACTCTCATAAAATCATCAACATGGCAGAACCGACAAATGCTCATGATGCTGCCACCAAATATTACGTTGACAATCACGTGACAGGTGGGACTGGAACGGTAGTTGGAACTGCAGATTTGGATTTGAACTTTCACAAGGCAATCAATTTGAACGAACCGACCAATCTTCATGACGCCGCCACCAAAAATTACGTCGATGTGAGTTCGAGTCTATGTGTTAAAACGGACGGGTCTAGCACCATCACTGGAGATATAGATTTGAATTCTCACAAACTGATCAACGTGACTGATCCGACTAATTTAAAAGACGCTGCGACAAAGGGGTATGTAGACACGAAAGTCACTTACAATAATATTTCATACATAGACATTAACATGACATCGCACAAAATCGTCAACATGGCTGATCCGACCAGTTCGCAAGATGCTGCTACTAAAAACTATGTGGACACTCATGTGACAGGTGGTACTGGAACGACAGTAGGAACAGCAGATTTAGATTTGAATTCCCACAAATTGATCAACGTGCTTGATCCAACCAACGCGCAAGACGGATCAACAAAGAATTATGTAGACTTGCTGTTGCAAAAATCAAGTCTGACCAGTGTCGTTCCAGGATCCAGTTTTACCAGTTTAGGGCTTAAGTCTCAGACAGTGGCAGCGTTAACCACTTCTCCTGTGTTTGCGTTTTCTGGAAAATCCGGAGTGCTGAGAAGATTGTGGCTGGCTTTATACAGCTCCTCTGGTACAAATATTCCCGGTCCAGTTTTCATTCGAATCTTCACTGACGGAGAAATCAATGTAGGGAATTATGTAGAAACCACGGAAGGAATTGGAGTAGATCAAACAGGACTTGCTACCGATTTGCTTTTTTCACCATTGGGAGGAGCTTTTTACGCCAATTCTTTGCAGGGATGTAACATGTTTAACACCACTTCCTTGGGAGGATATTTCACATTGGACATGCCTTTCAGAAACGACGTCTCCATTCAACTCGTCAACAGAAATGCTACTGCCATCACGTATTGGATTCAACCGTTCATTTCCACACTTGCTTCTATTCCTGCTAGCATTCCTCTTTACAAGCTGTACTGCAGAACGTTTCGATATTTGAATACCACTTACGGCAGCGAATACGTTTTGCTGAACAGCAACGGAAAAGGAAATGGTGTGTCGTTGAAATACATCAGGATGCACATCATTGGCGCCTCTGGAAACTGGTGGGAATCTAGAGTCAGAATGTACGATGGGAATTTACCTCCAGGTAACGGCACTGTTCTCACTCCTTGGACACCGTACAACACCAACAATTACACGTATTTTCCAGGATATGACGGTGACAGCACATGCTTCTTTTCCTCATCCGGACTGGAAGATTTTTATTTGTCGTCATGGAACGGCTCAAATTTAACTTCCTTCAACAACAAATCGACTGGACTTTTATATCAATCCACTTCATCCATCGGTTCCGCCACCACCATTTCTTTATACAGAAATTTCGGAGAAGCAGATTCTATGCCTACTGTCGCAGCTGGTAGAAGACTCGTTGTCACGCTCAACTCTGGAGATGCTCAAGTCGGACAATCTGGAAGTTTTTACCTTTTACTTGGACAAGTCTATTATTACGCGTGATCATTACACACTAGTAGTAGGAAAATGCCGGTTCTGACGCATTTTTATTATCTTACTATTTTTATACAGAATAAAGGAGCTCGATCTGTAGGTAAGACCTAAAAAAATTTGAGTTAAGAAAAATAAATTCCCATTATAATAAAAAATGGAGAGCATCATTAGAAATATAGATCATATTGAATATGTTATGGAGAAGAGCATTGAGGAATTTAGCGACTACCTGGGGGAGTATATGGAATTCAAGCCTGATGGATATAAGAAAGAAATAGATAGGTTGGAGTTGCTCATTGCTAGATCAAATGTTTACCTTATGAAATTGATGGATATAAAAAAATCGTGTTGCAACGCTATCATCATAAAGAAAATGCTTATGGATCTTATAGTTTATATACATAATGACCTTATTAGATATGAATTGGAGAAGGAGTTAGGTGAATATCTTTTCTATTTAAAGAAAGCAATAGAAGGTATTAATGATGAAGACTCATGTGCTCCTGCGGCTTAAAGCATTTTATAATTTTTCAAATTATAAAATATAGTATATCATGAAAATTTTTTAGGCATCTGTAGTTCCTTCATTTGTCTTGTTCTTGTTGCAGTTGAGTAATGGAAAAAGGTGTTTATATTTTTCTTTTCGCGCCTGCATAATTCTTCGTCTTTCTAGGTGTTCTTTTTCTTCTTGTGCAAGTTTTAAGGAGTATCTAATGTCTGATAAATAAAATATATTCATAATCATAGAGTCTAATTCTTTAGGTGTATATTTTTTTCTAGACTCCTCAAGATGTGAGCTATTTTTAAAGTGATTATTTCTGTTTGTTTTTGCGTCAAAGACTTTAACTGAAAAGGATTCTGAACTCATTTTAGTTAGAAAAAAAATTTATTTATATCATTTTTTAAAAATAGTATGAAATGGGTTTTGTATATATCTTATTATAGCAAGAAAAAAATGATTTAAATAAAACATTTTTCTTAATAAAAGAAAAAGGAAATGAATTACATTACAATTGATAATTTTGATGAGAGCAAATTGATGGTAGGTGAAGTTTATGCTGCCACTAAACCAGTCGCATATCAAAAAGTGCCATTAAAATATTCATATCCAACTGAAGAGGGCCCTCTTTTAATACGTACACCCATATTATTTTCGTATGGTGTGTGCGAAAATAAGGATCCAGCGACACAAAAACTGACTGGATATTCCATGCCTTTTGTATGCTTTGATGTAAAAAAGGGAAGGACTCCAGAAGACGAAAAGTTTATCAGCATGATGGAAAAGATTACTTTGTTTATCAGAGGTGAAGTGGATACATTATCAGCTAAACTAAAAAAGGGAGGAAGAAAAAAGCAAATCAATTCGGAGGAATTGAGTCTATTAAAATACAAGCCTGACCATCCTGAAGCAGCTCCCGTATTCTATGCCAAAATGTTTGTAAAGAAAGATAAACAAGATGAATTGCTCATTACTTCTGTATTTTATAGAAAGAAGACAAATCTCGATATAAAAAATGGAGTTAAAGGAGAGCGCAACAATAAAAATTTAGTCCTCTCTTCTGGGCATGAGTTTCTTAATCAAAGATGTTATGCGATTGGAGCACTTAAAATTGAGGGAGTGTATATCGGTCCTTCGATTATATCCATTCAAGTCAAATTGGTAGAAGGCGTCATCGTAAAATTAGCTTCCATCTCTCATTCGAGTATTATAGCCGAAGATATGAATCTAAGTGTCAAAGAATCGGATGACGATGCTTAACTTACTATATAGCAATATGAAATAACGTGTATATATGTTATTTCATGTCATGCTTTTCTAAATTTAATTCTATAATGATCAAAAAAAAATCTCATTAAAATTTCATGATATACTTTCATCATGAAATTACACATCTAAAAAACACAACATCTTTTAGATTATGAGATTTGTTTCATCAACGATTTACTACATGACGGTTCTGGCGCATGATAAGAAAATTATTCTGCTTCAATCCTAGCTTAGCATGAAATGCGCCAGAACCGGCCTTTTTCTACTTTCTACGGTTCTGGCGCATGATAAGAAAATTATTCTACTTCAATCCTAGCTTAGCATGAAATGCGTCAGAACCGGCCTTTTTCTACTTTCTACGGTCTGGCGCATGATAAGAAAATTATTCTACTTCAATCCTAGCTTAGCATGAAATGCGCCAGAACCGGCCTTTTTCTACTACTTATATTCTTAAACATTTTTAAGTGTATTTTTTAAAAACTAAACCTTCAAACCTCAGTGTCAAGATGGCAATTATAAAACTAATATTTCTTAAAGACGGTCAAGGAGTCATCATAAGCAATTTATTAAGTTAATGACCTCATCTTATAGTTTTTGAATCATAAATGGTTTGTATGGTTTTATTACCCATTTTTAAAAAAATGTTTGATATGTACAAAATTTAGGTAAAATTGTGTGAAATTTTGTAATAATCCAAGAATTTTCATTATGAAAGTATTAATATAAATCCCCAGAAAAATTGATTTCATGTACCCTTAACATCATTATAAAAAAAAAGAAAAGTTTTTTATCATATTTATCATTTACATTTTGTGGGAAAACCAAAAAGCTTTCAAAATACGCTATATACTTCTATTCGATATCAATCTATATTAAATGTTTATTGATTTGAAATAGGACAAGTTAAATGGGGTATAGTTTTACAGTTTTGTATAGTAAAAAGTTTTTGCTTGGTATTAAGATGTTAAAATATGCGAGTTTCTTTTGTTTTTGAGTGTGATGAGTTTCTTACTGGTGCTGTCCTGTATTTCTTTTCTTCTGGCGATATCTAATAATAGGACCCACATGAAATTTTAAGTGTTTCTTAAAATGAACTTCCTCTAGGTGATATATTTAAGCTGGTTTCATAGAAATCCTCAATTATCTCAAAATACTTTACTTACTTTTCCTGAATTTATAAACATTTTTAGTTGTTTTTTAATATCAAAAGTAAAGGCAAATGACAAGTACAATTTTAATAAGGGATTTTCGAAAGATTTTTGCAATACAACAGGGTATTTATTTGAGAAAGAAAATAAAAACGAACCCATCAAAGTTTTGTCAATTAACAGACCCAAGAACAAAAGTCTTGAACTTTTGTCTAACCATTCAGAGTATTTATTGTTTTCTGCAAGTTTCTCATTTTTCAACATTTTCTTTTTATATATGGAAGAACTTATACTTTGATAGCAACACATTCAATATCAATTGGTAAACAGACGACAGGAGGTAATTGTGTATAATTTGGACATTATGATTTTGGCAAAACACTTTTGTCCCATCATTAAAATGCTTTTGTGTCTTGTCAAAACTGTTATTCTTCTTTTTAAGATTGCAGAGATGAGAATAAAATTCTTTTAAAGCTTTAAAAACATTTTTAATGCGTTTAAGTCACATTTACAGGTTAACAAAGTCCCCAATCACCATTTAGTCAAAAAAACTGTGTTAAACTATATTTAATCGTAATAGTTAATTTTGTTCATTTTGTTAAAAGTTAAAAGTATTACATAAACGCATTATAAATTTTTAAAAAATTACATTTTTTAGTACTTGAAAAAAAGCTGAAAAGTGACTGAAAGAAACAAAGAGCTGTAAGCTAAGAAGAAAGACAAAACGGGATAAAAAAGAGCTGTACTGAACGTGCCATTTACCACCACTCCTAAACTAATTTCATTTAGAGTTATTGTATGTTTTAGGATATAAAATTTCACAGATAATAATTAAAAAAAAAAAATTTCTCACATTCTTTAAATTCAAGTGTGAAAAAATGGTTTGTGATAAAACTTTTTTATTATTTTCACACTCAAAGTCACAGTCCAAAACGAAAAAAAGTATGTTTAAAAGTCTTTAACAGCTGATTTGAAATTTTTTAGAAGTCCTGACATAGAATAACAATTCCAATAACAATTTAACTTGAATCAATTCCAATAAAATTTAACTTTATCTTGAAGAACACTTTATAATCTTAATACCACATAGATTAGCTTTGTGTCCAGTTTAGTAACTCATATTGGTATCCCTTCTTTTTTCAACCAACTAGTTTACCATAGCATTTTAAGGTGTTTTTTTTTTTTTTTTTAAAGAAACACCATTTTTTATAAAAAGCAATTACTTTATTATCACTTAATTGCAGGAAACATTTTCTTTATAAATGCAACTTATCCCATTTTAAACATTTGTCGTCAAGTAAAACTGGAAAACTGTTTTGGTTACCCGTTAAACTTTAATGAACTGCAGTTGTTACTTTTTGCCTGCGAGACAATTTATTTTATTTTTAGGAGGTAAGTATTTACCAGTACAGTTGATATAAAACAAAACCCATCCAAACCCTAGATTTAACTTTTTGTAAAATTTTTCCCTTAAGCTGCAGTAAACAAAAGTAAATACAAATGATGATCTAACAAAGAAAAAGGTCTGAAATGGCTTTTAGAAACATTTTTCCTCAATGCATTTTGTTAATTATTGGTATGATAGGCACAAAGAACAAATGGGGGCATAGGGCAACAAAAATATCTTAACAAAACTTTGCATTTGGTAACAAAATACTTAATTTAATAAAGATAGGGACTTAGGAGGTTAACACCTCTTGTTTCTAAATCATGCCTCAAAAACCACGATAAATGCTTTTCCTTCCAATTATTAACTAATTTTTAGTCGTAATGTAGAAAGTTAATCTTTTTTATCTTTTTATGTTTAAGTAATTTTATTTATCTCCTAATTCGTAATTAAAAGTTGTAAAGTTTATGAAATAAGTTTGTTTACGAATTAGTTTTTTGTTTTTTTAAGCTAAGAATTTAAATTAAGAAATGAAATTCATAAACTCACAAAGCCAAAAAATATTTATGACAGACTTCAGGAATGTTTAGTCTTCTTAACCAAGATAGAAAACATTATTGACATGGAAGTTTCCAAAACATTTTAGGTGTAGCAGTGAGTTAAGTGAGTTAATGATATATATTTCGCGGCTTAGTTTAGGATGGTGCATATTCTCAAGAAACCGAGGTTTATTTGTAATTTAAGTATATCACCACTTGATCTCTGTTTTTCAATGTTAATTTAAAAAAGAAACGCAAAGTGTGAGCCGAGCTTCTCCTAATTACTGAGTTTTTATCTTTAAGACCCGAACCATGTTGCTGATGTCACCTCTCTTTGATTCAGAAGAAACTTAATAAAAGGTAGAATAAACGTTGTATGTCAAAAGTGGAAAAAGGCGATGAAAGATTGTTATCTAAGAATCCATATTAGCAATAGATGATAAAAGCTGTAGTGCACAACGCATTTGAAAGAGAAACTGCCTAATTGAAAAATATTTTTACCGGTAAAACTGCAGTTAAGCGGCGTAAAATAATTTAATATTTTTGCTTTTAGCGCTCTCGCTCGCAGAGGCTAAAAGTTCTTAAATAATTATAAAAACCAAAGTAGATAAATTTCAAAGTAGTTATTTTTTAAATACCTTTTTTTATTAGAATTTTAGAATATAGGATACTACAATTATTGTTCTTGCTAATATATTTTTAAAAAATATGTGGCTATGAAAATAGCCGTTTTATTTATCAATTACAGAGGATACTGACGAGACACACAAGATAGAAATGCCGAAAATATAGGAA
The DNA here is from genome assembly GCF_058129835.1 of Hydra viridissima. NCBI lineage: Eukaryota > Metazoa > Cnidaria > Hydrozoa > Anthoathecata > Hydridae > Hydra > Hydra viridissima. The sequence goes on along the minus strand of NW_028324301.1, from coordinate 18,665,609 downwards.
AATCTTTAAATGTTTGACGCCAGATAAATTCATGAAGATGTGATGTAAACAAGTCTTCACGCGTACCAAACTGCTGTCGAAGTTTACGCTTGACACGCATCCAAAGGTTTTCGACGTTTTGTGTATGAACATCGCTATCAAGGGGATTAACAAAATTGCGTTCATGCACGACAACTGAATGAGAATATATCCCATCTTGGAGGTTATCTAAACCAGCATAAGAAGCCCAGCCATCGGAAACAATATGACTTCCTGGCAAAATAAACCTTTCTATAAGGTTTTTGAGAGTTTGTGCATTCCGATCTGGAACTTCAACTAAGAAGCACTTGCGTGACTCTCTCTCGATTCCACCAAATACCCAATGACTTGGGCGCCACTGCCCCCGATGATATTTACGGTGAAAGAATTTAGATTCGTCAATTTCGACTACAATTGGTGTCCCGTCAGCATTAATACCCCCTATAATTGTTGGATTTGTTTCCAGGTAAACTTCGCAGACATCTCGGCAAAAGTTTCCCCAATCACCTAATGTATGGCTAGCGTCATTCATACAGGCTTCATGTTGTATATCGCTCTGTGACATATTGCGACTCCAGCCATAAATATAACAAATCAACTTTTGAAGTGTCAACCTACTTTGACTGAAGAAGGATCCCTCTCTTACACTTCGCCGCTGTTTGCAACCTTTACAATACCACCGGTAACCATCTGTGGCATCTTGATATGCGTTTAGCCCAAACTGACGTTGGCACGTATCACAGTACATACTATTTTTTATCAATCTGCGCTTTGCTAACCACTGTAAAGCAGATAATGGGTGTTTAATAGAGTAACCAAGCTCCATTAAACACCAATTTTCTTGCAACACACGTGGTTCAGCCAGGATTTCATCTTCAGCAACAATAGTTGTTGGAGCACTTGGTCTCCCACGACCAACACGTTGCATAGCCATCTAAACGAAGATTTACCATGTTAACTAAGAATAACTATTTACTTAATATAAACGATTTATTCAGTGCAGAATCAATTAATAAAATTAATTTTTGTATATATAAATATAATACGTATATAATATATAAGTAATAGAAATGAGAAAATAAGAAAATTTAACAGTGACTATTACTTTTACTTATCTTTTGTATGAGGCTTTTCTTTTCTTTTCTTTTCTTTTCTTTTTATACATTTCGAATTTTTCCATATTTCGAATGTGGTTTTCTTTCACGTTTCGTAAAGTTACTTTCAGATAAATTTTTTTCATTTTCACCATCGCAGAGTTTAATCAAGCGAAAATTTAAAATTATTTTACGCCGCTTAACTGCAGTTTTACCTTTTTACCTTTTTCACATTACATTAAATTCATTTCTTAATCTCATGTTATGTCATTCAAACTGTTTTATTTTATCGAATACATGCGCAATACAATAAAGTATTTTGCATTGCTTTACATACTACCATTGTACGTTGTATTAAGGTACATGCGGCAATTCTTCTGAACAAATTTGATTTTTAGATAGATTGGTCTTTCTTTGTCTCGCTCAATTTCGGACTGATGATCTTCAACTTTTGGGTTAACGCTGTTCTTCGCTCTGCATAATTGTTGACAAACTTAAGTTTTTATACGATTACAACATCAAAGTCATCAGCACTTTGCTATTTAGTTATTTACATCACAAGTTGTGTTTAACCGCTTTTTTAAAAAACTTTTACTGAACAGAAAAACATTTAAAGTTAAGATTTTTTGGGGCAGCAACAGTTCATTAAAACTACTGATCTCAAAATATAACTGGATAGCGTATCCAATTCGCGAGGTTAGAATTATTTTGTTCTATCTCCAATTTTGAAAGTTGGGAGAAAATGAGTTATTAATTTTAGTTAGTAATAATAACTTTTGAAATACGCATTATTTTATAAATTTTTTTCTAAATAGTTTCTTTAAATATAAATTTATTTAAAGAATAAGTTATTATTTCTTTAAAAATAAAAGCTAAAGCTCTAAACAATTTTTACTTTTAGAAAAAATCAAAAACTTTCTCTCAACGTTTAAACTTGGAGATAGAACAAAATAATTCTAACCTCACGAATTGTCTTTTTCAAAAAAATCTGAAGCCAAAATTGGCCTCCCAAGATGGCAGCGATCGGAGCTCTTAGCGGTGACCGATGTACATTTTATAAGGCTTTTTACAGAAATATGAAAGAAAATAATTAAACGGAGTTTTGAAAGAGAAGCTATCAAACAAAGTTTTTAAAATGTTAAAGAAATGAAATGATTTATAAAACAATTAGACAGTTAAAGAAATTATTTAAATGTTAAGGTACAAAATATTTGATATACATTTTAAGTGCAATTTACGATTAAATATTATTTATGCATAATTTATGTACCATTTAGTTCTTAGTTCCCAATTCAGTATGCTAGAGGGTTGATAACATAACTGTATGGTGAGCGGCAGTGGTGTCTACTTACAATATTGACAAATTTTATATTTTCCATTTTTGTAGCAAGATACCAGATATGTACATGCTGCATGAACTATTAGCTGAGTGCTGTGAGTACACACAACTCAGGAGTTCCTTCTGGGATTATTTAATACATAAATGTAATTAATGGATATAGTATTTAATACGAATATTAAATGCAAAATATTATTTTTTAACATAAGTTATTTTACTTTTACATTATTCTTTGTAATATTCCAGCTCTCAATGATCGAGTCAATTGTTTTTGACTTGTTATTCAAAACAAATTCTTAAAGGAATTTTTTGATAACATATATTTTGTATGTTATCTAACATTATCAACGTTATGTATCTTATCAAAAAATATTAAAATATTAATTATAGTGTTAATCAGTTAAAATAAACATATAGTTATAAAAATGAGACTTTTTTAGCTAAACTCTTTAAATTTTTATAAACGTATTTATAAATTTTTATAAACTTATTTATAAACGTAAAAAAAATTCCTACAATATTTGCTTCCGAAATTTAATCAAAACTTATAAAAATATTAAGTACAAAATATTATTTTTTAATGTTATTTTACTTATATATTATTCTTTGTAATATTTTAGCTCTCAATAATTGAGTCAATTGTTTTTAACTTGTTATTCAAAACAAATCATTAAGGGAATTTTTTGATAACATATATTTTGTATGTTATCAAACATCAACATTATCTTATCAAGAAATGTATGATACATAAATTTACAATAAACCATCTGCATTAAATGTCGGAGTGCATTCGAACTTTCTTATCATTTAGAACAAACCAGTTTTTTAAAATTCCAAGATAAAGGAAGTTTAATTAAACCAACCAAGAGTGTTGTTATCATATGCGAAGAAACTGAAAGATATTTCCAAAGGTTGCTTGCCTCAATAAATGACAACCTTCCAAATAAAATAGGAATTCAAAATGCCATTTCTAGTGCTGTTTGGAGATCAGTTGATTACTCAAAAATATTTAATGAACATACTTCTCATATGTTTGACTCAGCTATAACTGATAATCATTTATTTGCACTGATTAAACTTATTTCAGAAAACTATCCAAAAATACATTTTATCACCTGGGTAAAAAAAGAACTAAAAGGTACATAAATTATATAACAAATGCAAACTATTTAAATTTTGAGATGTTTTATTTTATTATATTTATTCTAAAAAAAACGAAATTTTAAAAACGAAAAACAGAAAGTTAATATAGAACAACTTATTGTAAGAATGTTTTGTTAAATAAAAAAATATTTATATTTGAAATTTATGTAAATATGAAAAAAATCTTATGTTAAACAAAAAAACTAGATTTTTGTTAGAAACTTATATATTTATCAATATTTGAGCCTAAGATATAGAACTTTATTATCATGAGTTTCTTAATTTTCATAATACCATTCCTTAATTCCGCTTCAAAAAATTTTCCGTATACGCTTATCCAGTTATATTTTGAGATCAGTGATTAAAACACTACCGCTAGAATAAAATTTGGATTCAGTTTACGTGAACAAATTCAAAACAGTTTATCGTTTGATGTTTATTTCAGATTTAGACGTTTTTAAAAAAAAACAACAATCTTACAACGTCAACAAACTGGAAAAAAAAACAGAAAAAAACGCAACATTTCCAAAAACATGAAAGTTGAAAATCTTTTAGAGACTGTCTTTCAAAAACTTAATTTCATCTTTTTTTAAAAAAAAACAACAACTGCCTTGATTGGATCATATATTATATAAACTTTTAATCCGTAAATTTAAATAAAAATATTTAAGTATATACAAATAAGTATAAATAGCATATGTATGTATGTATGTATGTATGTATGTATGTATGTATGTATGTATGTATGTATGTATGTATGTATGCATGTATGTATGTATGTATGTATGTATGTATGTATGTATGTATGTATGTATGTATGTATGTATGTATGTATGTATGTATGTATGTATGTATGTATGTATGTATGTATGTATGTATGTATGTATGTATTTGTGTGTGTGTATGTATGTATGCATGTATGTATGTATGTATGTATGTATGTATGTATGTATGTATGTATGTATGTATGTATGTATGTATGTATGTATGTATGTATGTATGTATGTATGTATGTATGTATGTATGTATGTATGTATGTATGTATGTATGTATGTATGTATGTATTTGTGTGTGTGTATGTATGTATGTATGTATGTATGTATGTATGTATGTATGTATGTATGTATGTATGTATGTATGTATGTATGTATGTATGTATGTATGTATGTATGTGTGTGTGTATGTATGTATGTATGTATGTACGTACGTACGTACGTACGTACGTACGTACGTACGTACGTACGTACGTACGTATGTATGTATGTATGCATGTATGTATACATACATATATACATACATACACACACACACACACACACACACACATATATATATATATATATATATATATATATACATACATACATACATACATACACATATACACACACATATACATATATGCTATTTCAAATTCAAAAGGTATAAAATAATTTCAAAACTTAGAATAAAGTAAAATAAAAAGCATATATACAATTTAAAATATAAGTAAAAAAAAAACAACAGACAATTACATAGCTTTTAAAAAAACATCAAAACTTTGTTAGGTTTGAACCTGAAATGTTCATTGTTTCAAAGGGCTAAATCTCTAAGAGGATATTATGTAACAGAAATAAATCTAAATATGAAACCAACACTTTTATATTTTGGATCCAGGTTTTTTTGGAGGGATCAAAGGCTTTTTAACAGAAGGCAATTCTTTATTTTTATCTTCTAAGACAGCTCGAAGGTTTTTCACTGTAATTGGCTGCACTATTGTATCATCAGATTTTTGATCTAATTGAGAAAATGAAACAGGTTTAGGTCTGCTTTTTGGTATTGGGGTCGAAGTGTTAGGAGGTTGAGGAGGTTGAGGAGGTTTAAGAGGTTGAGGAGGAGGTTGCTTTGGAATATTAGAAGCTCTGCTGACAGGTAGAGCAGAGCTATGTAAAGGTAAAACTTCTTCATTCAATCTTTCACAAGGAATTTGTGGTGGGGGTGGTTTACCAGACATATTTTGCTGCTTTCCCAAATTAGAGCCTTTTTTTTCATCCTAAGACAAACAAGAGATATGCACAAAATTATGTTTTGTAAATTCCATATATTGTTATATAAATATTTTATCAAGAGCGTTTTCTGACATACTTACGATGGATTGGGTGTTGCCTTTAAAACTATTTGATTCATTAGGAGCTTTCTGACTTATTCCCTTGTAACGAATTGCCAACTTTGAAGGATCTTCTATAATGTAAAAACAAATTAAGTAAAGAAAAAATTCAAATGTTATATATTATTTATTAAATGTATTAAATGGCAATTTTTTTTTACCTAGATTATTAAAATTAGGAATCAGTGGTTTCCGCACAGAAAGCTGAGGGGCAGTGTTTATAATCACTTCAATAGTAGGTCTTTCTTTTAAAGAAATATTTTTTGGTCGTACTAACGTGGCTCTTCTGCTTCTTGGGGTACTTTTCTTAAACATTCTTAACCACCAAAATCGAACGGAGTCAGTTTCTAACTCTTGTCTAAAGTACAATCATAATTTATGAACATATAATAAATTGAACAAAAATTTTATGAAATAAAGTTAAAATAATTAACAAGATTAGAAAATGAAAAGACTCACTCAGACTTCATTGTATCAATTTTGATTTTTAATTGCAAGTACTTCCATCTGATGTTTTCTCGACAGAAATAACATAAGATAATAACTCCAATAATCAAAATAGCAAAAAAAGTTAGCACAGAGATGAGGAGAACTGGGCTCCTAAGATCTAAAAACAATTGATACAAAAACCATCTAAAAATTTTTCTCAGTAAAATTAAAAAGAAAATACTTCGGTATATTTTTAACAACCAGTAAGTTTTTCAAATTTCTGTTATAAAATTATTGTTTCAATCATTTTATAACAGAAATTTGAAAAACTTACCAGTTTGTTTTTCAATTACATTTTACTTTGTAAGAAACAAACTTACCAAGTGGTGCAATATTATCTTTAAAATCATTAGATGTGCCAATACTACCTTCCTCTTCATAGATAACAACAGTGAATACACATTTTGAAACAATTTTACTTTGTGCACAACCAATTGATTTTGTTTTTTTCCACACAATATTAGAAAAATGGGAAATATCAGATGTAAGTGATTTCCTTTGGCCTAACTTGAAATCATAGTTAGTGATTTCTTCCTTATACCAATCTTCCACAACCCCCTTTGCTGAAGGTGGAAACAGCAAATTGTGAAAAAATCGTTTTGGACAGTGAGGTTCACTTTGGCAGCAAAACTTGTGAATACTTTCACCAATACGAGTTTTTCTATTCAAATTTCGATTCCTAATTTTAAGACATCTCAAATTTTAAAAAATTTCTGTTTTTTTTTTTTAAATAAACATAACAATAAAATGAAAGTAAACTGATTATACCAATGGAAAAGTTGTGTAAACAACTTAATAAAAAAACAAAAAAAAAGTTCTAAAATAATCCTTTTCCACTATTCTCCTTATCATTCTCTTAATGTAGGACTAACAAAAATAATTTAACCTGTCAATTTGATAGAAGAAATATCAACAAAAGTGTCAAATTAAATTGATAAAGTTTAAAGTCATAAATATTTAGAAAAAATTTAATACACTATTTATACAAAAGAAAACATGGGCAAGTAATTTTAAAAATGAATTAGAACAATAAGACCTGAAAGTTTTTATTTTAATAATTTATTAACCTTATGGATGCCATTTTTATTGTAAAACATATTTATATTTTGAACTTTTATATAACTTTTATCATTTTACAAAAGAATCAATTTAACAAAACAAAGTCAATTTTACTTACCAGGCAGACTTTGGAAAGGATATCTCACCATTCCATTTTTCAAGATGAATAGTGCTATCAATATCACTTTCATGTCTTCTTCGCCTCTTTGGGAGAACTCGTGTAGGTTGACTACAAAATTGTTAAGATAACTATGTAACTTGCATATATTTCATAGGTAAACTTACTAAATTACTTCTGAAGATTATTAATTCATAACAAGAACTAATATAACAATCAGTGCCACATTTTTATTCCATGCTAAATTAATTCAAAAAGAGATAATGTCGCCACGTATATGAGAACCTATTGATTTTGATAATTTGAAAAAACTTTTTAGAAATAATTTTGTGCCAAATGCCAAGAAAAAAAATGAAGGAACAGCAACAAAAATTGACAGAAAGAATGATACATAGTGCTAGTTAACATTTTTTCAGATGCTATTCAAAGTTAACCAAAATGCAAAATTCCTTAACTGAAAGAAATCAGATATAAAAAAACAATATTCTGCATAAAGTCTGGAGTTAGATTGTGAACTATTTTAAAAACAATTATTTAAATATTTCACACTAAGACACAATATACTTCAGGTAGTTGGATTGCATTAAAAACTTATAATGGATCTTAGATTTCATAAAAATAAAATTCTGATTGGATAAATATTTCATTGTGAATGCTATTTGACCATTTATCCAAAAGCTATGATAAATCAGTATGTAATTAAAATATATGAAGTTGTAAGATATGCGAGGTTGTAAAATATGCAAGGTTGTTAAATATGCAAGGTTGTAAAAAGACTTGACTTTTGCATAAGTAAAAATAGCAGAACTATTTTCAAAAAATTTAACAATAAATTAACACCAACATTCAAATATCAACTTTAGGTGAAAAAGTAAGAATTTAAAATTAATTATTTTAAAACACCTTTTATGTGCCTGAAAATTTTTTTAATTGAATTGAATGAAGGAAGAAGCAAAAAGAAAGTTTAAACAACTGCAATTATGATCTTTAAACCAACTATTTAGGCTTTTAAACCAACATATACAAACTACAACCTTAAACCAACTATTTAAGCTTTTAAACCAACATATACAATTATATAGACAAACATATAACTTTAAGTCATATCTAACAAACTTTAATTCTAATAATTTCTTTCAGAAATACCAAAATCAAAAAGTTCTGAGATACTTGGTTGTATTAACATAACCTTACTCAACAGACACTAATGTATTATGAAAAATCATAGCTAAAATAAGTTGGTTCATGACAAGATGGGAGGGGCCACTTTTTTTTGTATGATTGTAGATATATTTTATTGCTTATATTTTTAAGTGTGAAGCAAGTTATCACTAGTTAAGTTATTAAGACAGGGTAGTTGATGTTAAAATGGCTTTAAACTTTTTATTGCAAAAAATTCTGTATATTCATTTAAATAACACAGGAGTTGTGTAAATGAAAAGTTGTCCTTGTTAAAATGCGCCTTTCAGTTTAAAAAATGATTTCAAAAGCCCTGCATTTTTTATTATACAGTGAAAATCAACTTTGATTACTATGAACTTAAACTTTAAACATTTCGTTATATTAGTAATTTGTTAAATTTAAATAAAAGTTGAAAGTATTAAAACTATATAATAAAAAAACATTAAAACTGTATAATTTAAAAAAATAAAAAATAAAAATTGATTTTATTGCCAACTTTATAATATTAGAATTTACTGCCTAACATTTGAATGATTAAAAAAAAATTTTTTTTTCTATTTTGAATAATAAAATATATTTTTTTAAATATTAAAATGTGAGAAATTGGTGGATGATAAGACTTTTTTATTACTATTTTCAGAATCAGCATACATACATACATACATACATACATACATACATACATACATACATACATACATACATACATATATACATATAAAAATAGGAATGTTAAAATGATTACACATCAATTGAATCATCTTTTTCTGATAGTCTCTTTACATAGTCTTTAGCAATATCCTCCAGGGTTGATGAATAAATAAGACTTTTAGTGTCTAAATGTAGCTTTCGAAGCTCATTATGTGCAGACAGGCATTCCTCTGCAGAAAATTCTTCATGACCATAGACAAAGTTAACAAAAAGATAGATTGCTATCAAGAGGCAATTCAAAATTTGTTTTATTCTTTTTACCATTGCACTAAATTAAAAAACTTATAAATTTATTTAGCAAAAAATACAAGACCTTTTCTGTCGGACTAAACTATTTATCATACAACAACGAAGCAGTTTTTTGATGAAATAATTTTACTTTATTTTGTAGTTTATTTGTTTTTGATTTTATAGGTTGCTTGCCTCGCAGCATTAATTCTCTCAAAAAATCTCACTTAGGACATTAAACTTGAAGTCTGAAAAAAATCTGTTTTTCGTTTATTTTGTATCACTCTATCAATTTATATAAATAAATTCTTGGAAAAGATTAAGATGAATGTATGCATCTAGTACTTATGCATATATAAATTTGAAACGTCTGTTTAAAAACCTGTATTTCTCAAAAAACACTATATCTTTAGCGTTTTATAAGCATAAAACATATAATATAGATATTCTATATTAATGAGATTAATATACAAGATTTGGGACTCGAAAGCTCCCCAAATACGTAAACTGACGTAACTATTTATGGCATTTAAATTAAAAAACATTGACCTATCTTATTTGGCACGATTAAAAACAAATAAAAAACAAATATTCTTTTGTCATATACAGTGGTTTCAATATAGGCGTATTAGAATTGTTTCATTTTTTCAAGCATTAAAAAGTAACGATATTTGATAGACAAGCTTTTTTTTTTTTTTTTTTTAAAGACAAAAAAACGTCACTAACAAGTTCACTTGTTCCATATCTTTTTTATTAATTCAGTTTTATCAAGTACATATAAAAAATATACCGAAAAATGTTGTAAAAAAACAAAGGAGCACAATATTTTAAACTGATTTTCGTTTTATTTTCTATACAAACCAACTGTTACTCATAACTACTTTATAATCTAATAATAGTTTGATTATTTTCAATAAAAGATTGCATAAATTTGCTGCTGATGACCAGTTTAATTACATTTAAGAATTTAATTGTAGATATGTTCAGATTCGAAAGATGCTAAGAAATATTTTGAAATGGGCAATAAAATTAAAAGATTGTTGTTAGGTTTTTCATTTTTTAACGAATAATAATTTTCTTTTATATCAGACTTTGAAGATAAATCAAATTTTCTAAAGTTTGTTACGATAGAACTTTTCGTGCGTTTAAAACAGCAAAGTTTTTGGAAAGACAGGATAGTATTCGTATATCATTTGTTATCTTAAACTCCTTATAATAATTAGCTTAACGGTCTTAACTAAGTGTTAGGCTTTTTTTTTTTAACAATAAGTTAAGTACAAATTCCCCATATCAATCTTTTTAGATTAATTGAATTTTCTGAACTCTATTAAAATAGAATTTTATGCGTTTAAAACAGCAAAAGGTTTTTCGTACGACAGGCCTATATTCTCACATAATTTGTTATTTTTCGTTTTAGGTTTAAATACCGATTCTTCGCCATCTCTTGAAGGGTTGAAACAAAATAATAGTTATGCGAGGTATCGCCAATTTTTTCTGAAATCTTGTAAATTTGTAGGTCTGCATAAATAAATTATTTAAATGCGATTTATTTCAAATGAAGAATGTAAAAATTTTTAATTCATTCGTTATCATTCGTTAAATTCCGAAAAAATAATGAAAATCTAATATATATCAATAAAATGTTAATATATTGAATTAAAAAAAGGGTATCAATAGTATCCATGATGGATACTATTGATGAGGACGTCCAGGTAATGAAGCTTTTTTCAGAATTTGAATTTTGGGAGCTAAAATAGAAAGACGTTCTCAAGAAACAACAATATGTACCAGATAGTGTTCTTGAAGTATACAAACAATTTAATATTAATATTTTTCCTATAACTCAATGTATTTTGCAATTGACTTCACAGCCAACATTGACAGACGGGTACCGTACGGGGCCCATACGGGTCCGCAACTGGGTCCCGTATGGGATGACCAACGGTATCCCGCCGGATCTTGGCCGCGGATGGGGCCCATATGGGTATGCCCGCTGGGTATCCCGTATGGGTCCCAGTCAAATCCCGCACTTTAAAACCATAAGGGGCCCATTTGGGTTTGCAACTGGGACCCATATGGGAAACCCATCGGGAACCCGCCGGATCTTGGCCGCGGTTTTCCTCTGGGGCCCATATGGGCATGCCCGCTGGGTAACCCGTATAGTTCCCACAAAGTTTGCCAATTGCAAATCTTGCAAAACTACGTTTATAATTTACAGATAAAACTGTATATGATTTGACTGTTTGTTTCAAACAAAATAACAATTAAAATTACAATGTCAAAATTGAGAGAATTTTAAACCATTCTTTAATCGCGTATCATCTGATTTTACGGTTGTTTCGCGAATTGGAAGCTTTTCCATCGTTTTATTCTCGTTTCGAAGCTTTTTCTTGTTTCAATATAAGCTGTAAAAAGTAAAATTTAACTGTTAGTCTGAAATTTTATAGGTAACACACCTGGTTTTATTCATTTAATATATTATAAAACTCTCTACTCAACACTCTTCAGAAAAAAAATTGTTGTGATAGTAAATGTATAACATTCCTTTAGTTACTGATAAATAAATTATAATTTTACATTGATATTGTATATATTTTTAAATAAATAAATAAACATATATATATTTATATATAATATATATATATATATATATATATATATATATATATATATATATATATATATATAAATATATAAAAATGTATATATATACATATGCATATGCATATACATACATATATATATATATACATATATATATATATATATATATATATATATATATATATATATATATATATATATATATATATATATATATATATATATATATATATATATATATATATATATATATATATATATATATATATATATATATATATATATGTATATGTATATATGTAAATTAGTAAAAACACTTATCTACAAACAACATCATTCGACTGAATCACCTATTTTTTTGGTTTTGATATACTTCATCAACATTTGAGGTATCTTCTGAATATCTGCATTTTTCTTTTGCTTCAGATTCTGTGTCTAAATTTTAAAAAGTACTTATGATAATTATTGATGTATCAAAATTTCATTTTCAAATTTCAATAATTATGATTAAATGCTTAAATAAATTTATAAAAAACTATCAAAATTATTACTTTACTATCTTTGAGAATATTATATAAACTACCTGCAGTTGACAAAATTCTTCCTGAAAATCTAAGCCATCCAACCTCTGGTTCTTGACATATTGATTTAGCTAAGTCTATTTTTTTCATATTTGTCCAGCAAAGCCAATAAAAATCTGTAGATTTTCTAGAGGAAATTTTTGATGACACATTTTCACTCATAGCATTCCCTAACCAAATTAGTGGTACGTAATCTGTGTCGTTTTCTTCATCGAATGCAACAATTGCATACAACATCTTACTCAGTAACACAGTACAGAAATTACACAGTAAGTTACTCCGCTACAAAATGTAAACAAAAATAGAAAAAATCCATACTCCGCAATCTCCTTTATATAGGAATAAAATATTACTAAATTGCACTTTTGGTTTTACAGAAAAACGTTCAATGGTCTTCAAAAACCATTCATGATTCTAAGAATATATGCCACAAGGAAGAAAGACAATAATGAAAACCCTCACGTCAACTTTATAATATTATATGCATTGTGGCGTTACTTTTCATAAACGTAAATATAAATGAATTCTTTAAAGTATTTATTGTTCAAATTGCATGTAAAACTTTGTAAAATTTTCAACTTTTTACTAAAGAAAGAAAAAGAGAAAAATTTATATATAAAAAATAAAAATAGTTATAACAACTTTTTATATAGAGTTTCATAAAAAACATAAAACGAGAAAACGATTATAACTTTAATTTATACGTTATATTGTAAAAACTTTTTTGCACAAGGTAAGTTGCAAATGGCGATAATGGTCTGATTGCATAGATTTTTCCGCATATTACTTTCACCAGATGGTTCCCTAATGGGAAACCCGTAAAAATCCCAGTTTTCTTAGCCCTTATAATCACCATATTACTATTTTTGCTTAATTTTTCAACCGTACGGGACCCGTCTGGAAACCAGAACACAAACCCTTCTAAATCCCGTTCCCGTAAGCCCAGTTAAAAACCATATGGTACCCGTCTGTCAATGTTGGCTGGGTTATTGCTTTAAATGAAAATAATATTACAGTAATAATAGTATTTCAGTTCTAAAAGATCAAGTAAGCCAGAGATTTTTTAGGTTTCGATTTCGGACCACCCCCTAGGACAATAACCTGTATACGCCATTAATCATGTTTGAAGCGAATAATTTTGAGTGATAAAAGTAATTTTGAAGTAATAACCAGGAAAAGCAAATTTTTTAATAGAAGATTTAAATATCAGTTGGGAAGAGGCAGGTAGGCCCAGATATCGGGTAGCACCGGACTCAAAACGTATAGCTTATAAAGTTGTTTAATCACACAAACCACAAAAACATTCGTTAAATCAAGGACGTATTAATAGATGGACGTTCAACGCATTGTTATAGATCAAAGGTGCCGCCAATTAGCCAAAAACTATGCGTGTTACCGTCAATTTTCTAAATTCATGATACAGATACTCCGACTTCTACTCGTCAAATTTCCGTCAAAAAACCTTCCTCAGTAAACCCATTATAATTATGCATTTACTGAAGCTTATGGTTATAAAAGACAAAAAAATTAATCAAGAATAGTTCACAAATCTGAAAAAGGTTGATTGCTATGAACTTTGCTTAATAAAAATTTAGCTGTGTTTAAACTTTGACGTCTAAAACTAGGCTTTTGCAAAAAGGCTATGTTTGGTTTACTAGAATGGATAGAGTAAAGTGAAACAAATTTTCCTAATTAAATTGAACCTGCTATGATATAGTTTAAAGGTCGAAAAAGATATTTTTAATGCTCTTTTCACCCCACTCTCAGATTATGCTTCCCACTTTAAGGTTCAAATCAGAGAGTATTTCTTATTTTTGTCGGAAATGTCGAACTTTTTTGCCTCGCTTTTTTTTTTCTCTTGAATTTGTGATTTTTTTTTTCGTGAACGACCTAGTTAAAAAATTTCTTACTTTCGATACCTAAACTGCATTTTGTCTAAAGGTATTATAACTAAAAGCATCTTAAAGTTCATAAAATACTATTCGTTTCAGGAGTTGGAAAGATATATAAAGTATGTATTTTTAATGAGCATTTTTGTTTAAGCATTTTTAAACTGTCATGTAGAGCTACTTTAAGTTATAATGATCTTACTTTTTTAATTATTACTGTTGTTACTAACAGTAACAACAGAAATAATAAAAATGATAAGACCATACTTTTAGTTGCATATTCTTGAGCCTTCTACAAGTGATGTATAGCCTTATTTTTAACCTTTTCTAAATATTATATCAAAAGAAGTAATTTTATATTCATATTTATTATCTCATTACAGGATAAATAATGAGTCTTCATGAGGAATATTTAAAACATTTATGTAGAAAGTGTGGCTGCATAATAAAGCAGGATAGTCACTATCAAATAAAACCTGTTGTTATCTATAAACAAGCAATTCTTAGCTTTTACAAGCTGGATACAACCTCAGACTATCAAAAAGTTCATCCTGAATATTTATGCAAATCATGTTATATGGTTTTATACAGGTTAGATTTAAAATCAAAAAAAGGCTTTGAAGTTGAGAGGAATGATAAATTCTTCACTTTTTCTGAACACACAAAAACCTGTTATGTATGTAACACACTCACAAGAGTTGGAAGAAATAAAAAAGTACATGCGATAAGTATTCATCAACATTTAAAAGCATTTGCATCAAAACATGGTTTTGACTGTTACAATGAAAATAAGAAAAATTATTTTGTAATAGTTAAAATCAATAGTTATCGCCAATCAAATGACATGTGGAGACTAATTGTTTTAAATCGTGAAGTGCCATTATCCATTAACATCAACAAATCTCTTCCAGATCAACTAAATCTTCAATCTGCTAATATTATATTCTCCAACATTTCATGCATAAACATCTGTAAATGTAATAATGACTTCCACTATCCTTTTTTCTAATCAGAAATAAATTTTCTGATTTTAAAAATTTCCGAAGCACATCAAATGAGGATGTTGGAATAATTGAAACGAGAGAAGGTAATACAGTTGAAAACTTTAAAGTTATTAGACATAAAGGTTGTTCATTAATATGTTTAGAAGTCTGTTGTGATTTTAGCACCATCTACCATACTAACTTGGCTGTAATGGAACCCAGGTTAAAGAGAAATGTCAATCATCTATTACCTTTAACTAGCCATTTTTTAACTGTGTACATTTTCTTACACCAGTATATGTAAAAAATGTAATAAAGACAACTTGCATTCTTCTATATGGAAGTTTAATAGTACATTACAACAATTTACAGTTTTGAATAATTTCTAAAATCAAAATTAAGAGTTATTACAATATTTTCATAATCTGGGAGTATCTGCAAATATAAATTAGCACCCGTTTAGGCGTTAAGCTCCACAACATGTGAGTATAAGCACACCTTTAGTGGCAATGTAACATTTCTTTTCATGCTTTTTAAAATTCGATTCTCTAAGATATTTATTGTAACATTTCAGACAGGTAAATTTAGTTATTAAGCGTTTTTCTGTTTTTTTCAGCATTTTGGTTTCTTCTGCAATCAGCTTCTCTGTAGGAATTGCTGGTGGTATGAGCTCCAATTCAAAATCCTCTGATAACAATTCCGCCAACTCTTCAAGATCTATCTCAATAAAATCATCCACAACTAATTCAATTTGGTTATCAATATTTTCAAGCAAAAAAGAATAATCTTGATTAATAGCAAAGTTTTCTGTCATACTCATTTTATGTATCGATGCTCAGTAAAATACTTTTAAAAATATTTTTATTGGATAGTCGAGACCATCTTTTTCCGACGTCGAAAAAAATAAAAATACTACCCGGTTTCGCAATTATCACCTATTGTTTCGCTTTTGTTATCTAAACAAAGCGTAACACGCATATCTTTTTTAAGAAACAATGCGTTGAACGTCCATCTATTAATACGTCCTTGGTTAAATAAAGTTGTGGCATATGTAAAAGATCTCAATCCGCCACGGTGGTTTAATTTTAAACATTTGCGGACATTTATGATGCGCATGCGCTACTTTAAAAACAACAACAACATCGAAATTTTGATTTTTTTTTTTGCAATGGTCTTTTACCGTAACCTAATAAAAAAGGTCATATCATTGCTTTGAAGATGTATATACCAAATATAAATTTATAAACTGATAAAATGTGTGGCCAAGGAAAACATATTTTATTTGAAATACTCAAATTTATTAATTTTTATGTGATAAAATACGCAGTAAAGTCGGAAATTATTTTATGGTCATCTTTACTACTAAAACATAATAATTAAGCGTTTATTAGAATTTTTATGCTTTAAAGCTATATATATTTAAAAAAAAGATGGTTTTAACTTTATAATAAAAAAGAAATCAGAGTCCGGTTACTTTTTTAAGTTTAAAAATTTTGTACATCAAATCTTCTATTTTAGCAATAAAAAAACACGTAAAAATGACTGAGTCTCATGAAACCAAACTAAAAAAATTATGCAGAATATGTGGAGAAAGTCTAGATAATGATAGTGTTCTTTTAACAAAACATATTTTTAGAATAGAGTTTTGTTTTTTTATCCGAATCGATAAGGACCACCCAAATATGCATCCTCAAAAAATGTGTTATAGATGCTTTTCAATATTAAGAAATATTGAAAAAGGTTCAAACACTGAACTAAAATTAAGATCTTGGCCTGAAAATTGCCATGCAACTGAATGTGTTTGCTTTAAAGCCAATAAAGGAAGAAAAAAAAAGAAAAAGATAAGTGGAAGACCTTTAAGTATTAGTTATAGTGAAAATATTTGGACTAGACATAAAATAAATAACATACAATCTAAGCTTTTACCTCAAGCAAAATTTAATCTTAAACTGCAAGATATTAACTGCATCTTAAACCCTCATGTGCATCTTTGTGTGTGTACTATTTGCAATGACATTATGCATAAACCAATTATTATAAAAAACTGTCTTCATTCATTCTGCTCAACATGTCTATTACCACTTATCATTGGCAAACTAATATCAAAAACAAAATGCCCTAAATGTTCCTTTTCAATTCCAAGTGATGGGTTAATTTCATCAACCAATGTAATTGAAATGATAGAAAATTTGCAAGAAGTATGCAAGCAAGGTTGTGGTAGGTTGTTTAAAGTCACACAACTGTCAGAACGAAAGAGTCATCAAAAAACTTGTCAGACAACTCCGATATCAAATTCAACAACATTATCAATATCATCGTCATCAACTTCACAAATAAACTTTTCAGATATATTTGCATTGGATTCAACAAGTATTATACCAAGAATTATTGAAGATGCTGCTCTGCATGTAATAAAACAAAAAATGTCTCAAACAACATCCAATGTAATTGAATTTCCGACAGATGGACCAAGGGTAAGACTATCTTTACAAAAACAGAGACTGTAAAATTACTATAACAAAACAAAAATGCTTTTAATTTTATAATAGGAAACTATAGTATGATTTTTTGAACATTTTAACTAAATTACACAAAATTTTAGCCCTTATGCTTTACATCAACACCAATAGCCTACAAAGAAAGTTCAGATGTATGTTTACGCACAATTCGCAGAAGACAATTACAGCTAAAACATAATATGAGCAAAACATGTGGAGAAAGCATCAGTTCTACAATCAAGCAAACTGCTACTCTTTTGAAATCTTTTAATGAAAATGAAAAAGAATATATTCTGAGCAAATCAAATATTTCCAAAGCCAGAATATCTGCTGAAGAAATGATCAGTTTAAAAGCAAACATGAACAGTACTTATGTCAACATGAAAATATTATCTAGGTACACAAGATTGCAATTATTATATAGAAATCTTGAAAAGACAAATTCAATACTTTTAATAGTTATTGATAATAATAAAAAAACACATTATTTTAGGTGGTTGAAAAACAACAATGTAATATGTGCTTCTAATGCAAAACAAAGAAATGTGGCTAAGAAATGGTCATGTGATGATCTTATTGTTAAAAACGCTCCATTTATGGTTGAAAAAAAAGATTCAAAAGGTTCTTATGAAATCAAGGAATTGCCATGTGCATATATCAAAAATCTACAAGGACATATAATAAATGTACTAGATAGACTAGATAGGTACAAACAAATCTTTTTTAAAAAATACTTTAACATACTACAATAAATTAAATGCAATACTATAAAAACAAAAACTAATTTTTTTTGTTTTAATTTTAGCAACAACCTCTTATTATACAACAAGATTAAAGACAATGAAATCCATATAAAAATAGGAGGTGACTATGGAGGTGATTCATTCAAAATGTTTTATCAAGTAGCGAATGTGGAAAAGCCTAATGCCAAAACTAATACAACAATATTTAATATATTTGAGGCAAAGGATTATAGCACAAATTTGAAAATTTCATTGGCAAGATTTACATCAGAAATTGATTTGTTGCAAAAAATGATTTGGAAGTAAGAACATATTACAAAAGATAATTCAATTATTCAAAAACATCCAACCAATATTTGACATAAACAAAATCATCAACTATTCATTTCTTACCACAATTGTCAGGATTATGATAGATTACAGTTTCTTTTTAAAGAAATGTATAATAATTTAATTCTGTTCAATTTTAGAGAAAAACAGATTCGCGTATTTGTATTCGGTGATTATGAATTCTTGTGTGCAATTTATGAAATAACTGTTGCAACTGGTGAGTACATACTTAATACAGATTTCTTTAAAAAAACTCATCTGGGCTAGATAAATGCAGCATGATTTATTTTGTTTTCTTAACACAAACTTGTTCAATTACTTTAGGTAGACACTCATGCCTGTTTTGCAACATCAAAAGTCAAGGAATGTCAAATCCAATTAATGATAACATTGAAATGCGATCACTTAAGACACTGGACTTATCTCTAGCAAAATTTAACAACCATGGTGCAGATCCCAAGTTTGCCAAGTTATGCGACAATGTTATTGACCAACGGTTGTTCAATGTGCCACTTGATCAGGTGCTTTGCTTTTATTCATTATTCATATTATTTTGATTTTATTTATTAGGCATTATTCGCAAATTCACATGAATAATCGTAAACAATGTAATACAATATTGTTTACGACTTATACAGTTATTGGTGGGCTAAATATAAATGGTGGTGTATGCAATTGTAAATGATAATATAAACTCTCTTGTACTATTAGATAGGAGTTCCTGCTTTACATATCTCACTTGGTATATACTTAAAGTTTTTCAACATGTTAGAAGACTCTTGTCACACAATTGACATAAAAATTGCAGGTCGAATGGCAGTAACCAACCGAACGCTTGACTGTGAGGAATTTAATGCATATATAGAGCACCAGCACCAAATAAATCAACTTCAAATAAGTATTCAAGAACTTGAAGATAAAACTCGTGTTATAACAGAAGCACTTGAAATGCAAATACTTTTTAACCCTGAAAACGAAGAAAAAATTAAATTAGTATTTGAACCTCACCTGATGCACTTTGGTAAGAAAAAGAAAGAACAGGTAACTACTTTAAATTTTATTATCTACTAAAAATATTTAATTTAGATTGGTAATTAAACCCGGAATGACTCAGCTGAGAATTTTATACATTGGAATATTTAAGTTTCATTTTATTGATTAGATTTTTTTGAATTTATCTTAAAAACATATTTAATCATAGATCTCAGAACTGAAAATACTCCTTGAAGCAAATCATATAAAGAAATCATTTGGGCCACTTGTAAACAAACTTGATAACGTACTTAACTCATTAGGAGTACAAAGACAAGCATATAACGGGAAAAGTTTTGTTGGTAATCATGTTTACAAAATGTTAAAGGTAAAATAATATCTAATATATATTTCCTAAATTTATAAAATCTACTCTTTACTAAAAACAAAGTTTACATAAATTTAAATTTACAATACAATATAAATATATGTATATATGTGTGTGTGTGTGTGTATGTGTGTAAGTGGAATAGATGGCTAATACTAACATTATTAGACATAACTAGATACATAATTAACAACAGTTACTACATATAATACATATTTCACAATTATTTTATATATTAAATTAGGAGAAAAGTATCCTTGAACTTTGCAACTCCATACCAAACCTTGTAGTTGAACTTGGGTTTAATGACACTGATATACACAGAGAAACTGTTGAAATTTGTAAAAACTTTGAGGTACTCTTCTCTAAATTTGGAATATGTCACAAGCTTATTAACTCCTGCAATCAGTTCAATGAAGGTAACAAACAGGACCTTGGTATGTCATATGTTATAATTTGGCAAAACACAATTAATAGAGAAAATCGTTTTTGTTATTTGATCTTTATCTTTGTTTTTTGAAATCATTGTGTTATATATATATATATATATATATATATATATATATATATATATATTATTGGTTAAAGAAAATCGAATCAAAGATTTCATGAAGTACTTCCGTGAAAACTGGCCAAACGCTTCAATCACACCCAAGCTTCATATGCTGGAATACCATGCATTACCTTTCATTAGAAAATGGGGAGTAGGACTAGGTACTTATGGAGAGCAAGGTGGAGAAATTATTCATGCTGAAATCAACCGCATGAAGAGTACCTACTGCCATATGAAAGGACTACGTAGATTAAAAAGCATAATGAATGAGCATTTCATAAAAAACAACCCAACTGTAAAAAAATACCAAAAAAAAGCTCAGCCAAGAAAAAGAAAAATTGTAGATACTAAAAATAATCCGATAAAATACTGCAAAATGATTTAAAGAAAATAAATGGCAGCATTAAAGCCTGCATAATATTTTTGTCAGTATTTTTAACCTTTCAAATAAAAAGAAAACTTACCAATCTTTAAAAGCATTATACTATCACAAAAAAAAGTAACCGGTTTTCGATTTTTGCTTTAAATGATTCACAAACTTTTACATTTTCAAAAAAAATCAAGATAGTCACTAAAAAATTTAAAACTTCAGAATATAGACTATAATGTAAGCACAGGTTAAACTCCGCCTAAAAAACAGCTAAGTTTCACTTTAGTCCCACTTCTATTCTCTTTGTACAATTATTTAAATGACAGCTTTAATGACACATACCATACCTAAAGTATTGTTTTGATATCATTTCTTATGGACTTTTTAGAAATATCTACAAATAAATCTAATTTGAAGTTTAGGCAATTTTATAAGTTGTTCTTTGTTTACTTGCGAACATTGTTGTTTACCAACATTTGAGCAAAATATAACGCATGCGCATGATAAATGTCCATTACTAAATCACCGTGCCGCCGAAGTAATCGGCTGTAATACCATCAGAAGAACTATGTAATGTTATATTTGATTTACAAATTGCTCTAATTTGAATGTATACCTTTAATATTTTTTTTTGTTTGTTTGTGATCAAATTAAGTTTACAACATTAATAGAAAAAAATCTTATGTCATTCTTTAAATATTTGTTCTTTAACAATTGTTTATAAGTAAGGTATAATCGTGTTGTACCAGGACACATGTTTGACAAATTTTCGCTTAAATTAAAATTTATGCGATTTTTTTATAAATGCGCTTTCTTTCTTCTTTTGGTTCATTAAGTATCACAAGATACTAGTTGTATTAAGTGTTGTAAAAACAGTTTTATAATTTGTTGATTTGGAAAAATTGTAAAACAGGTTGAAATACATCAAATAAAACCATGAAGTAATTATGATTATTGTTTGATGTATTTCATTTTGTTGTTGAGCAATGCCAAAAAAATAAGTAAAAAAGTCGGAAAGGGAAGGACGTGGATTGAGAAAATTTGAAGAAAGCAATTGGCATTGTAACAGAAAAAAAAATGCCAGTTAGAGTTGTTTCATTCATTCTAAATTAAGCTCCAAATTAGGACATTTGAAAATACTTTCAATAATGTGTTTTATATCAAACTGGTAGAACATATCAAATATTTAGATTCTTGGTATGTATTTTTGTGGGCTGTGTATTAGTTAGCTGAAGATTTGAAAATAGAGCTTCGGTTCTTCAAAGGAAGGAAAAGACTTTAGACAAAGATTTTTAAATAGGTTTAAAAACTGGAATTTAGGTTTAAGACAAGCTTCAAGTGGATCGTTCATTATCATATGTTGACAAATTGGTAAATTGATATCGAAAGAAAGAGGCAGAAATATAGCATTAATACTTTCTATGAATGTAACTGGACATTTCCTTTCTCTACAGTTTGTATTTTTTTGTAAAAAAATAAGTAGAAATAAATGTCAAATGATAGGCCACCCATAGATAGTATGGGAACTCCATGTACCAGGCTGGATGAATTGAGATGTTTTTTCAAGTGATTTGGAAAAAGTGATTTAAGCAACTCAAATTACTCCACTCTATTGATTTTGGATAGGCATGTAGCATATAAAGAGTTATAAGTTGTTAAACATGCTACCCACAAATTATAACTTCTAGACAGATCTTTTATAAAACCCTTCAAGGTCGCTTTTAGAGAAGCATCAGCTAAGTGAATGCGGATGAATTCTAAAGTTAAAATAACTGATTATGATTTTACTATCGAGCGTACAGAGGGGTGGGTTGAGACAAACTTTAAAGTCATTTTATTTTTAAACGATTAAAGTTCTTTATTTGAAATTTTAGATGGTTGCTACTTATTAAGTGTTATCTAATTTTCAATGTTTCTAATTTGGTTAGAACACCATTTTTAGAAGTTTAGTGCATTTTTCCCTTGATCTCTTTCATAGTGTTTTTTTAAAAAGTTTCATCAAATCCTTTTACTTTAATGCCTAACATTAACTGCCTTTCAGTATTAGCTGTCCATCCTCTCTCATACACCTTCTGAGCCAAACATACCTAAACTTGATTGTAATCTCAACTATGTACCCCATGACATAAACCCATCAAATCTTGAGGAAGATTTGATGGGTTTATGTCATGGGGTACATAGTTGAGATTATAATTTAACCAGCATAAAACCTTCCTAGCGTAATGTGCGCTGGCCAAATCTGGCCGTAATATAGATATTAGGGCTAGCAAAACCGGTTTACCGGTAAATTGGTTAAAAATTGTTTAAATTTACCGGTAATTTTCAAATAATTTACCGGTAGTTCGGTAAAATTTTATGGAAATTCTGAATAAATTATTAGTAGTATTTTTTTCTAACTAAAAAGAAAAATTCTACAAAAAAGCTCACTTTTTTTACATATTATGAAAAAACAGTTGAAATCGCAAAAAATTAAGAACTTTATAATGGAAAAGAATTTTGTTTTCTTACAATATTACAATATGCATTTCTTAAAAAAAAATACAGCCTACTTGATTGATTTTTCTTAAATTTTCGTTTTTCAATAGAGAAAGAAAAATATTTACATACAATTAGGATTTGTTTATGTAGTTTATGTATAATTACATTCAGTTTATTTTGTGCTCGCGTCCCATCTGGTTACAGTTACAGGTGACATTTTATTTCATTTAAATAGTGCGTTAGTGAATTTTTTTAAATTATTTGATTTTTTGCACTGGATGATAAAATTATTAAGTATCATAAAAAAAAATTGAAAATAAACACAAAACATAACTTTGAAAATAAAGCGAATATTCTATATTTTTATTGTGTTGAGTAAGTATTTCACAAAAAGTCTTTAAAATTATACTATAGAATATATTTGTATTGTGTTCCAAAATTTACATATTGAATTTTTTTTAAAAAAATAGCCTTATCTATGATGTCTACTGGATCCGGACAAAATCAATTGTGGAATCATTTTCTACGTACGAAAGCTGGTGATTCAGCTATATGCAATATATGCAAAAAATATATAAAATGCTCTGGCGGCAGCACAAGTGGTTTGCACAAGCACCTTATCAGAAAACATAAAATTAATCTGCTAAAAAGAGTTCAACATGATGATGCAGAAGCTAGCTGTTCTAATATCAATACCACAACTTCCGTTGATATTTTCCGTCGCTGGGATTCTTATTAATTGAAGGCTTAAGTCTTTTTACCAAACATTCTTTAAGATATATGTCTTGATTTATTGCTGGAGCATTAACAGATTGCACAAATACCTCATAAAGCCCCCTTTTAGATACCGCTATCCATACATGTGTATGCTTTGGATACTTCTCTATACCTTTGTATCTCACTTCATCTGGATACTTATCTATATTATGTGTGTAAAATCCATCATTACCGAGTATTCTATCACAATAGAATGTGAAATACTTTTCATCGTCTATAACAATCATATTATCTGACCCAAAAAGATCATTTACCAGTTTTCAACTTTTCGACTTTTGAGCTAAATGTTCATTGTATTTAGGTTTTTTCAACATGTTTTGTAAAGAACATCTACTTGAGCTGGTTGACGATGTTGACCTGCATCTCTTGATATTATTGTAACTAGTAGCTCTTGCGTGACCTTCTTGCATAAAATGATTTATCACAATAATTTTTACCATCTATAGTACGTGGATTTTTTACAAAAAAAAGATTTTGTTTTTTCTTAAAATGTTCCTTTCTTGAAAGTTAAGACACATTTTCATTTGAATTTTTTTAGATAATATTGCTAAGTCATTGATGCATAATTCAAATAATTACAAATAGTTCAACGTGATTTCAAAGCATGGCAAAAAAAACAATTTTTATCTCAACCCACCCGTTCCACCCATTATTCGAATGTTTTTCAAAATAGAATTAATACTAAAATCAAAAAAGTTTAAAGGAGTGAGATCCTCACTTTCTTTCCACACGCTAGACAACTTTTTCTTGAAAAATTTGAAGCCGCTTTCTAAATCCACTAAATCAAAGCAGCGAAATCTGTAACTAAATTGAAAAAACAGACAAAGCATGCTTCCTGTCTGTGTAAAATGTCTGAAAACAAAACTGAATGTGTTATGTGTGGAGAAAACTTTGATGAAGCCTTTGAAGAATTCAGTCTTTATCAAAATATTCTCCATACTTACAAATATTGAGCACACGTTTTCAATTAACAAGTGTCTAATCTATAGTTCTTAACGATGGAGGTTTGAAAAAAATCATTTTAATCCCTATCAAAATGGGTGCCAAATAATAATTGTATCCCCAAATAATGATAATTGCATCCCCAAATAGTATGCCAAACTCATATAACAGAGAACAGAGTGGGGATTTTTTTTTTTTTAAAAAAAAAGCAAAGATTAAAAATTCTCAATAAGAACAATGATAAGTTTTGGAACAATTTACGTTACATTTGACAAAGATTAAACATATGAAGTGACAAAGATTAAACGCATAGCTAATTTTATAGTCTCACAGCTCTGATCTGAAGGTAATCCTATAGTCCTAAGAGATTAGGCATACAGAAATTGTGTTGGGAAGAACCCTACCACAAGTTGTAGTAAATGAGATATCTGTGAAACTTAAATCATGGATAGAATAAGTGTCTATTGGTTAAAAAAAAATTGAATCAAAATTTAAATAATGATGTATAAAGTTTTTGTCCGGGGCTAATTAGATTAAACAAATTTTAAAGATTAGATAAATAATTATTTGCTTATTTAAATGCAAACTAAATTAATATTCCTAATTTGATTTAATCAAATTAAATTTTTCACGAAGTCTATGATCATAGGGGTTTTATTTCTGCTGTTTTATGGGATAAAAAAACACTTTCAAAGAAAAAGGGTAGTTACCCCACCCTTACTCCCTGTTTGGATTCCTTATTGATATAAAAAAGTAGTTGAATTTTCAATCAGTATATACTTTCAAGAGTAGTATAACTTTGTATCTGTTTGTTGTAAAGATATAAGGAATAACACTACAAATTAAGTAAGTACAAATTAATTAAGTAACACTGCTAAGAGTAAAAGCAATAATATTAGGCAACTATGATCTAAAGTTAGAAATGCAAAATTTGTGTTAATAAAAAAAGACTTTTTTATTTTTTTAAAATTCTAACATATTAAAAATATAAAAAAGCATAACAGAAAAAAAATTTTTCATATTATTTCGTTTACTTTACTCCACTGCACAGTCTGCTGCATCTTCTTAATTCTAAAAATTATTCTTTCGAATCTTTTAACAAACTTTGCGCTTTGAGCAAAGTTACTTGACAAGATAGAACGTATATTTTTAAGTCCCATCATATTTTCTTTATCTCTTTTCCAATCATCTTGAGGTAATAATCAAAATTTTCGATCATTTTTATTAATTAAATTTTAACAGAATTTAATTAATATTAATTAAAATTTCGATCATTTTTAATATTCAAAATTTTTGATCATTTTTACACATTTAACAGTTAAGTAAAAAAATAACAACTTTTCAAGTTTTGTATTGTAGTAAAAATAACAAAACGGATGAAAAACTCTTATTATATTTACAACAATTCTAAAGGCATTTTCAATCATCTGTTTTTCTCTAATTAACGCTTTTACAATTCTACATACTTGCTATCAATGGCACAAGTGCATTAGGAAAATTGCATTTAAATTCCAAAATCGTTTATTTTTTTCCTTAAACATTACTTTTGCTTATAAAACCTTTAAGGTCAAACACGTTTTCTATATAATTCCTCCAATTGCGAACGGAATTCCTCTGAAACTTTCTGCTTACATTAAATGGACCAAAAAGACTAAAAAGTTCTGTTAAAGTTTTCTAAAGAAATTATGATAAAATGCAGCAGTCATTTTGTTTTTGCTCAATTTTAGTTCAAATACTTTAAGTAGGTTTTTCAACTATTAATAATATGGAGGGGCGGATTAATGTTTACGGTGAATTCTAATTAGGCCTTGGGTCCACTGATCTCTATAATAACTGGATAGCGCATCTCAAATATCAAAATTCACGCCAAAATCGCCATATTGGAAAGCCCCAGAACAATGAAATCTGATATGTGTGATAAAGCGATAAAGCGATAAGCCGAAAAACAGAACTTAAAGCTTACGGGATTAAAATTTTTGGGGCTTTCCAATATGGCGATTTTGGCGTCAAAAAATAAGAAGTTTTGCTCGGAGTTGGGTCTGATAGTTAAAATCGTGTACCGTAAAGCGCATTGTAATTATTCCGTTTAAAAACAAAGTTTCCTAACCTTAGAATGTTTATGAAATTTTGAGTTCAAGTCTGACTTCAAGATACCAAAATATAAGTTTTAGAAGAATGAATAATATTTCACTTATATTCGAACTTTGTTTCAGCATTTTTTTACACTAACCGAAAACTCATTCCACACAAGTTTAAAACCTAGATCGTAATAGTCCTTCAGGGTCCCTTAATTGCTGTTTAATGTTTTTTCGGTCTTATGCAGAGGTTTAAATTTTATAGTAATTTGGGGCACCTTACTATTGGTATATAAAAAATTTTAGTCATATTACCTCGCCGCCTTTAAGTTAAAAGCGTCTAAAGTTATAGAAATTATGAGGCGCAATAGCATATATGATAGACCAGTATCATGTCTCTCAGAATCTCGAATGCTGTCAATGTCTGAAGTCATGCATGAAAAACTTAATTTGCACAAAGTCCATCCTTATGGTGTTTATTTTCACTCACTCACAATCACATCTAATGAAGAACTAAGCCAAGGGAGGGTTAAAAAAGCTTTTTATAATTTAACAAAGCTTCACAAACTTCTTAGATGTTGTTTATTCAAAGATTTAAATGGAGATTTGTGGTTCAAAGAAGTGTTTCATGATGCTGATGACTGGATAATATTTATGACATATGAGTTGCAGAATGAAAATGATTGGCTTCATGTAACTACTTCAAATCTTAATATCTTTTTTGATTCAGAGAAAGGTCCATTGTGGCGTGTATTATGGATGAGATGCCCAAATATTATTGTTAGCAGCCATTTTCAATATCAGTATGTTCTTGTTTTTGTAGCTATGCATTTATTATGTGATGCAAGATCAGTGTTTGATGTTTTAACAAATCAATTAATGCCACTTTTAGAAAACGATGACTGTTTACTTAAACCAATCTCATTTCCCAAATCATATGAAATGGTGTATGACAATAAAACTGATTTACAACTATGTCTATCTAGATGTACTATTCCCTTTTACATAAAATGGGTTTTAAATACTGCTCATTGGTTATATCACAGTTCATTTTCTAGAACAAAACTTGAGAGATTCAAGCAAGTAGACATAAAAAGAAATCCTAGCTCTCTTTCTTATAGTTTACACCAAGTTAACTCTGCTATAAGCACAGAGTTTGTTAACCTATGCAAACTGCACAAATGTTCAGTTCATTCTGCACTAATTATCTTTATAGCTCTAGCTGGTATAGAGTTAGCAAAAAATTCTGGTTTACCATCAGATACATTTAAAACTGTAAATTTTCCAATTGATATGAGGAAATTTAATAAAGAACTTAACACAAGTCCAATGCCTCTGGGGCAGTTTGTTGCGATGGGTAGAGTAACACCAGAAATCAGTCAGTCTTTTTCTAATAACAAGGATAAGTTTTATTGTCAAGCACAAATTGTAAGCAACATTATTAAAAAGCAAAACAAGCCAACAAGTTCTGGAATATATGGTTTGGTCATTGCTCACATGTTAAAAGAAAAAAGGGATTTGAGTTTATTAACTCGTTATTTTTTCAGTTACCCTCAAATATTCTTTAGTAATATAGGAAGCTGTGGCCATCACAAAAATATTGGTCAAATTCAAGTGGAATCTCAGTATTTCGGTGTTAATACAAAAGACAGTATTTTTATAACTCTAATGACATTTAATGATGCAATGAGATTTTGCATTTGTTATGATAATAGTTGGTTTTATTCAAAACATGTAGAACAGTTTGGTAAAGAAATATTAGATTTAATTAAAGACTTTGTGAGTAACACTTAAACATAATTAGATGTTTTTAAATATGATTGTTTAACTTTTATTAATATTATTTAATTTTGTATTGATACTGTTATTATTTGTGTTGCTTACATTTAGACATTTAGCATATAAATTTATATTTGTAAGAAAGAAAGATTTCATGAATAACACATCATTTTTTTTTTGTTACTGTAATATAATTACTAGTTGCAGTTTTTATTATTCTTAACTTTTTGAAATAGTAGTATTGTTATAATTCAATTCAATTGTAAGTTATTTAGGAGTAAACTTTTTATATAGCAGACATGTGTAAAAACTACATTTACATTTTTTATTGTTTCATATTATTCTTTCCTAAAAACAGAAAGCAAAAAAGAAAAAAAAAAAAAATTCTGTACTTCTGCTATAAAACAAAAAGATCTGCTCTTCAGAAAAACTTTTTACAGGAAAACACTATACAACAACAAACACACTGGATACGATTCGTATTTAACATTTACGACTTTTTTCTCGTATCTCATGAACAAAATTCACATTTTTTCACTTTGAAACTTTAGTTTCATTTTTATACAGCTGTGGCCAAAAATTAAAGACCCCTCATTTTTTAGTTGGTTTCTTAATCTTTAAATTAAAATGAAGAAGATTCTAATTGACATATTAAATTATTTTTTTAAATAAAAACATACGGATTAAAGTGGTATAATTTTTTTAATCTAATTCTAATTAAATAGCGTTAAACTTATCAAAAAACTGATGAGTACTTATAAATCTTCTTTAAATAAATTGGACAAAATTTAACGACCACTTTCAAATCTTTAATTTGCACTTATTAAAAATAATAATCCATTGGTTTTTTTAACTGTCTTAATTGCTTATTACGTTGGCTATAAATTAAAATGTTGAAACCTGAGTTTCGATATCAAATAAACATTTATTTTTTGAATTGCAATAAGGATATAAAAATATTGCAAAAATGCGTGCAAAGATCGAAGAAAAAGACAGATACTTGTATTAAAAGAAGAAGGCTATGGCATCAGACAAATAGCTCGGAAGGTCTCACTCTTGCATTATTAACATAATTCAATGATACAAAGAGACCCGGTCAATTAATGATCGTCATAGGACTGGACGCAATAAAATTTCAAATGACCGAGATGTTCGCTCGTTAGTGAGATTAATGAAAGAAAACAGACAAGCATCATCTACAGACTTGTCTACGAAATAAACACTGTCAAACGGTCTGAAAGCAAGCCCTAGAACTGTGCGAAGGGTCCTCCACAATTTAAATTATTTATGGCGTGCTGCTGCAAAAAAACCACGCTTAATTAAAAAACAAAAATTTGCCAGGAAAGAGTGGTGCAAACTACATAAAAATTGGTCAACAGATCAGTGGAGCCGTGTGGTCTTTAGTGATGAAATGAATGTTGAGGTAGACAACAGAAAAAGTCGCGTAATGTTACATAGACTTCCAAGCGAACGGTTCGATGAATCATGCATTTTGAAACGAACAAAACAAGGCAGTGGTTCAATAGGCATTTGGGCCTGTATGAGTGCCTGTGGAGTTGGCGTTTTTCATTTATTCGATGGTAGACTCAACAAAGAAAGGTAAATCGAAATTTTGGAAAACTCGCTTATTCCTAGCATTGATTTATGGCAGTTGCAAGATGGATTTATTTTCCAGCAAGATAATGCGTCGTGTCATAAAGCGCATGTTGTTAGCGATTGGTTCAGTTCTAATAAAATTCAAGTGCTTCCATGGCCTGCCAATAGTCCAGACTTGAATCCAACAGAGAATTTATGGTCGTGGCTTGATCAAAAGCTTGGTAAAGAACAACTTTACAATTTGGAAGATTTGAAATCTTCTACCTCTCATCATTTGAAAAATGTGCCTGATGAAGTAATCAAAACTTTAATGAATTCAATGCCAGAACGAGTACAAGAGTGCTTGAAAACAAATGGAGGAACAACACGTTTCTAAATTATTTTTTTATTGCTTTTTGTAATATTTTTGAAACTGGTCTTAAAATTTTGTCCAATTTTTTTTCCCATTTATATTTTTTACTAGTCAGTTTTTTAATTTTTTAACATTATTTTGTAAAAAAATTATAAATTCTTTTATAATAAATATAAAATACAATAAAAATTCTTTCTAAAAATGTTTTTCTTTTTTGATACCTTTTTCCAAAATAAAATTTTACTAAGGTTAAAAATAAATTTTGAAAAAAAAAGAGTGGTCTTTAATTTTTGGCCACCGCTGTATAAGTGCCTTCGGTAATACGTTGCAAATAGCATCAGCTCATCGTTAAATTTCTTACAGAAAGTTGTGTTTTTATCGACTAAATCGACTAGTCGAAAAATCATATAGTCGATTAAATCGACTATGAGTTTTCTACTAATCGACTAAAAGTCGATTTAGTCGGTTAATCATCCTAACATCTTTAGTTCTACTTTTTCACTTGATTTAATTTTATCAATCTTTAATATTGTTATGATGCTGACCAATTAGTAAAGAAATATCTTTATAAGTAGTTTATCTTGTAAATAAAAATTATTTATAAAGATTGAACCATGCCGCAGTAGGCTAGGGGTGAGCAACCCCCCCCCCTCCAAAAAAAAAACAAAACAAAACAAAAAAACAAACAAACCATCTTCTAAATTGGAGTAATTTCTTTTTTTAAATGAAATTTAGAGACCCCTCTAAAACTGATTTAATTTTCTCCCTACTATGATTTTTAAGCTCAATATACCAATTTTACCAAGAAAATGTCAATATGTTAATTTTCAAATACTGGATTAAAATGAAAAAATCTTATAGTAAAGAAAAATAAGGCCAGAATGACGATTTCAGAACATTTTAATACTATTAAGGGACATATTAGTCCATAGACACCATTTAATGAATAAGAAGAAGAAATATGAAAATTTTTTTTATAACTGCATTTTTTCAAAGCGTTTTTCAATAAAATCCATTAACATACCCAACCTTTTTTAACACTTAACTTAAAATAAGCAGAAAAACACTAGGGCGCACAAGGCTGCACAATAGGGCATCCCGTACTTTTCAAAAAACATATTTTTTCATTATAAAATCTTGGCCCCAAGTATTTTTTTGCCTGAACATATATATATTTTAGTTCAGTTTAAAAAAAGTTGATTTTAAAAAGTCTTCATTTGCAAAAATTGGTCTTTTGTTGACCAAAAATATAACTTAATACAAAAAGAGATTTTTTTGCGGAAACAACCAAAAGCCCGAGAAACTTCTTGATAAAATATCAAACACAAAGGAATGTTTCGGGAATATAAATTATTTTGAATATTTGTTTTAAAGCATTTTTCAATACTTTATTTTACTTTTCAGTCATATTGTCATATATTCGTGATATAAAATATATAAGCAATGAGTGGTATAAAAACAAGAAAAAAAGCAAGCACAGTAATGTCCGACTTAATAGGTAATAAAATTGTTGTGAATATAATATTTTCTATATATTATTAATATTATTTTAGTAATGTTACTAAAATAATATTTGTAATACAAAGATAATATTATATTCACGACAATTATATCATATAATGTTATTAATTTATTTTATTACTATTATCATTAGTATTGAATCATGAATACATTTCCTTCTATAAAGTTTTATCATCAACAACATTATGAACAGTAACCATTTTATCAACAATAATAATAAGAGTAATAATAATAATTAATTAAAAACTATATATAGTATGATAATATTTTATCTCCAGGAAAAGGAAGAGACTTTATTCCATCTGAGCTACCAACTCTTGGTGCTGTTCTTCGTAAAGCTATACTGCTTAAAGAGTTGTCAGAAAAGAAGATATATCCATTGGATGATTTGATTAGGGAGACAAGATTGGAAGTTGTTAATCAATGGAAAAAAGCAAATTCAGATTTTTCTTCTCCAGTAATATTTACAGATAAGTCCATTGACAGAAAGATCAAAAAAAGTTATTGTGATGTTCAGGATATTTGCCGAAAAAGATTAACCAAAAAGGAAAAAATTGACAACATAATGGATTCTATGTCACGACTGTTTGATATAACTAAATGTAAATGTGAAATTCTTTACTGTAATGAATCAAGTTGTCTGGGATGTAATGAATCAAGTTGTCTGAGAGAAAAGTTCATATTAACTGTAAATGTGAAAAATCAGCAAGGATTCCCTTGATAGAGTTAGAATTTATTCAATCACAAAGAAACAAAAAGGGGGACAAAGCTCAAGTTATGATAGGATCAAAAGATTATAAAGAGGTTAAAAGGAAGCGAAAAGCAATTGAGCGAAGCAGTAAAAAAGAACATAATCTGAAAAAGTTCAAAAAAAAGAAGATGGTAAATAGTTGCTATTTGAAAAAAACATATGATGAGTTTTTGGAAAATTTTACTGACGAAGAAGAGTGGTCAAACAGTGAGTTAGAGTGTTCTTATAACAAAGAAAGTTCTCATGTATTAGATAAAAGCGAGGATATTAAATTAAAGAAAAATTGTATGAAGATACAAAATACAGCTATTGCTGCAATTAGGTATGAAGTTTCAAACACTACTGCTGCTGCTATTGCTTCAGGATTTTTAAAAGATTTGGTGGAGGCAAAAATTGTCCCAGAATCAGCTATTTATTTGTTATTAGACAAAAACAAAGTGCATAGAGCCAAAGATAAAGTTATGTCAGAGTGTCAGAATATTGGAGAAAATAGATTTAGAAGTGAAGATATTTCTTGCATTCTTTTTGATGGAAGAAGTGACAAAACAAATGTATTGACATTTAATGATGAAACTAAAAAATTTTATCCTTCAGTTCAAAAGGAAGATCACTATACTTTAACTGATGAATATGGTAAATATCTTCATCATTTAACCAAAGAAGAAATACCCAAAAAATCAAAAATTAAACCTGCTGAACATATTGCAAATAAAATATTTCAGTGGTGTAATTTGCATGGGGTAAAAGATAGCTTAAAATTCATTGGTTGTGATAGCACGGCAACAAATACAGGTCATATTGGAGGTGTTATCCATTATTTAGAAACTAGATTAGAAAGAAAATTAGGATGGCTAATATGTTCTCTTCACACAAATGAACTTTGTGTTCGACATTTAATAGAAGAGCTTGATGGTAAGACAACCTCAAAGACAGGATTTTCTGGACCCATTGGGAAGTTGCTTACAAAGATTACTGAAATGGAAAGAAATTACAGTTTTAAGCCAATATCTATAGGTCCTGGTCTAATTGAACTTCCTGAAGAAATAGTAAAAGAGTTATCTTCAGATCAGAAATATGCCTATAAAATATGCCAGACAGTAATTAATGGAACTCTTACTGAAGATTTGGCTAACCAAAAGCCAGGTACTTTAGTCCATTCAAGGTGGCTCAATACAGGTTCTTCCTTGCTTTTATTGTGGGTAAGCAAGCATGGGTTAGAGGGGGATGACCTAAAAAATCTAGAGTTAATTGTTAAATTTCTTGTATCAGTTTACTTCCCTATGTGGTTCCAAATTAAAGTGAAACATAGTTGGATAGAAGGGCCACGACACATCTTGAACCAACTCACCCTAATAAAACTTCAAGATGAACTTGTACAAATGATTATTGAAAAGTGTGTGAGATCTTCTGCATGGAATTCTCATTCCGAAATTCTATTGCAAACATTACTCTGCAGCGAAAATAAAATTGAAAGAGAATTTGCTGTTAATAAAATTTTGGAAATTAGAAAAAATTTGGAAATGGGAAATCTAGCTACCAGAACATACAAGCTTCCTTATTTAAACTTGGATGCAACTATATTAACAGAGCTTATAACATGGGAAGAGGTTTATGAACCCATCTTAACCTGTAAAATGAACATAAGTGAGCTAGAAATGATTGTGGATTGTCCTATGGTAGTTCCGTATTTCCCTGTTCACACACAAGGAGTTGAGAGGGCAGTTAAAGAGGTAAAGGGTTTTTCCTTATACTTAATAATATGTTAATCAATAGAAACTTTCAAAAAATCTTCTTAAAATGTGTTTTTCTTTAAGGTAACTGCAGCTTCTGAAACAGTGTTTGGTTTTGAGAGGCGCGATGGATTTATTCGTGCTAGAGCAGAAAATAGAGCAATAATTCCTCGTTTTAACAGCAAGCAGGACCTCATTTTAGTTTAACTTATATTTTTTATCATTTTTAGTATCACTGATGTAATATATTAGAAAGATAGAGTTATGAGTTTCATTTCAACTTTAACTTGTGTTCATTTGTGTTTTTGCTTTTATGGTGTAAAACAAGCACTTAAGAAATTTTTTATAGGCAAAGGAGGGGGGGGGGCGTGTGCATTACTTCTAAATTTTAAAACTGTTCTCTATTTACTTTAATGAAAAAATGTTAAAACATAAAAAAAAAAATTTTCACCGTCTATATGGGATGTTCTTAGACATATGTGATTTTTGGTCCCCCTCCCCAGTTCAATCAAATTTTGAAAAATTAAGGCCTGTTTTTGCAAATGATGCATTTATTCTGGTAAAAAAAATTTTGTATTTTCTTAATGTGTGTACCTAATGGCAAAAAAATCCTTAGGGCCAACTTTTTTAACAAATGTTGAAAAGTACGGGATGCCCTACTGCACAAGGCTGCACATATAATCAACTTTAAATAATACTCCCATATATATATATATATATATATATATATATATATATATATATATATATATATATATATATATATATATATATATATATATATATATATTACAGGGCCGGCTCAACAGCGTGGCCACTTGGCCACAGGCGCCGCTTCAAAAGGGGGCGCTAAAAAAATATAAAATTCAAAAACAAAAAAAATTAAAAATAAATATAAATTCAAAACAAAATAGTTTTTAGATTAAGATTTCAATTTTATAAAAAATTTTTTTAAAGAAAATTTTCCATACAATAAATAAAATTGTGGGAACTCTAAAAAACCAGTTTATACAGTACTACTGGTATAATCCACATTTAACAAGTTTTTGCTCATGAAGCTAACTCAATTCAATGCATGTTACATTTTTTACTCTTTACAAATTTAAGTGAACAAAAAAATGTTTCAAAAGAGGATATAAAAAAACCCATCATGTTTGGAAAGAAAAAATTATCAGGAGCTCAAAACTTAAAAAGAAAACAAGAAAAAGTTGTTTCCCACTCATTGATTCCTCAAGTGAAGTAGACAATTTTAAGATTAACTTCTTCAACAGCATTTTAGATTACGCTATTGGATCTTTGCAGGATTGGTTCTAAATGCTTATGCAGCATAATAATCAGTTAAACTTTCTTTACAGTTTAAATGCCAAGGACATTACTGAAGATGAATTACTAAAAAGATGCATGGATTTTGAAAAACTATTATCTTGCAATTAGTTGAAAGATGTTTCTGGAACTGACTTGTTTGAAGAGGTGAAATATTTGCAAAATCATTATAAGGGAAACTACTCTCCAAGAAATATTTTAGACTTTATTTGTTCAAACAATTTAAATGCAGCTTTGGGAAACTTATTTGTCTCTCTCAGAATACTTTTAACTCTACCTGTGTCTGTTGCAACAGCATATATAATGATATGCCGGTTCTGACTCATGAACACTTTTCCATACTTAAGGATGCTAACGTTGATGAGTTAACTTTTCTTCAAAAAATATGTTATCTTGAGGGATGATGTACCCCTAAAGATCTTATCAAAAAATTTCTTACTTTTTTTCATGTTACCTAAACTTAATGCCTTTTTCAAACCTCAGCGATAGGTCGTGTTTTGTAGTGACCGATGGCAAGTGTGTGAATTCCGTCATCTAAGATAATTCTTTTGTCGTCGTTAGCGCTGAGTGCGACTTTGTTAATTTCTTCAGTGTAGACGTCATGAAGATGAGATCGGAAAACGTTCATGGTTGCAAGTTGTTCTGTCTTGTTCATTAAGCAGTCTACCACAAGGTGTTAATAATGCTTTGAAAGTCAACCCCTTCCTGTAATTTTTTCAAGACGTAAAGACACAAGTGACCACAATAAGAAGTGTCACCAAACTGAACCCTTTCACTGTTATAATAAACCGGGCTTTTCAAGTAGTCGACCAGCTCAACAAGAGGAGGCTGAGCATAAGATCGAAGCTGTATTTTTTGTCAGCGTCTTTATACCAGCACACCCAATGAAACCCTACAGTGCTCGAATCCCCAGTGTTGATAATACCACATTCTTTTCTTCTCGGTTTTTTCAGTAACTCGTCTCTTACAAGAACTCCTCGAAAGTTTTTCAATTTTAACTGTTTAGCAGCCTTTATCAATTGAATTTTAGTTAAAGCTTCATTAGGTAAAACAATTCCTTTTACGTCAATCCATTGAAGGTCAATCATTTTTTTAATTTCTTAAAAAGTTTATCCGAATTTTTTTAACAAGCGATTTTTCATAGAATAGCACCTAAAAAGGGTATGCTTGAGAAGGGTGAGTTTGGTCCGAGCAATAATCCAGATCCAATAGATTGATAGCCTTTTCCATTTTTAACAAAGAGTCCATCACCGTGAACATTTTTAGTCCATGGGGTAATAAACAATCCTTCTCCACCTAAAGTTTTTATCTTCATTCCTTTTCCATTTTTGCTCATGTAAAAAAGACCTCGCCCAGCAATTTTATCAACCATAGCAGAGCCGGCAGAGGCTCCAACACCTGAAAGCAAACCAGTGGCAAGAGCAGGAACAACCTTTGTGGCTAGAGTTCCTAATAACGGCAAAAGAGCTCCAATGAAGCCTCCTTCTATTTTCGAGTTGTATGCAATTTGTCTTTTGCTCAATTTAAGAATGACTCCTTTACCAGCTTCATACGCTTTTCTAATTTTGTTCAATTGCGCATTAGTGATAGCGAGAACATGTTTACCGTTCAAGTCTTGATGAGAAAGCTTAATGCTAGTATCGGTTTTATCATGCATAGCTTTTTTAATTTTATCAGATTGGCTCTGCGAGATATTAATTTTGATATTTTGATAATTGCTCATTTTTTATGTATTAAAAAATTATTTATTTCACTTCTCGAATGTGATAACGGATTGTAATATCCTCTCCACGAAAATCAACCAAATCTCCATTCTGATCAATGATGCGAGTAACCATTGTTGAAATTTCAAACAGTTTAACAGGAAGATAAATCAAATGCATTGGTCTCTCGATGATTTTATAGCCAGGACTAACATTTGGATAAAAGGAGTAAATGCAATTGAGTTGGGTTCCATTAATATAGGATGATCCGATAACGTTGTTAACGATTCTGATGGTGTTAATGCTTGAAATTCTAACAATATGATCCGACTCGTATTCGGAATTGGAATTTAATTTTCTTTTAGTAAACCCTAAAACTTAAGAGATGCTATTCTCCACATTAAAGTCAATCAAATAATTCAAGCCAAGTTTAATGGTTGATTTTAAAGTATTAAGATTGATTCCAATTTGAAGGTTGTTTGGAGAGTAATTAATTTTATTTGCAATAATATAACTTCCACGTTGAGCTGTTTTTATTGTGTTTAAAATAGACTTTTGCAAATACTCATTGATGTCTTTAATGTCATAGCTTCCTGATGGAAAGATAATGTTCTCCCAATTAGCTCCATTGTTCATGCTGTATTTGAAAGAATTGTTTTTACTGTTTACATTTGGAATGCTGTTGTAAGTCTCAAGACCGAGAAAAGCCATTTCATAACTTTTTCCTTCGTCAAAAACGATTTTATCCAAAAAATCAGTGGTGATAACACTTGATTTTCCATCTACATCGATGATTATACCTGACATTTTTTAAATAATAATTATTTTTTTTTAAATTGTTTTAGAAAAATAAAAAATCATCAAACCCGCTTCGGTACTTTCCATCGTTCTTTTTAGAAGAGAGATCGATGACGGCAAATCCGTGAGGTTCATTCCAGCAATGATTGCAAAAGGCTTTAAATTCTTCTATTTTCATATCGCAGGAAACGTGATCTTGATAAATGTGATTAACGCTTTTTTGGTCTTGTTTAAAGAGGCAAATAAAGTTAGCATTTTCTCTGATGGTATGTCTTGGAATCTCGAAATAGTTTTGAGCGAGGTAAAAGCAGTCGACGTTAGAGTGTCTTCCTCGGATATAGTATTTTTCGCACTTGTTTTGATTGGTTAATTGCAAATCGTCAAAGATCATCAAATTGTTTTTGGTCGAGTCTAAGGATTCAGGTTCAGGTACATCATCAGCCGTTTCAAAGAATTGACACTCCATATCATCATTGTCGGAATATTTTTTTGAAATTTCCTCAATAACATCTTCAGGGTTTAAATTCAATTTTTCCATTTCGTCTTGTACATCATCCGTTAACAAATCAACAATATCCTTTTTAGGAAGTTTATTTTCGAATGATCTTTTGAGTATTTTGTATTCAGGTTGAAATAGTGATTTGCCAAAGACTTGCAAGCGGCTCTAGCCAGCCAGGTCTTAAAAGTAAATTGAGTAGTAACGTTGTTTTTCCGCAACCAGACTTTCCAACGATGATTCCTCGTATACTTCTAGGTAAAAGCGCGCTGTTGTTTCTTTTGGTTTTCCCAATTTTACATGACAATTTCATCACTTCCATTTTTTATATTTAAAAAGTTTTTATATATGTTAAAAATGTATTGCGTTAAGTGTAGAAGAGAGACTGAAACCATTCACTTGAAAAACGAGATCACAAA
This sequence comes from Hydra viridissima, assembly GCF_058129835.1. Classification (NCBI taxonomy): domain Eukaryota; kingdom Metazoa; phylum Cnidaria; class Hydrozoa; order Anthoathecata; family Hydridae; genus Hydra; species Hydra viridissima. The sequence continues at coordinate 18,625,431 of NW_028324301.1, read as the reverse complement.
AAACAACAGACCTATGTTGAAAGGAATATGCAACTCTTGTGGGATAAGCAAATGTAAGTTTGTTTCATCGCATGGATCACCTTCAGCAACAAAAGGATTTGGTGTGAGCGATTTGAAATGGACGGATCAGCTTGCAGAGGAGCTTCATAAACCGGTGATTCATCATTTTAAAAGAAGAAGGGTGATTGTGAATGACATTGATGAAATATGGGCTGCTGATTTGGTGGACATGCAATCGTTTTCAAAATTCAACAACGGTGTAGAATATTTGCTCATGGTGATCGACGTGTTTTCAAAGTATGGATGGATCGTTCCGTTAAAAAGCAAAACAGGTCTTGAAGTGGCTGAAGCGTTGAAAAAGATTTTCACAGAAAGAAAATGCATTAAATTGTGGGTGGATAAAGGAAAAGAATTTTACAACAGGCATGTGAGAGCTTTGGGTGTGCAATTGTATTCTACTGAAAACGAGGAAAAAAGTTGTGTTGTCGAGCGATGGAATATAACAATGAAAGAGAGAATGTTTAAATATTTTTCAGCCAACAATACCAATAAATACATTGACGTATTGGATGAGATGGTGAAAAATTACAACAACACAAAGCATTCTTCCATCAAAATGACACCAGTGGAAGCTAGAGATGAAAAGAATAAATATAGGGTATGGTGGAATCTGTATGGAAAGGATCAAACATTACCAGCAAAACCAAAATTTTCCATGGGTGATCAAGTGCGGATTGCAAAAAAGAAGTCTCATTTTGAAAAGGGGTATACACCTAGATGGACTGAGGAGGTTTTTACAGTGTCAAAAGTTCAGTATACGAATCCGCCTACGTATAAAATCTCTGACGCTAACGGTGAAGAAATTCAAGGCACCTTTTACGAGCAGGAGATGCAAAAGACGCATCAAGACATATTCAGAATTGAAAAAATCATTCGCAAAACCAAGAGCAAGTCGTTAGTCAAATGGTTGGGATATCCAGACTCGTTTAATTCATGGGTAGATAATAATGAATTGTTAAGTTTGCAAAAATGATCTAAAAATTTATTTTTAATATGTAAAATGCATGCTCCTCACAAGTTTTTTAGAAATGTTACCTCAGCAGAAGTCCACAGTTTGGATTTGCAATTAAAAATTTTGGAAGAGAGGGTTAGAGAGTTGGAGGAAAGAAGACCAAACAACATTATTGTGTCTACGAAAACGTTAGATCATCCACCTTATTTCAACGTTAACGAACAATATGAGATTTTTGCCCAGAAAGACATTAAATTTGCTGCTCTCTCACATACAATGATAGCTTTATCCATTGGGCTGAATTTGGAGAAAGGTGTTGCAGTGATAACATTAATGAATAAAATTACTGATCAATTGAATTATAGAAAAAACGAAGTTATTATTTCAGAGTCTGTAGATGATGTTATTATGGATGTGAATAGTAACAGCAAACAGGACGTGATTGTTAAAAAAGGAGAAAAACTTTGTAAGATTAATTACATTGATTTAAAATAGTTTTTTCTTAATAAAAAATGGAAATATTGAATGAAAAACTTTATCCAGTTCTTCCAACAGCTCCTGCAGATGAAGGAGGACATGTTTATAGGCTTCAGAAAATAAGCGAGATTCAGAAAGAGATAGAGAGTGAAAAAGCAAAGCGAGTTCATCTAAGCAAAAAGTATCATCGCGTGTTTAGAATCATTTCGAATGTGGACAATGTGATGCAAGGATTATGTATAGCATTGGGTGCGACTGGAATAGGGGTTTTGTCTACGATTATTGCGAGTCCAGTAGCGATTGCGTGTGAAGGTGTGGCTATTGGCATGGGGTTTTTATCGATTGTTGGAGGTCAAGTGAATAAAAAGATGGTATTAAAAGCGGAAAAGCATGAGAAGATCAAAGTGTTGGCTGAGTCGAAATTGGACACCATCAGCGAGCACATTTCCAAAGCGTTGATGGATGGAAAAATAAGCGATTCAGAGTTTCAATTGATTCTTGGGGAGCTTCAAAAATTTAAATCATTGATGGAGGAAATACGAAGCAAAACCAAAAAGGGAATAGATGAAGTTATTAAAGAAAACTTTATCCAAAAAGGACGAGAAGACGCGATTCAAACGTTCAATAACATGTTTAAGAAAGGATCAACGTAGTCGTAAAAACCAATTTATGTTTTTTTCTACGTATTTTAAAAAGATGTTTTTCTTTAAAATACAAGACCAGAATAAAAGGGATGAAATTGTGAAAAAAGTTAATGACAGACGAAAGAGGATTTATCAGAACAGCGTGAATGACAACATTTCAGATACGAATTTTCAAGCTGATGTGAGCAAGCTATTTAAACCTATCATCGAGAGCAATGAAAAGATGATCAAAAGCCTGTCAGTCGATCAAAAAAAGAAAAGGCCTTTCGAAGTGAACAAAGTTGGAGATAAAATGTATATTGGAAAAATGGAGGTTGAAATAGATGGAGATGATATCATTGTCAGTGGTGAAAGGTATGAAGGAACAAAAGGTCTTTGGGAACTGATGACTGAATTAACAATACCAAAGAGCTATACCAATGAAGATTTGCAAAATTATGAAAAAAATTTAATGGATACCCAGTAAACATCGAACAGTTGGTAAGTAGTTGGCCCGATCCTAATAACCAACTATTAGCTACAGTTGGGCCAACAGTCGGCTATTTAGTTGGTACCGTGAAAAAAACGTAACGCTTTTACCAACACTTAGCCAACTGTTTTTAAACAATTGTTTGCCATTAACGGCCCAACAGTAATAAAACAGTTGGCTAACAGTTGGTACCATTACCGGCCCAACTATATGATTTTTTTTCGCGATTTCTTAAATTCACTTTTGCGCTTAAATTGAAAGTGCAAAAGTTATAAATCATGTTTTGAATATTGCTTAATAACAAAGTATAACTTTGCTTTTTCATATTTAATTTTCTATCTAATAGTGATTGTTTGTATATCAGACTTTACCAAACAGTACTACTGTCGACACAAAATATTGTATTATTTATAGATAACTTAGTTGAATACAAAAAAAAGAACAAATTTTTTATCATTACACTTTTATTTCCAGACCATTAAAGAAAAATATTTACAAATAAAGAACTAAAAATATTCTATTATTGTAGTTAATATTATTAAAGGTTTGAAACTAATATTGGCAACTTTAATTAAAAACAATATTGTAAAACGCTAATATTTAAAAACGTGGCGATTTATTAGATAATTATTAATAATAATTAAGAAAAATTAGATTTATAAATAAAATCAAGAAAAATAAGCTTTTATAAATTTTCAAAAGAAAATAATAACTAAATATTCTTTTCATTGATTAACTGCAACTGATTTTTTATAACCTTGCTTTTCGCCTGTCTATTTATTCGCCCATCTCCTTGATCATTTGCGCCCTGAAACCATCTTGAAACCATCGGGTAAATATCTTTATCCTTGGAATTAAGATACTGAATTCTTACTGCTGCTAAAAGAATAAAATGAAAATAAATTTAAAAACTCAATTTATTTTTTGTTTAAATATAAATTATTTTTAAGTTATTTTTAAGCTCTTATACGTATACTTTGCAAATCAAGAATTACATTAACTGGTTAGCAGTTTTAAAAATATGTGCATATGATAATAAGTTCAAGTCACCAAGGGAGAATATAATATCTTACAAATTTACAACTAATGACAACACTGGTAATTGTCATAAGTACTAACATATTATATTCTTTCTTAGTGTTGTAAACATATTTTTATAAATATAAAAATACAGTTGACTTTAATAGACTAAAAATTTACATAACTAGTAATACTTACATAGTAAGCACTTTAACACAAAATGATAACATCGCAACTTAACCTTGCCCATTCCAGTAGCTATCATCTTACTTGAAGATCCGTTTAGATTACATAAAACGCTAAAATTTTTGGAAAACATGGCTCCCAACACACATCATATGTATTTTGGACGTTCAACTTTACCGCCAATAGAACGCAGATATTCGACCTAAAAACAAATAATGCTACATATTACAACTTTTTTATTTAAACTATTTTTTCAAAGGTAAATGAAAATGTAATGCGGTATAATATAACTAAGGTATTATTAAATTACCTTTGATAAATTACAATTATAAGACTTATAAAAAAACTTATCTTTGATCTTATAAAATAATAGTTACTAGTTTAAACGCAACCTGAAGACTGCTAGAAACATTATAATACAAAAAATAATTTCAAACTTTATAGAGAGCCATCTCAGATTTCATCTGTATCATAAGGTTAAGCCTCTCCAAATCTTCCTTACTTTCCATTGGAAGGCCAGGGGAACAACAATATCTTCATTATCCAAAAAACTTTGAACTTCTAAAAACTTATTTTTTTGCTCCAGTTCTGTTAATCTTAACTCCAAAGCTGCTAACTTCTCTATAAACATACATAAATAATTAAATAATATTTGATTGCATTTGAATCTTATTGGAAAACTGGTTTCAAAAACACAATCTAGTTTTTAAATTGAAGACATACATGGATAAAGGTGTTATGGAACTCAAATATTTGGAGTTAAAATTTTAAACATTCATGTTATTTATCCCTGTAGGTGAATTGATTGCTGTAAAAATGGTATTCTAGCACATTTTTGTGCTGTGTTATTAAGGCCATGGAAAAGAGCGTTATTTAAAACCTTTATCTGCATAAAAAAGTAGAAATGTGTATTTTTGTAACATGAAATATGTATTTTTTTAAAGCCTTCATCCATTTATGACTTATATTAAAACACAAATTAATTTTTTTTACAAAAAATATAAATAGTTTTCTTTTGTCAATACATGTCAGCATCATAATCAATGTATGTATGTGTAACACATATACAATGTATAACAAGTAGTAAAACAAAAAAAAAAACAAAAAAACAAATAGTTTATCCAAAACCTTACTTTCCTGATCCCCAAAATTTTGAACAGTTTTCTCATAGTTTTCAGAAGTCAAAGTCCCTTTTAATAAAATGCTATAATTATATGCATTATATGAATATATATATATATATATATATATATATATATATATATATATATATATATATATATATATATATATATATATATATATATATATATATATATATATATATAATAATAATAATAATAATATAATATAATATAATATAAATGTTATATATGCTTAATATGAAATGTATATGTCATATTGTATATACAATTGCATATACCATTTATTTATATACTGCATATATTATGTCAATATTGTATATGGCATATATTATATGCAATATATACAAAATACATAGGGATGTCTGCCAATATTTTTAGGTGGATTTCTCTGACTTTTCCCTGATACTTTCCTGATCTTCTACCTGTTTTCCTTGATTTAATTTAAAGTTACCCAAATTCAACTTCACAAAAATTGATCTAGATTCGTTTAGAAAAATGCTCTTCAACTGCAAAAATGTAAACAATAATACAACCCACACTAAATGTATCAAGTATTGATACATTTAATATGGGTTGTATAATTGTTTACATTTTTGCAAGTGAAGATTCAAGATTCGCTTGATGCAAGTGAAGTTCATAAAACTATCTGCCAAATAAACTTTTATATTACATGTACTATGTACAACTTATTTACGTTATGTAAGTTTGATGAAGAGCCATTTTCCCTGATTTCTCCCTGATTTTTTTAAAATTCAACCTAATTTCCTGGATTATCCTAGATTTTTTGCAGATATCTGATTTCCCTGACTTTTCCCTGAATTCCCCTGATCTGGCAGACACTCTGTATATGTATATATATATATATATATATATATATATATATATATATATATATATATATATATATATATATATATATATATATATATATATAAATATACATACAAACATACATACATATACATACAGAAATACACACATAAACATACTACTATACACGCACATATACATTTTAGCTGTATTTAAACTTTTGATAATAGTTAAAATAGAGCTAAAATGTCTTATACAAATGCAACAATGGTGTCATCATAAAAATAAATTAAAAACTCAACCAATGTCAAAAATTATATCTGAATGTGTCACTAATGGATAAATGTAAAATATTTCTACTTACCAGCGTAACGGTTATATTAAGAGGTGTACGAGAGTTTGAGTTTAAAAGTTTAATTAAAGGGTAGAAAAAGCGTTTGAAAGAAAAAAAAATGATAAAAAGCTTCAAACTAAACTAACTCTATTGAATAGTTTTAATCATTGAATGAATCTATTTGAATAATTTTGATAATTAGTCGCATGGTCTAAGTGAATATATTTATAATATACATTTACAAACTTACGGGAAACTTACGATTCAAAAACACGCCGGTATACAGTCGGTTAATGGTTGGCAAGAAATGCCAACAGTTAGCCAACTGTAGCCAATACTGGCCCGTCAGTTGGACCAACTAAAGCGTGTTTACTGGGTAGTGATGCTATAAGATCTGATTCGCAACCGCATAAACCGAAATCATCAAGAAGACCAAAGTATCAGCAACTTATTGCTCCTATTTGGGAAAAAATGATGCGTATTGAAAAGGGTAAAAAAGGTCGTGGTGTCATTATTCTTCCATGCGATCCTAATGCGTTGGTGGAAAAGCTTGAATTGAGTATAGCTGCATGGCATGCTGGGAATAAAGAGTCAAGAAATGTGGCTGTTGCTATTTGCGATGAGCTGTTGAGACAGGGGGAGATTAATAAAGAGGAATATAAATCGTTAATGAGGACTATTGATAAAATTATTTAAAAAATTGTTTTATTTAAAAAAATGCTCATTGTGAACAAAAGAAGATATGTGAAAAAGAACGTTGTTGGTGGAGGTGGTATTGTAGACATGATTAAAAATTTCATAAAAATAGCAGCTGCGTCAAGTATGTCAAAAGCAACAGTGAATTTGCTTAAAAATGCTGCTACAAGTAAAATTGGACAAGAAGCGATTACAGCTGCAAAATCTGCTGGTACAGAGTTAGCCCTTTCAGCCATTTCCACTGCTAGAGATGTAGCTATTGATAAAGGTAAAAAGACCATTGAGAAATTAAAGACTGGTTCATCTATTCAAATTAAGAAAATGTCTAAAAAGAACGCGATTCGAATCCAAGACCTGGTGAAAATGGGGCAGGGCATGAAAATAGTATGAAGATAGCATTCTATTGCGATGACTTGTTATAAACTTGCAATGTCTTGCAATGAGAGACATTTAAATGAATTAAATAATTTTTTTATTATATAAAAAATGATAAGTACTGAGCGATTAAGAGTTACTGAGAACCCAGAGTATGATATTGGTATTGAAAAAGTTGATTTTTTTGAGTACCTTCCAACCAATCTCGATTTAAATTCTTCAGGCACGATTACTTTTGAGATTGACTGTCAATCGATTCAAACAGTACCATCAGAGGCTTACATTCTTATTGAAGGAGTGTTGAAAAAGAGCGATGGAACCTTTTACGATGCTAAAGACAACATTGCACTGGTGAACAACGCTTTGATGTATTTGTTTAATGATGTGACTTATGACTTGTCGGGAGAGCAAGTGGAAAGAGTGATGTATCCAGGTCCAGCCACCACCATACTTGGATTGATGAAATATCCTTATGGATTTCAGTTTGCTGATGGATTAAAACAGATGTGGTATATGGATACGTCAAATCTTGTTGGAAATTCAGGATTCAATGTTAGACGAGACCACTTGTTTGCAGACACTACATCCGTTGGAGCTTTTTTGTTTAAAATTCCGTTGAAGCACATTTTTGGATTTTGCGAAACCTATGACAAAGTTGTTTATGGGTTTAGACATACCATCACCTTTACAAAGAAAGAATGCGATGATGCAATTTATAGAGCGGAAAGTGTTAGTGCAGGAATGATCAACCTTAAAAAATTCAGACTTTATATGCCTCGCGTTGAATTGGATATTTCGAAAAAGACTGATTTCATGAATTTAATGGCTCAAAAAATCCCCATTCAAGTGGCTTATAAATCAAACAAATGTGAAAGACAGCTTATTCCAGCCGGTCAAACAGAATTTACCTGGTCGCTTGGAAGAGTCACTGACAAAAGCATTCCAAGATTTATCTTGTTCGGACTTCAGACAAACAGAAATTCCAGTCAAACAGTTAATCCATCGCTATTTGACCATTGTGATGTTAGCAATTTTTACGTGACTGTTAATGGAATAAAGTATCCAAATTACAATTACGACTTGAATTTTGGAGAAAAGAGAGTGGTCATGGCTTATTCAGATGCGTTCTCTTTTGATGAAAAATATTACGGCACAAATGATCTTGTTTGTCAATCAGGGTTAACCTTGCTTGAATATATAAAATTATATCCGTTGTTCTTTGTGGATATCAGCAAGCAAAAAGAAAGAGTGGCGTCGGAAACAGCTGAATTAGTGGTAAACCTTAAATTTCGAACTTCAACTATTGCAAATACCGTTATTTTTGCAGTGGTGATCTCTGATAAATTGCTTAAATTTGTTTCAGACGGAACCAACATGACCGCTGTTTATTAAGTTTATTAAGATGTCTTTTCAGGAAAAATTGAATTGACTTAAAAAAAATCTTGGTATAATAAAATGAGATATACAACATCGTATTTGAAAAATTTGTTGAATGAAAACGGCGTTAGTAAAACAGCAGATGATTTAATAACGTTGATTATGCTTGCGGTTGAAAATAATTTGATCAGTAAAGATGAGATTTTAGAAAGAGCAAAAGAAAAAAAAGTAAAGCCTCCTCCAAAAGAAAAAAAACCTGTTGATCCAAAATGGGAATGGCTTAGTTTAGTTAAGAAAAAGCCCATCACTGTGAGAATAACCAACATTGAAACGGGTGAGGTGACTGAATACAAGTCTCTTTACAAAGCGATGGCAGGAACTGGACGTGGATGGAGATATTTAGAGCGTCGAGATGGAAAGGTGGATAATGGAATCAAGATTGAATTTTTAAATTCTGAAAAGCTTGAAAAACGTAAAAAGCAGCAAAATTGATTTTTTAACTTTTAACATGTTAAAAAATTGACTTAAATAAAATTCTTGGCATAAATAAAAAGATGGAAAGCATGCAAAAGGATGATCTTTTAAATGCTCTTGATGATAGCTTTGAGCCAACTTCTGATACGGCTAAATCAAAAAGTTTGCTTAAATTTCTAAAAAACATAAGAAAACTTCCAAAGGAACATCGAATCATTTTCAAAGAAATGGTTGAAGTAGCACCTTTTGAAGAAGTGATCAGAAATATAAAAGAAGACATTGATCTGCGTAATAAATTCCTGATCGGAACAAATTGGAAACTAAATGCTAGCGGACGTAATATATGTCGTAAAATCACTGAACATATTAGAGAGATTAAAAATATGTATTCACGTCTTTCTAAATAATTTTTTAATTCTTTTCACGGGAGAATTAAAAAAAAACGGTAAAAACTTTTCGAAGAAGAAAATATGCTGAAAGTGTGCCAAGATTTAAAAAAATTGAATTGACTTAAAGAAAATCTTAGTATAATAAAAATGGAAAGTAAAACTGTTAAAGATCGAAAAGTATCAATGGCATCATTAAGAAGGGATGCTAAAGAAAGAGCTATAAAAGACTATAGCAGAATGACTAGGGAAGAGCTTGTTGAGGCTATTAAAACAACAAGACCTGTCATTGGTGCTAAAGAGCCTGTTAATGATCGAAAAGATCGAAACTATTCAAAAATGACTGTGAAAGAATTAAGAGAGATGGCTAAAGGTCGTGGTGATATCAAAGGTATCTATAAAATGAAAAAAGCTGATCTCATTGCAGCTTTAAATATTACCATCATTGAACCTGCTCCTCGTAGACGAACGACTGAGGCAAGACCGTTGCCTGTTAATGAAAGACCTACCGTGATTAGGTTTGTTCGACCACCTGTAAAAGTTTCTGTAAAACCGACAAAAGTAAGGTTTGTTCAACCACCTGTAAAAGTTTCTGTAAAACCGACAAAAGTTTCAATAAAGCCGGCAAAAGTAAGGTTTGCTGTTGGTTCTGAAAGACCTGTGCCTGCTCCTCGTCCTGCGGTTCAAAGACCTGTTCCAGCTCCAAGACTAAGGTCTAGCGACTTGATTTCATTCGAAGCTTCTACTCTCTTGCAAAATCAGGTGACAAGAGATGAACCCTCTATTCTTAACACACCGGTTAACGATTCAACAAACGTTATTACACCTAGACCGGTTCCAGCACCAAGACCTTTAATTTCAAGTCTGACGAGAGTTGCAAAAAGTGTGACGTCATATGTTGCAAATAAGTTTAATGATATTAAAGAATGGATAGAACCCTACGTTCCTGATGTAGTCAAGAAGAAGGTAAGCGAATCAGTAGAACAAATCGATGAAAAGATAAAGTCTATCAAATCACTTGTATTAAAAACAGTGTATAAGCAGCCTGTGTCAAAACCATTTACAGTAAAGTTTAATATGACTAAGCATTCAGCAGAGCGCTCCACCAGACTGTTTTCATACGAGCCATCTTCTCGATACCAAGACATTGTTTCTTTTTTAAACTTGGTAAGGGAGTCTGCCATTCAAACCATGGAAGGAGAAAGAAACACAAAGGTAAGAATTTCTTTAGTCTGTGAAATGATTCGCGTAAGCATCTTGACTGGTGGGGAAACTAATCAGACGGCTAACTTTTCATCTAATGCGAAAAGATTATTAGAGGGTGATGATGTGAGAGCGCTCATGACTGAAATGGAAGAAAAAATCTTGGAAAGTAGTGCTAATTACAACAAGATGGGATCCAATTGCGTCTTGTCAAAGATTTTAAGAATGGATATTAACTTTGCTGATTATGAACCTTTCAGAGGCTCTTCCTACATGAAGCTGTCTCCCGAGTTGGAAAGTAAAAAAGCCATCATCAACATGGTAAACAACGACAATGAATGCTTCAAGTGGTGCGTCACCAGAGCTCTTAACATGAAAAATAAAAACAACGAAAGAATTGATAATGAGTTGATTGAAAAATCTTAAGAGCTTAATTGGAATGGAATGGAATTTCCTGTAAAGACAACTCAAATCGAAAAGTTTGAAGTGAATAATCCTGACATCAGCGTGAACGTCTTTCACTATGAAATGAATAAGCCTCAACCTATGCAAATATCCAAATTTCATGATCGAAAACACTGTGTTGATTTGCTGCTCATTTCAAACAAAGACAACAGCCATTATTGTCTTATTAAAAATTTCAGTCGGTTTGCCGGCTCCTCAACAACAAAACATCAACATAAACAATACTTTTGCAGAAATTGTATGCAAGGTTTCAACCAAGAAGAAAAGCTTCAAATCCATCAAGAATACTGCTATGATAACGCTCCAATGAGAATCGATCTTCCTGAAAAAGGAGCAACTGTTCAGTTTAAAAACTATAACAAGACCATGAGAGTTCCGTTTGTGGTAACTGCTGACTTTGAAAGTTTCATCAAACCCGTCAACACTTGCACTCCTGACTTAAAACAGTCATACACCAAACAATACCAAAAGCATGTTCCATGCTCGTTCAGCTATCATATCAAATGCTTTGACGAAACCATTTATAAAGAAAAACCCGTTTTATACACAGCAGAAAGCGAAGAGGATGATGTGGCTCGAAAGTTTATCACCAGTCTTGAAGAAGACTCTAAAAAGATTTTCGATAAGATTGATTCACTGCAAAAAGAATGGAAGAATAAGCCAATAAAGACTGATGTGGATAAAAAGAAGTTTGAAGCTGAAACCGAATGTCACATTTGCAAAAAGGATCTTAACGGTGACAAAGTGTGGGATCACTGTCATTTGACTGGAAAGTACCGTGGTGCTGCTCATGATGCTTGCAATAAAAAATATCGAATTCCAAAATTTATTCCCGTATTTATACATTGCTTGTCTGCCTATGACAGCCATTTGTTTATTAAAAAATTAGGTGGAAAGCTCAATTGCATACCAAACAATGATGAGAAATATATTAGCTTCTCTAAAAAAATCAAACTGAGAGACACTGTCGATAAGAAAGGTGAACCAAAAGAAGTATTAAGAGAACTGAGGTTTCTTGACAGCTATAGGTTCATGTCTGACACTTTAGACAAACTCTCTAAAAATCTAACCGATGAACAATGCATAAACGCTAGGGAATATTATCCTGAAAAGGAAAAGTTCGACTTGATAAGAAAAAAAGGTATTTTCCCTTACGAATGGATGGACTCGATTGAAAAATTAACTGAAACGCAATTGCCTCCAAAAGAAGACTTTTATTCCAGACTAGACGATAAAGACATCACTGATGAAGAATACACGCATGCGAAAAACGTTTGGAAAGTATTTGGATGTAAAACATTTAGAGATTACCTAGAAATTTATAACGTGTCTGATGTCTTAATTCTAGAAGACGCTATTGAAAATTTTAGAGACGCCTGCATGAAAAGTTACGATCTTGATCCTGCTCAGTTTTACACCTCTCCTGGACTCGGTATGGAAGCCTGTTATAAAAGTACTAAAGCTGAAATTGAACTTTTAAGCGATCCTGATATGCTCAACATGGTTAAAAAAGGAATACGCGGCGGAATTAGCATGATCTCCAACCGACTTGGAACTGCTAATAACAAATACATGCCAGACTACGACCCTTCAAAACCCTCAAAATTCCTCATGTATTTAGACGCTAACAATCTTTACGGATGGGCTATGAGTCAACCTCTTCCTGTTGGAGGATTCAAATGGATGACTGAAGATGAGCTTGAAAATTGGCGCAGCATGCCATGCATTCTTGAAGTCGATTTAGATTACCCTGAAGAGCTTCACGATTTACACAACGACTACCCTTTGGCTCCTGAAAGATTAACCATTGGAAAAGTAGCCAAACTCGTTCCAAATTTAAACAATAAAGAAAAATACGTCGTCCATCGCACAAATCTTAAACTCTATGAACGAATGGGATTAGTCATCACCAAAATTCGTCGTGGCATCACCTTTAGAGAAGAACCTTGGATGAAATCGTACATCGATGGCAACACCCAAAAGAGAGCAGAACCAGGTCGAAACGAATCTGAAAAAGAATTTTTTAAATTGATGAACAATGCCGTCTTTGGGAAAACTATGGAAAACATCGAAAAACATGTTGATATTAAACTTGTCACTACAAGAAAAGAAGTCCTAAAATTAACTAAACAAACTCGATATAAACGACACGTCATTTTTGATGAAAACCTCACTGCCATTCACATGAAGAAAACACAAGTCACTTATGACAAACCCGTTTTTTTAGGAATGTGCATCCTCGACATCAGCAAAACTCTCATGTATGAATTCTATTACGACTACATCAAGCCTAAATATGGCGATAAAGCCAAGCTGCTCATGACCGACACTGACTCGCTCTTTTTTGAAATTGAAACAGAAGATTTTTACAAAGACATTGCCGATGATGTTGAAGCCAAATTTGACACAAGCGACTTTCCTAAAGACCATCCCGCCATTCAAAACGTTGGTTTCAAAGTAGGTAAAAATAAAAAGATCATTGGCATGTTCAAAGATGAGGCTGCTGGTAAACAAATTAAAGAGTTTGTAGGCCTTCGACCCAAGCTCTACTCTTACTACATACCTAAAGATAAAGAGCACAAAAAATGCAAAGGGGTCAAAAAGAAAGTCGTTGAAAAGAAAATAAGGCATCAACATTTTAAAGACTGCTTAATGAACAAGACAGAACAACTTGCAACCATGAACGTTTTCCGATCTCATCTTCATGACGTCTACACTGAAGAAATTAACAAAGTCGCACTCAGCGCTAACGACGACAAAAGAATTATCTTAGATGACGGAATTCACACACTTGCCATCGGTCACTACAAAACACGACCTATCGCTGAGGTTTGAAAAAGGCATTAAGTTTAGGTAACATGAAAAAAAGTAAGAAATTTTTTGATAAGATCTTTAGGGGTACATCATCCCTCAAGATAACATATTTTTTGAAGAAAAGTTAACTCATCAACGTTAGCATCCTTAAGTATGGAAAAGTGTTCATGAGTCAGAACCGGCATATCATTATATATAACAGCAGAGAGAAGCTTTTCTAAGATGAAGTTAATCAAAACGTATATTAATTTAACACTAAATTTTCTGAGCGCAATAGGTGCTAAGCCTTTTATTATAAATGATACTAATCATAAATTTTGGCATAAAAAAATTTAAGAAGACGCATAGAGAACGTTTTTAGACTTATTGATCACCTAAATCTCGTTAAATGTGGGGAATTATTACAGCTTTCCCAGAGACACTCTTGTTAAATGTGGGGAATTATTATAGCTTTCCCAGAGACACTAAGGAATTCACTGTTTTTAAGAACTTGTCATTATCATATTACCATCTGACTACGAATAAAATTATTTACAATACCAACCCCTTTTATATATTATTTACAGCTGCGAAATATTATTAGTGCCTTTAAATAGATCCAATGAGTAAATTCCCATAACCATTAAAGACCACATAAAGTTGTTATTATTTTAAATGCACCCGGTAATTGCTTTCAGGCATTTCAGAAGACGTCATTCACAGCATAAAAACTATTTTAAATTGCACCTTGCACGCAACTTAACTTTAATGTAGGCCGTCTAAGTAACATTTCTTTCTAAAATGCCGTTTTCTCTTAGAAAGTTGTACTTTAAATGGGTAAAATGTTTTTTGTTTGATTATGTAGAAAATAATCTTTTCATAGACCTTAATAAGTACTTAATGTTTTACAGGTAAAAACGTGGTAAAAATTTGGGACAAAAATGCGTTAAGTTTTATGTACATCTACACTTTTCTCTAGTGTTTTATATAAAGAACAATATTATTACGGATCGTATTTTCCAAGCTTACAACACGACACCAAGGGTATCCAGTTAAATACCTTGTTGCTGGAGGACATCGAATCTGGGCAAGGTTTGACTGAAGAGGTTCAATCGTCGCTGAACCAAATCTGGTAGGAAGAGGGAGAAGTTTTTTATGGATAATTCGTACTGATTGTTGAAAGAGCTGGAGACAGAGGAGAAAATGGAAGTTAATGAAGGAGGCAAATCAAATATAATATAGTTATAATTTGTTTTTAAAGTGACTAATATATAGCGGAGAGAAGAAATTTCTCCAACAAATTAGTTAAACTATTAATTTGACAAATCATTTAAGGTGATGATGGTATTAGTAAGGGAGGAAGACCGAGAAGGTCATTTGAAGAGGCAACATCCTGGGCCAATAAGAGGAGTGCAGAGGAGGAAAACGCAGAAAAAACTCTGGAATAGCTCCTCATGGCCTGCTACTACAAATTAAAGGAGGGGGGAGCAGATTTGAAGATCTAATTATGATTTCTAAAGAAGGATATGATAGTTGCACCGGACAGTCTGTTTATAAACAGATGGTATCTGAGGATGTTGAGCTAAAGAGTCCTTATTCTTCACCTGCCTGGTTTCCCTACAGATCCAGAGCAAGGAGACAGATGAGGTTGTCTGGACAAACCCAAATCCCTCCTCATTACTCAATTGTAGGCCAATCAGGTTTCAATACATAAAGGAGAGCAAAAATGTCGTGGTGGAGGTGTAACATTTTTAAGGAGTTCCAGGCTCTCCCTTCAAGGTTGGATGGATTCATGATCTACCACGAGCTGGAGGAGACCCTGGTTGATGGAAAATTTCCATCTTTCTTAGTGAAGTGACTGACGTAACTACTAGTTGTAGCATCTGCGGCCTGAGCAGCTCCAACCTGAATGACCTGGAGAAAGTTTATAGAGTTGCGGCAGATCTTCCAGATATAAGATTTAAACATGGCCTGTCCACCCTTCATTTGTGGATAAGAAGCACATAGTCAACAGGCTGGATTTTAAGAAGTGGTAGTTTAGGGGAGGAAATAAGGAGCTACTAAAGTGCAAAAAAAAACAGATTCAGTTTGTGCTGAGGGTTAGTCTGTTTATATGTTCCAAAGTCAGGAGGATCTGGAAACTCCAATCATACTAATACTGCAAGGAGGTTTTTTAGGGGGTACCAAAAGTCAGTAGAAATTCTAGGTACTGATAAAGAGCTGGTGAAGAGGTTTTACATAACTCTCTGTATCTTTTCCAGTAATGAGGAAATGGACCCTAACAAGCTGCATCACTATAACCTGGAGACTGCACAACTGTACACCAGCTTGTACAACTGGTATCATATGCCCCAGTTGTACAGGCTGGTGTACAGTATTCGTACAAAGAATACACCGTCTTGACAACTCTTGACCACCTGTGTGGTCTCGACCACTCCTAGAAACAAAATAAGCCCAAATTTCAATACCCGACCTCATTTACCTATATTTAAACATTCAAAATGTCACTTTTTTTTATTATAAAACTGTCAAGACATCCCATGACCCTCCCTCTTCCCCCCTCCCCCCCTAAAATAACCACCTGTGCGGTAATGGCCACTCCTAGATTTGAATTCCTCGACCTTAATTACCAATACTTAGACATATAGCATGTTCCATCTAATTGAAAAACCATCGGGAAATAACATGACCACCCTTGACCACCCCTAATCTGATCACCTGTGTATTCATGACCACTCGAAACTTGAAAATAAGCCTGGAAATGAATTCCTTGGCCCCAAAAACCCCTGAAAACATGTATCATATGTCTATATTCAACCTATAAATAGTTTTGGAATTTTTGGACAACTCTGGCCCACTGTGTATGAGTAAGAACATCATTCATGGGGGTTTTATTAATTCAACCAAAATATCTGAGCATTAAACCTAATATGCTGTATCACATACTTAGCCTACTGTATATAGCACCACTTCATTTATATGTTTCCTTTTTTTCATTATAGCAACCAGTTGATGCTTTTAAAACAAAACGTTAAGTAATGTGTTATGGTATTCAATTAAGGATGCAAAAACGTTTTATAAATCTGCCACCCCAAAAAAGTTTAGCCGCCCCATCTGCCCCGACCTATCTACACCACTGTAATTCATTAATAAAATTTTTTATTAATTTTTTTGCTTTAATTGTTGTGAAAAATGATATAAAATGTCCATCTGTGTTTTTTTTTACTTTGTGATTGTAATTTTCGTTTTATTTTGTTTGTTTATTCGATTTTAATTCATAGATTAGATGAATTAAAATCGAACAAAGAAAACGCTCTTGATACAACAACAACATCTGCTATTATAACAGTATTACATACTAAGGGTCTGCGTCTCGGAATCGTATTCTTGAAATGAACCGGAAAAGCGTAACAAGACGAGAAGTTTCCTAGAAAAAAATAACGAGACAAAGGAAACGATTGTCCCGGAGTAAAGTTATAAATCGGGGCATAAATTTTTTCTTGGACTTTAAAAACTGTGTCCCGGATAATTACAAAGCGTTACGAGACAGATCAATTATATTAACTAGATATCTAACTCGCGCTTTCGCAGTGAAGAAAATTTTTTGTCAACCAAGTTTGTTTTGCCAGCCAGAAATGACGCACAGTGACTCAAAACAACAAAAAATATGGCACTAAACCCCTCACAATTTTTGGTAAATATAGTGCCCTTTTTTAAATAATATTAAATTAGAATGATCATTTATTTAAAAAGTAAAAACTGTTTTTTCATAAAACTTTTATTTTACATTTTATGGTTAAAAGAAGTTAAAAATTTTAATATTATTTTCAAAAAATGAGAGATTTTTATTTAGTAAAAATGGAGAACTTTTAATCTAAATTAAAGTCTATATTTACTTTTAAGATAATCTTTTAACTTTATATATTTTTTGAAGAAATACAAATGTCAATGAACCCATAAAAACCTTGTCTTCCGCCATTTTTTAACAGTGGTTTAATATATCAAAATAAATGAAAATGGCGGAAAACAAGGTTTTTATGGACTCATTGACATTTGTATTGAAAAAAATTAATATTGCTTCCCAGTGTCAGAACATTTTCCCGTAGTTGGATTTCTGTCAAAAATCCCTCAAATCCCCAACCTGTCATATTTCGTAAGCGAATATTACAGAAGTAAGACTTTACAATACAGGAACGTATTAATAGTATATGATTGGTATCTTCTGTTTCAATTGTGATTACTTTAAAACTGAATAACCTTTACTAAAGTAATTTCGACTTTTAGTCGATTTAGTCGATTTGAAAAATGTTTAAGTCGATTTTAGTCGACTTCAAAAAATACATTAATCGATTTAGTCGACAGTTGTAACAACACTAATAAAAAAAAACAACGTGCCAAATAGCTTACTCTCAAACTGATGTCTGACTTTAACTTTTCTTATCGTAATCTATTGAACAACTTAAAACAATTTTCATTGAACAATTAATTTCACAACCTAATATTTATTAGTACAGCTACAACAAGTGATACAGCATACCAATCATATACTATTAATACGTTCCTGTATTGTAAAGTCTTACTTCTGTAATATTCGCTTACGAAATATGACAGGTTGGGGATTTGAGTGATTTTTGACAGAAATCCAACTACGGGAAAATGTTCTGACACTGAGAAGCAATTGCAAAAATAATGAGAATAAAATTCGGAAAATTTTTTCTTAACTTACCAAAATCTAATTTGAAGTTTTACAATTTTAGTTTCATGAAGCAACCAAGATAATTAGTAGTTTTTATAGATCTGTAATTTAATTTTATGATATAAATTAGAGCGATTGCTTACACACATAACTTCTTTTAAATTGTACAGACCAGAAATAGGCTGTTTTAAATGTTTGTATTACCGTGGTGTGACCTAACAAAGTCCTATGCTTTAAGAAAGTCCTAATTTAAGAAATGACAATTTTTGTATATACAAAAGAAACATTTGCAGAAAATAACTTTGTTGTTTTAACTAGATATCTAGTTAGATAAAATAACTAAATTTTGTTCTCTAAATGTTTATTTTATGTATGCGAAATTTGTCATTTCTTAAATTAGGACTTTCTTAAAGCATAGGACTTTGTTATAAGCATCGGCGTTACCGCACCGTCGGTAAAAATGCGTAAAAATGCGTAAATTTGCGTAAAATGCGTAAAAATGCGTAAATTTGCGTAAAATGCGTAAATTTGCGTAAAAATGCGTAAATCTGCGTAAAAAGCGTAAAAATGCGTAAAAATGCGTAATTACCGCGGTAATTTTGCGTAAAAATGCGTAATACGCAATTTTACCGCATTTATCACTTTTTACCGCATTTATCACTTTTTACCGTTTTTATCACTTTTTACCGCTTTTTATCACGATTTACCGCATTTTATCACAAATTACCTCTTTTTTTGCTGATTACCGAAAAACTAAAAAAAGATACTTTAAATTGCTTTTTGTATTTCTATTAGTAAATATTACATTTACAGTTTTAAACAAACAAGTTATTGATAAAAAATTAATCATCAGATATATCATCATCTGTCTCTAATAAAATGTTTGCAAGCTCAGATGCTCTGTACTTTTTTTTCTCATTCCCCTTCTAATTCGACTTCATTATATTACCTAATTTTGCTTTTTTGATTCTACTTTGATTGTGCTGGAGTGTCATTGGAATAAACAAAGAGACACTTTGAGTTTGGTCTTTACCTTGAGTCACTTCATACCCTTCTTGTTGAGCTAGAGTCCTTTGACTCTCTTGAGTATCTAACTGTAGCTGTTGTTGCTTATTAGGTTCAGGACCAGTTTGAGTATCTGATAAAGTTGGAGAAGCCTTTTCAAGTGCACCTCTTTTTTTAGTTTCAGTTTGACTATGTGATTTTCCCTGTTGGTGAGTCTTCTTAGTTGGTGGTGTGACATGTGGTAATTCATACGGCTCTTCTTCGCAAGTTTTTTCCCAATCGTTGAGGTTAGAAGGAACCCTTGCGTAATTTTGACTCACAAAAACTAACATGCTAGTGTTTTCTGGTTTTACATTA
The DNA here is from genome assembly GCF_058129835.1 of Hydra viridissima. Lineage (NCBI taxonomy): Eukaryota > Metazoa > Cnidaria > Hydrozoa > Anthoathecata > Hydridae > Hydra > Hydra viridissima. Next base: position 18,605,507 of record NW_028324301.1, on the reverse strand, counting down.
TGTCTAAAATCAGTAACTGTCCTACCTCCTACTGAAAACATTCTTTCTGATGAAGCAGAAGTCACAGGTATAGCCAAGTAACTTCTAGCCAGACCAGCTAGCAAAGGTAACTCATTTTTATTTTGCTTCCACCATTCTAAAGCATCCACATCCCTTTCAGGTAAGGCCATAGTCTGATACTTTTCAAATTCAAGCATCAAGGGTGGCTTGAGCTTTGATTGGCTAGGCTGTGAAGTCCCAGGGCGATGCGCTGAAACCTGCCTCCTGTCTTTCAAAAACTCAAGGTCCACTGGATCCATTGTTTCGTCAAGATCTGATGTTTCTAGCGAAGTATGATCATCAACCAATGACTCGCAGAACTGGATTGTGGTTGGGTGATTGTCAACCAATTCCTTGATGGCGGCTTCCCTCCCTTCCTCACTGTTTGCAATATTTTTGAGTGTATATCCTCTATAATATGGGTGCAGAAGTGAACCCACATTATAGTATTTGACTCCAACGCCATAATTAGGTAAACCCTTCTCAAATTCTTTCATGAAGTTGTGTAGGCACTCTGCAACTTGAGGGTCACGCTCTTCAATGTCATTTATGGTTCTTTTGCAAAGCAAGTGGAGATTTAATATGTCTTTTTGAACTTTATGCATAGTCACTAGATTTTCAGAAGACCAGGAATCAGAGCATCGCTTACATTCTGCCAGAAATGGTAAAATGTTGTAAATACTAATAAACTCTAACTCATCCGGAATCAAACTTTGAAGATCTGGTTTGTTTAGAGTTTCTAGAGCAACCAGTAAACCAGCCTTCAATCTGAGGATTGACTTAAGCATCATAAAGTTAGAATTCCATCTTGTTACAATTGGCTGAATGATCTTTACTGGTTCTATATTTGCTTCCACGCACGCTTTCTTGATGTCCTGCCAGTCTAATGAACTTTGGTGGGTCCTTTGAGCAAGTCCTTTACATTTCTTAATTATACCATTGATTCCTTCTGATTTTTCTACAGCCTTTGTTAAACAAGTGTTGAGCAGATGATCGGCACAGGTTAGATGATCACTGATCTCTTTGCTTTCCGTGATTGCTTTCTTCATGTTGGCTGCAGCATCAGTAACACCCACTTTGTAAAGGTCTTCCCTCTGAAGACCAGGAAATTGAGAAATCATGTGGTCTATTCCTTGTGCAAGCAAAACCCCTGTATGTCTCCCAATAAAGTTTTGGCAATCCAAAGATAAGTTTTTGAGTTCAAAGTCTTTGGTAACATAATGCAATGTAAGGGAGACGAAGGGATCACCATTTCTTGCAGTCCATCCATCTGTAGTGAAAGCTGCCATTTCGCAATGCGGGATGTCTCTCTCAATTTGCATTTTTACATCACGTCTTAGATTGCGATAAATCATTGGTAGCTTGAATTTGGATAAGGTGGTTGGACTTTTTAGGTTGGCTTGTGGACAAAGATAATTCAGCAGCATTTTGAAGCCAGCAGTTTCAATAACGTGAAACGGGAGGTTAGAGAGAACTAGTGAAAGGGTTAGGATGGTATCAAATTCCAACTGTTGAGCACTTTGTGAAGGCCACTTTATTGTTTCAGTAAAGTCGTCCATTTTTGTTTGGTGACTTGATGATGCATCATGTGGGAGGTTATCAAGCCTTTTGTTTTTATTAATAGGACCAAAATATCTTCTTATGGTACTGGACTTATCAGCCTCTGCCTGAGCATTCCTCTTTTCTTGAAATTTCTTCTCTTTATTTTCGTTATCGACTTTTTGCATCTGGTAAAAAGATAGCGGATTGCAGGATCTGAAATAAAATAGTGGAATTATATATGTTTAAAAGGATGCGAATTACAATGTTTCAGTAGTAGATAGTTCATAAAAAATAAATACATGAACCACAAGACACGTTAGTGTTTTTTTAAAAATTCTAAATAATTTTTTTTTTATCATGTTGCATTTTACCATGGACATATAAGAAATGGACGTGCAACCTATTGTTTTTTTTGCGAACCATGCTCGTTGCGCATAGTTAGAAATCTTTTGTTTTAAGCAATAGAAATTAAATTATATTAAAGTCTGTCGGATTTAACGAAAATTTTTGGACTCGTCTAACCAGTCATTTCAACTTCCTCTCATTTATTAAAGATAACAGCAAAAGAACCAAGTTTTAAGCTTAATTTTATATAGATAGACATTCTTAATAGCTTAAGAAATAACGCGGACAATGAAAAGAAATTGAGATCATTTGCTTGACTACCTTAGTACATGTATAACTTGAGATAAAATAAATAATACAAAAATCAAATTGTTTTGTAGCTACCTAGAGCACAATGGTTTCATGTCTAGGGAATTACTCCATCTATTATATTGCTGTAGACATCCAGTTTATGAATATTATAGAATTTTCTATTTTTATGTTTAACAACAGAAATATATACAGTAAAGGATAAATAACTTATACATAAAATGAATGTAAATACAATAAAGAAAAAAATAATTTGTCACAGTTTTAAAGAATTTAGCAAAGTCAATTTATGGCAAACCGCAAGAATAACTAAGTATTTAATATTAACATAAAATGATTTACCAGCTATATATAAACTAATTTTTATTTGACAAAAACAAATGGGTTATTATGAGCTTATTATGACAATTGAAATAATATATGAAATATGAAAAGCGAAAACATGAAATATCTGACCGCATTTTGCAAGATAATTATAAATTTGAATAACTTTTTAAAAGGTTATGCTTTATCAAATGAATTATAAAAAAGTCTATAAGAAAATACACCTACTAAAAAAATAATGCATTAAGGAATATAAATTATGGAGCTTATAAAGTAGCCGAGGCAAAAAATGGCGACATGTCGGAAAAAATACTAAAAAAATACACAAAATTAAGGCTGGTGAATGAAGGACCAAGGAGTTGAATGAAACCAGATCTTAATAAAAAATTTAATTTAAGCTTTTTTATACTTCGCTATACTTTTTTTAGTCATTTTAAAATTATCCATACAGATCTATTTTATCATTGACAGACTTTGTTTACACGAAAAAAGTTCCCAAATTTACAAATATTTATCTTGAAAAAATGATGAAAATCTGTTCGTGCCGACAACTAATTTCCTTTACCTTGGTGTAATTTGTTTAGTAATTTGTCAACGCGTGAAGTAGTTACTTTATCCTGAAGTACAGTCTTATTAAACAAATGCTATAAAAGTTTAAACTAATACCACGTGATCAGAGGTTCTGTTTTTAAACTGTGGGCAGCCATTTTAATAGATTTTTTTGTTGACTGGTGAAAATTTAGAGTTAGGGCCTCTTTATATGGAAAGCGGGCTGGCTCGGCAAACGAGCCAGCCCGTTTACCGAGATCTCGACGTTGTCCTTATTTCAACTTAATTTTATTTTGCGTTTATATGAATAAACAAACTAGCCCGGATCGCTATCCGGGCCAGCTCGTTTATTCATATAAACGCAAAATTTTTCGAAGCCAGTTTTGGCCTCTCAAGAAGGCGGCGGATACAACGAACGGCTATATGATAATCAAATTTTATATCTTAAGCTCAAATATTGATAAGTTTCAAATAAAAATCTATTTTTTTGTTTAGCATAAGACTTTTTCATAAAAATAACGGAATATTACATAATTACATAAACTTCAAGTATAAATATTTTTTTATTTAACAAAACATATTCTTACAATAGCTTGTTGTATGTTAACTTTCTGCTTTTCGTTTTTTAGAATAAATATGAGCCCATAATTATGAAAATGGTCTAAGTCATATTTCTTATTTCGAGATATTTAATGATTCGCATTTGAATAAATTAAAAATTCCGTATAACGTTGTAATTACAACTACTTTTTAAAGGTTCATTTTTGACGATATCGTAAAAATTACATTGAATATATTTAGTTTAAAATCATGTCGTGTGAAATAAGTGATAAATTCATTTTTTTTTTTAATTTTGACTTAGACCACTTTCATAATTATGGGCACATATGATAAAACACAGATTCTCAGTAAAACTAAGTAGGAGTTTTAATTTTAGTTTGTTTCAATTTAGTTTGTTTAATAGTAGTGAAGAAAAAGTATTTGTTTACTTGTGCAGAAATCTCAAATTTAAAATAATTAGCATTTGCAATATAACTTACGTACCTTTTAGTTCTTAACTACCCAATGCTTGTGCTAGAAGCAGGGGCCTGTACAGGAATTTTTTTGGATAAGTCGCAATTTTAACCCCTTCCCAAAAATGTTAAATTTTAGCATCCCCCCCCCCCTTCCTCATTGAGAAACGCATATATGAGGTAAGACGGCTTAGTGTATGTACAAACGTAAGTCCGAATTTAATTTTTAGTGTTTAAAACCCTTACTTTCTTTTTATATTGTTCAAAATGCAAGTAATTAAAAAGATACACAGCTTTGTATAAAACAATTGGGGATGTCCATTGATATATTTTAATATATGCTTGTTGTTAACTGTAGTCTTCTTCTCCTGATGATAAATATCAAAAGAATTTGACTAAAACTTTACTAAGGGTTTAATTGAAATGGAAGTCCGGAATTTGTTCTCAAAGAAATAGTAACTTTTATTTTTTTTAAATTAACAAAAGAAAATATTTAAAAAATGAAGTACTTTATAACTTAATAAAAAAGGTATGTCCATTCAAGTTTTTTATTAATTTGTTTAAGTCAAAAATTAAAACAACCTCCGTTTAATATATAAATCATTTTTTAATAAACTTTAGACCGTTCTCGATTTGAAAAGCGCTATAATAAAATACCAAATCGTAAATCTAACTGTTATCCCAGATTAATAACTTCTTACCATCCGTTCGAACAATTAACCTTGTATAGTTTGCTTAATTATTGCTTTAGTTTGCTATAATTATTCGCTCTGTTTGCTTTTATCTACCGACGCATCATATTTATTCAAAATATTGAAGTTGTGAAAAAATATATAAAGATACATATTTTGGGTATGTCCAGCGACGTAGCAGACATCCCCTAGACACGCCCTGAGAAGGTTAGTAGCACAACTGCATGTTGCGTTATTGAAAATATAAAATTTGTCAAAATTGTAGGTAGACACCACTGCCGCTTACCATTCAGTTGTGTTATCAACCTTCTAGCACACTGTATTGGGTAACTAAGAACTAAAAGGTACATAAGTTATACATAAATATTAATTTAATCGTAAATTGCACATAAAAAAATTATATCGAATATTTTGAACTTTAACATTTAAATTAACAATTTCTTTAATTGTCTAATTTTTTTAAAATCATTTCATTTCTATAAACTTTTTAAAAATTTGTTTCATTGTCTTGTTTTTCTTTCAAAACTGTTTAATTATTTTCTTTCATATTACAATAGTCTTATTAGATGTACATCGGTTCACCGCTAAGAGCTCTGATCGCCACCATCTTGGAAGGCCAATTTTTGCTTCAATATTTTTTCGAAAACAACAATAGAATACGCTATCTAGTTATATTTTGAGATCAGTGGTTTAAAATATACTAAATTATAGTAAGAGTAAAACACTTACTTTAAATGAGCTTTAACTCCACTGGTGCTACCTTGAGACAGCTTAATCACTTTTTTGCACTTATTGCACTCAGCAAATCCTGATTTTCTGCCAGAGCCAGAGATGTTATCCTCTTCTCTGTCTAGCTTGGTAAAATAATTCCAAAGAGACATTGTTTCTTGAAAATGGTTTGATTCGGTAGTGATTTTGGTATACTAATCAGATCACTGAAGAACTTTGAGGTTGTTAGTCTTTCTTGACTTTTGTCAAGCTTATATAGGAGACTAATTTAATTTTAGAGGGTAATTAATTATTTAACAACTATCTGACTTGATAAAAACAAAGTAATTTTTTACCATAATAATTACCGCTTATACAAACTTTTATCACAATTTACCGAAATTACCGATTTTTACCGCTTTTACGCAGTTTTACCGTATTTACGCAATTTTACCGTTTTTACGCATTTTACGCATTTTTACCGATTTTACGCATTTTTACGCAATTTTACCGTCTTCTGTTACAAGAAAGCGTAAAAATGCGTATTACGCATTTTTACGCTTTCTTGTAACAGATGATTACGCTTTCTTGTAACAGAACGCTTTCTTGTAAAAATGCGTATTACGCATTTTTACCGCATACGGTAAAAGTGCGTAATACGCATTTTTACCGCACTGCGGTAAAAATGGGTATTACGCATTTTACCGCATTTTACCGAAATTTTTTTACCACCGGTGCGGTAACGCCGATGCTTACTTTGTTAGCTCACACCACGGTATTTAGAAAAGAAAGAATGACCACCGTTTTTTTTAAAAAAAAGTAGTTTACCGAAACTTGCTCTTGTGATTCGCTGAGCGAAACAGGCGATTGAAATGCTTCTAAAGTTTTAGAGTTTGAGGGTATAACATTTTAGTAAATGTAATCGTGTAATAATTTCTTATTTTTGTCCCTCTATTTTTTTCTGAAACTAAAGTCAATTATGGGCTAACAAAATAGGCACTGCAGGCCAGCATTTTCAAACCCCTTGCTTTAATTATCTCGCAATTTGAAGACAGCGTTTTCCTGTCCCTACCGTTTCAATTGTGATTACTTTAAAACTGAATAACCTTTACTAAAGTAATTTCGTTTAAAACATTTTTCTTTTCGTGATGTAAAAATCATTAAGTTGAACTTTCAATTGTGAAACGCATATGAATTGAAGATGATCATTCATCTTCAATCTATTGACCATTCGTGACATGGTTATAAAAGATCGTCTTTAACGTTTTTATTGCTTAAAAATTATTTTTTTTATTATTGAAAAATTTATTAAATTGTATTACCGAAAAAAAAAAACAATCAATTTTGCAAACATTTTTACTAAGCAATTTTTCACACACAAAAAAATCTTTTGTGTCCAAGTTACAAAAATAGTTTCAAAATTACGTAAAAAACCAAGATTTAATATTATAGTTCATTAAGGTACTCTGTTATTTAAAAAAAAATATATCAAAAATTTTGAACATATATTAAAAGATAAAATATAACTATCAAATAATGATTTATTTGTTTTCAACCACTCAATACTTGTTGTTGTGACTACCAAAAACATTTTATTTCTCACATTTGTTTGGAGAACTCAGAGAAGATGGCATTTGATAGAGAAAATGGTCAGCTATATCTTTCAAACTTTTATTGTTAAACTCAGGCGTACCTTTGCGCTCATTATGCATACTTGAATTAGAGTTGTGCCTAACACTTGGCATTGAATTATGATGGTTCTTTATTTCCAATGCAGGGAAATTTTGATTTGGTAAAGTAGAAATATAAATCTGATTGCGAAACTCATATGTTTCTTCAAAAGATTTTGAAAGTAAATTACAATCTTTGAATGGTGCAGAATCTTTATCTGAAAAAGGAAGTGGTGATTCGTCTCTCAAAGGTAAACAATGGTGAGGAAAATCAAAAGTTTTGTCAGGAGAGTGCATACATGGAGAATTCTAAATTTAATTCAAAACTTTTAAATATAAATGAATAATTTGCTATTGAAAAACAGCAATTATAACTTACAACAAAAATCAAGAGTTATTAGTAAAAAATAGTTGTAATTAAAAAAAAATAGAACTACTTAATCACAAGATTTAAAAACATATCTTAATGTTTGAATCTTTTAGTTTACTTTATAACATTCAGAAACATATTTTCAAAACCATAATGCTATGAGGACATTTTTAAAATAATGATTAAAAAGTTTGCATTATTTTTAATCTCTGTTATTTCATTTTTTAAGCAAATCTTTCTTTCAAGTCAGTAAGCAAGAGTTCAATCAATTGACTATATTTTAAAATAAAAATCATTTGTTTTAAACCCAGTTGGCATAAAATTGAGCAGTTAGTTTATCTAAGAAATGTAATACATACATTTCTTAAATAAACTAACTGCTCAGATATGTTAGTAATCTAAAAAATTACAATCGATCTTTACTTCTAACTTTGAAAAAAGACAATTTTATTAAAGTGTTGAATTTGTCTTGCTCAATTTTAAATAAATTTAGTTTGATACTTTACCTCAACTTAAACTGATTTAGCAGAGTTTTTTTTGTATTAGTTGTAAAATTTTCCTTTCATACATGTTTATCATCGAAAAATGCTTGAAACTGTATATAGTTTGTTATCTAAAAAAACTTTACACTTTACTATTTTAAAGTGCAAGTTTGATACGTTCTTACAAAAATGTTTTAGTATTAACTTCCTATTTTTTGGAAGTTTTACACACTAATAAAGAAAAAGTGTCATTTAAAATATTGTAAAATATTATTTTAATTTATCTTAAAACAATCAACCTTACTTGTTAAGCAAGAGGTCAATCAATTGACTATATCAATTGATTGAACTCTTGCTTAACAAATAAGAGTTCAATCAATTGATATAGTCAATATATTGATATAGTCAAACTTAAAAACTTGAAACACAAGAAATTTAGAACTGTCTATACAATAAAATGAAAAAACATGAACTGTCTATACAATAAAATTTTTACACTTACAAATCCAGATTCAGCATGAACTAACATGTCATAAGATCCTATACTGACTCCAGTTGGGGTTAATTGACTAATATGATCATAGCAATTTTTTAATTCAGAAGATTTTTTTCTTCCCTCATTACTCAGATGATCATAACATCCATCAACAAATAACTCCTGAGGTGATTCTGCACCTGCTTCAGAAGAATTACTGTGTAATCTTTTAGATTCATTATTATTAAATAAGAAATCATAATCAGGAGGCTTGTACATAGATACAGAACTTGAACTAGTTGTTGGGGTTAGGTTTAAATGTTTTGAAATTGTATGTGAATATCCAGTGTTACCTTGAGCATTCTCAATAGGAGGGCTTAAATTAAGCCCTAATGCAGCTGAATGAAGCTTATCATAAGTCTGTGAAATTTCATCATCTTTTAAAATCTCTAGTTTTTTTTCTGAATTTATAATTGCTTTTTTATTTAAGGTTGCGTTAACAAATTCATCAATTACATTAAACATTTCTACATCCTGCCCAATATTGGTATAAAATACAAATAACCCTTCTCCCATAGGAGCTTTACGACCTGCTTCTATTGAAAACTGACATTTTCCTGAGCATTCATAGTTTCGAATGGTAGTCAAAGGCCACATTGATAAAATAGCTCTTGAATCTTGTAAGGCTAAAGTTACCCCCCATTGAGTAAAGTGCAATAAACATCTTTGTTGTGCTGCACCAATTTGTTGCATTTGTTTATTAATAACTCCAGACACCTGAAATATACGTCCAGATATAAATCGACTTAGTTTTGTTTGCATTTGTATTTGAATTGCCCAAAGATCAATAATTTTAGCATTCTCAATAGATAAAAACCACTGCTCTTCAAAATTATTTACTTCCAGTGCATATTCTTTCGCCTTAAAGTTATGAAGTTTAGCTATTCTATATTTTGGAAATAGCTTTAGAATATTTTTAGGAGTGAAATTTCTCCAATGCTCTTCTTTTTTAAAACATGCTAACAAAACTTTATTAGAATCTTCGAGTTCTCTGTAAAGTACAAAATATCTGTATTTCCATTGTTTTCTTGATTTTAACTTCAAAGCAGGTTTGGAAGAATCAATGTTTACATACAACCATCCTTGATGAATAACTTCATAATCCATTATCAAAAATTTTTTAAATTGTCTGACGGACTAAAATATTCGAGAAAAGAAATTTATTGTGCGATGTCTGATGACCAATTACCATCTAAATAATAGACGGGTTACAATATCAGAAAACAGATCAAAACCTGGAGCTGAACTACTTAAAAAACTCCTTATAGTTAATTAAACTTCATCTATATGTGTACACTTTTTTATGTTAAAAATATACTTGTTACTAAGTGTGTTTGTAGACGAACATTGTATAGTTTACATTTTTCTATATTTTACTTTTTTTACTACTACGTCAACGCAGTCAGAAAGGTGAGAAAACGGCAAAAATTAAATGACCATCAATTATAAACATTTGAAACATCAACACAGGCGTTTTTGAATCAGAAAATTTAAAATTATTAGAAATAAACTTTACGCGTACTTAAAACGCGTATTATGTGATATTTACGCGTGCAAAAAATGATTTAATTTAAAAACTTGGATTCATTGATCTCAAATACCATATGATAGAATACCAGGTATTTTTTAAATAAATTTTACATGTACTTATTGCGTATACTACACACGCGTTTGCGTGCCGGAGTCTTACGCGCACAAAGATTTATTAAAATAAAATTAATTTAAATAAAAAGATTTGGGTTCCTCAAACCAAAACAAGCACATATACTAATTAAAATAAAAAACTTGGATTAAAAAAACCAAAATGCTATATTATCTTAACATACTTCTCTATGACCAAAACAAAAAAAGAAAAAACTATTATCAGAAAAACAGCTTTGTTTTGTTATTACGTCATAAACAAAGACAAACATCAGGGGAAAATGTTTTTCCACTACTCCTGTTATATCCGCAAAGATCTCAGCATTTTCAAATGCCCTTCTGGCATTATTTGGGCATATCAACTGTAAGGCTCAGCTCTTTTCTAAACCTCTGTTGAATATTCTTCTATTTTTTACTGACGCTTTTTCAGACGAGGATTTGACAAATTATGTTTTAGCATCAATCTTGTATCTCAAATGTAAAATATGCTCAAATGATCTGAGCCAGCAATTCAGAGTAGAACGCCCAAAGATAAAGCCTTTTCATTGGCTGGTTTAAATCTGATCGATGCTGGATTATCTATTATTAGAGCTTAGCTCTACAAGCATTGCATGGATTGGAAGGATAGAGTGTAAGAATGAGAGTATTTCCCAGCAAGCACACAACGTTGAAACATTGCGTGCTTGCTGGGTTACCACATTACCATCAATGTAAATCTAGTTTGAACTGAAAAGTGATGGTTGTATTAAATTTGCATTCTGCTACTTCTAACTTTACCTCAAACTCGACCAGTCAATTCATTTCAGCTTTAAGATGTTCATCTTCATTTCTGATCAACTCTTTCGTTTCCTTTTGATATTGAAGATGTAGGGTCTACAATAATGTGTACTATGAGGGCTTCTTATTCAACCATACTGTTTTCTTCATGATGGTTAATTTAAGTGGAACAATGGCTAACTTTGCTCGTTAACTTGGACCTCGCTAATATTTGTATCAGTATATTTTTGATGACATTTCGATAAAAAAAATTTTGATTTATCATGATACACGTGTAAACAGCAATATAAATAACCCTTTGTAACAGTATTCATTACAGGACTAAGAACTAACTTAATGTATTATGACGAATGTTTTCTGTTTCAGATATTAACATACTGCTACTATTCACTGTTAGAGACTCTTTTATATAATGAGTTGTATCATACGGTCATGTAAAATTCATTCTGATATTTTCTGCTATACTTTATTGATTTATTTACAATTTTATTACAACGAAGGTACGCTACAAGAAATCTATGTAAATCATAAACAAACACTCGATCATTTGCTATCTTTATGAAAGGATAAATCGGAACTTCTTGCTTCTCAATTGAAGAATAATTTTTGATAGCAAACCTCAAATCTTTTATAAATTTCTTTATAAAATATTTAAGGTTTGCTATCATAAAATGTTCTTCAACTTTATAATTTAAATTGCATTTATTAAAAATGCATCTGTTCCAGTAGCACACACATCAAGGAAACAATGTTAATGGTGCTATTTAATTAGGTTGTAAATGGGTATGTATAATGGATTTACAAAGCACTGCTGCTTCCTCTCTTTTTGTAATAGTCATTTTGGTGACGATCATTACGTGACTCGTGAGGCATTTAAAGGCAATCTATGAATTTGAAAGAAGCAGAATTAAAGCAGAAAGAAAAAAAAATCAGTTGCCCGAACTTGCACAAAGTCAATATACAACCTTATAAAAAAATTCATATGTGAAGTTTCGTTTTAACAACTTTTCACACATTTTTCAGACTACATTAACATTATAGAGGTTATTTGTCGTTACTCAAAATCCAACACTCAAACACTCAAACAAATAGTGCTAATTTTCAAACTTCATAAACTAAAAATGAATGATTTGATGGCCTACTGTCTGAATTAAACGTTTGAAAATAAAACTTGCGTAAAAAATAACGAACAATAGTTGATTGCTTATATTCATGATGAAAAGAATTTAGTTCCTACCATTCAAGAGTTGGGAATTAATCATGGTAGCTTACTTGAGGCCCTTCTACTTGAGTTTAGTAGGTTGGAGGGTCTATATCATGAAAATATCAATGAACTAGAAATGATAAATCTCAAGAAAGCTCTCAATATTTAAAAGTAAATTTAAATTAAAATTGATGAAACATTCAGAAATCTTCTTAAAACATCTGGAACATGAGCGAACTTGGTTGGATCAAAAATTAACAGTTAACAGAAAAGACATTTCATCAGGTGCAAGTAGAAAGAACAAGGACTGGGAAGATCTATGTAAGAGAAGCAATGGTAGCAACAAATCAATTGAATTCAAACCAATTCAAAAAGTTGCTTACTCATTTAAATAATAAATATTATCTTGTTTAAGGTTGCCAAGTTGACTGAACATCCTGCTAAAGCATTTGCATTAGCTTCAATAAAAAAAGCCTCTGGAAATCCTAACAAAAAAGATTTTTTTATTGTCATGAAAAATGCAACAAATCCTGGCAAAGTTAAAACCATCCAGGTTGGCTTTCCGATAAAAACGAAGACTAAAAATGCCTTAAGCTTAAAATTTTCTGATAAACAGTATCAAATTATCAGAAATTTATTCATAATACAGAATGCAGATATTTATCCATCACTTCATGAAATATTATCCTAGGGTGTAGTTGTTACAGAAATATATGTTTCAACTTCTCAGCAGAGTATGTTGAAACATACTCTGCTGTACATATAATTATATTAAATAGCACCATCAATATTATAATTATTTTAAATAGCACCGTCAATATTGTTTCCTTGATGTGTGTGCTACTGGAACAGATGCATTTTTAATAAATGCAATTTAAATTATAAAGTTGAAGAACATTTTATGATAGCAAACCTTAAATATTTTATAAAGAAATTTATAAAAGATTTGAGGTTTGCTATCAAAAATTATTCTTCAATTGAGAAGCAAGAAGTTCCGATTTATCCTTTCATAAAGATAGCAAATGATCGAGTGTTTGTTTATGATTTACATAGATTTCTTGTAGCGTACCTTCGTTGTAATAAAATTGTAAATAAATCAATAAAGTATAGCAGAAAATATCAGAATGAATTTTACATGACCGTATGATACAACTCATTATATAAAAGAGTCTCTAACAGTGAATAGTAGCAGTATGTTAATATCTGAAACAGAAAACATTCGTCATAATACATTAAGTTAGTTCTTAGTCCTAAATTCAATCTAATGGCAAACCAATGAATCAAATTCTTGTATTGATGGTCTGCGGGTTATTAACAAAATGGAAACACCAATTGCTTATTTTTATTGCAATAATTCCATGTGTTCAACCAATTTAGCTAGGGTAGTACAAATAATTAGTAATCAGGTTGCTACTGCTTTGAATATATATGCTTCTGTCAAACTATTGCCTGAAAATGTTTTGGCAATAGCCTTTTTCATTGAAAATGTGGATATTTGTTTGACATACTGAATTCCAAAAGCAGATAAACCAACACGTTCTGCTTTAACTCTAAATAATAAGTTTATACAACAACTCGAGAAATTTGAGAGTTTGGATTAAGAAGTGGCATTTTTGTGGTGCTCACAGTCAAAAAGGTATATCCAGCCATTGGGGTTTAGATGTCACTATTTCAAATATTATTTATCTCACAAACGAATAGCTTTATGAGGATTTCTTTTATGTTTGCACAGCTCAATTTAATCAGAACTGTGGTAGAGAATTTTTTTTGCATTAATACGAAGTAAAGGAGTTTGGAATGACAGACTATCAGCAATACTATTCAAATCAGCAAATCAAAATGTGTAAGTACTCCTTTCAATAGAACAATCTAATTCTAACTGTAATAGTCTCCTAGAGTCAGTCTTCTCTGTTGCAGTTACAATTGACTTAATTACAAACATAGTACTTGAGAAGCAAATCTCTACAAAAGAACAACTGATTTTCAAAAAGTGATTTAGTTTTCTCACACTCAGTTAAAGATTTTGAAATCAATTGCTGATTATTTGATAAAGAAAGTTCGAATTTGTCAAAAATGTATTTAAATTCTTTCAAGTTTGACAACAAGTGAAAATAATTTTTTTAATACTGATTCTTTTTTACAAAACATGCTTCATAAAATGGAAACTGTTTTTTTAATTCAAATGAAAATTAAAACTAAAAGAAATATCATACAACCTATTGAAATAATAAAAAATGATTGGAATTTTACATATCTTTATAATGAACATGTTGATCATGACTTTTAGTTAAAAGAAAGTCTAATTAGAAACTTTGTTCATATGAAAATATTGTTGGTGAATAAAAAAAAGTGTTCATATCTCGATTATAAAAACCTTATTTTATAAAGTTTTATAATCGAGATATGGCACTACGAAAGAAGACTTACAAAAAAAAAAAGTTGGATCGTATTATCGATACTTAATTTTATTTTTAAGTTATTTTTCAAAAAAACGTATTTCTTAAAAGTTTGTTTTTTTTTCTCAGTATCATTATCTATTTATTTACTATCTAAATACGGAATATATATTTAAACAAATAAGAAACGAATAAAGTGATAATATGTGATTACAAAGATTTATGCAAAAGCTCATTTACAAATATATCTATTTATATCATTACAAAAGTATATCAAATTATGATTAATGCAAAAGTTGATATATTTCATTAAGTTACGTTTAAGATTATTTGCTCCCGCAAGACATCCCATAATGCTTTGCGCCTAAAATTACACTAATTTATCGGGAGTTGGCAGGTATTGGTATATGCTAAAAATCATATTTTTTTATTATATTTGGAATTTTAACTTGTGTAGATTAATTTACATTATAACGCTGTAAAGAAAAGAAGAATCGAAAAATTGCTACGTAGATATCATCCAAATTACATATAATTTGTAAGGTAAGTATATACCAATTTATGATTTTAAAGCGGTCCCCAAGAAAGCGGACAGAATTTAGTAGCAAATAGACTTTGATTTGATTTTTTCACAATGACTTCATACATTTACTGTGAAGACACACGAATATTTTTATCAAATACCTGTCTCTGTTTCCCAAATAAGAGCAAATTATTTGTGAGCCAATATCTTAAAACATACACTGGTCCGTTTAAAAAAAAAAAATTGGCAAAAATGTACATTATATGCATGTCTTCCATTTGAGAGAAAATTATATATTTTACTAATAAAATTAAGAAGTTATGCATAGAAGCAAATTCGTGCACCATTCAATTGATTTGAGTTAAATGAGCTTGAAAAACATGAGAAGTAACAACAATCAAAAGAGAAAAATGGAAAATCATCCGGTAATTCAATTGATTAGCGACTAATGATTACATCAATGTCTGATGATTAATCTTCAAAATTCGTTTAAATATTTATAACAATTACTTATTAAAAAATCCAATCTTAAAAATTTTTATTCATTTTACTAAATTGTATTCATTCAAGACGCAGCGTTTTAAATGAATACAATTTAGTAAGACCAATCATGTTCTTTAAATAAATTTAGTAAGACCAATCATGTTCTTTAAATAAATTTAGGATTTCTTTTTGTTTTTCGCATAGGTTCTATTTAAATACTTTTCTCTTATAATAATATCAAATTAAATTTTTTAACAAAGGTTCTCAACGTTGTGCTTTATTAAAAATTTAAGGTTTGCTTACAAAAAATTTCTTGAGAGGACCATTGTTTGAAAATGATTTTAAAAGTTACATTTTCTTGTTAAAAATGTTGTACAACAACCTCTGGTTTTGCTTCCTGCCCATTCTCCGAAAGCATTTTGCTTTGGTTGATTTGTGGAACTTATGCGCATAAAGAATAAAATTAACTTGGCGCAAAAGAGATATTTTTGCCAAAGTGCTGTTTTTTAAAGTACAAAATAAATAAGAATCATTCTTTTGATCATGAGATTTTATTTTTTGATCATGAGATTTTATTTTTTGATCATGAGATTTTATTTTCAAACAAGTTGTGTCATAAAGCAATCTATCATTAAGTATGGACTTGCACCTTATTTTGTTTGACATTAATCATAAAGAACACGACTTATTTCTGATCTTATTGTTCCGTAAGATTCTGAATTAAATATAAAATCTATGACAACACCTATTGTACCAAGGACTTTAGTAATACGGAAAAGGTTGATTTTATGACATGCTGCTACTGAGATAAATATCCAGCTTTTCTGCTTTTTTCGTTTTGCTGTTAATTTAAATATAATTGTATAATAAAACTGCAGTTAACTACAATTTACGATATAACGATACAATTTAATGATAAGTACGCTTTTAATCTCAACTTAAATTTTTTTTTTTCAAACTCTATAGTTTATAATAAAAATGAATAAAAATCAGAAAAGAATATATACTTATAATCCATTTTTATAACCGTTTTATATTATCTGAAATGGTATGACTGGTAATATTCTGTTATAAGACACCATTATCACCAAAGAAATTAAAATTTTCTACGATTCTCCTTATCTAGATTAAGTTTGTAATTTTTCTTTTATAAATGTTCAGAAAATCTCAAACCGAGGCATCTTTTGAGGCGAATAAAGCATTCTGAAATATTTTTTAAAATCAATTTTGGAATTTTAAAAATACTTTGAACAATGAAACCAATTAATTCATTAAGAACTATTTTGTTCATAACGCTGGCAAAAAAATAACAAATACAATTTAAATTATCTTGAATTATCTTAAAATTGACAAAACTCGATTGCTCTGTCCGTATTTTTGTATATATGTACAAATATATTTATACACGAGTATACATCTTCCATCCATATTTACAAAGCAGTGAAAAAGATTCAATATTATTTACAGGAAAAATGCTACTTACTCCTAAAATCCTAGAAAAATAAAACAAATTTCAAAGGATAGTGCTTCAAATAAAATATAAAAGACTGGTCCGGCAAAAGTTGCTTTGATATTTTAGTATTAAACAAGCGTGGCACGTGACCTTTAAGAAGAATAGAAAGAAATTTCTCTTTATAAGCTCAAAGTTTTAGTTTTTGTTAAAAATATTAAAAAAAAAAAGAAAAGAAAAAAAGATAAGAAATCACTAGGTTACTTAGGAAACTCGCATTAAAATGATTCGAAGCAGCTAATTGGCATTAACAGCTCTCCTTAAATGATGTATATTGCTAAAGTGAACGCATATGGATCCTTCCTCCCCAATTCTATAAGACACTTCACCCGGATCAATCCATATAGTAAACTCTCTAGGAAGACATTCTAACACCCACGTTAATCCTGATGATTTGGCGGTCTTTTCGATTAAAGACTCTCCACCCTTTTGATTAACTCGTAGACAACGAAATGCACTACCTTTTTCCGGATAGTCAGGATACCAATGCCCCGTATATTCTGTTCGCAAACATTCTAAAAGGTTGACTTGAAAGTCCTCTAAACTTTGCTTATTAGGTATTTGAGATTTTTGAATAAATCTTGTAATTATGTTGACTCCGGCTTCAATTTCTTGCTCCATTGGCTGGTAGAATTTTTCTACATTTTCTTTGTCACTAGAAGAAGAGGAACGCGTTATTTTACAGTTCGTTCTCTTCTTAGTTTTTAAGGGCGGCGTTATAACGATAGCTTTCCGCGTAGTTTGAATGTTTGGAGTCATTTTTTATTAGTTATTAACATGTGCGTTTATCTATTTCCTCTCAGCCAGATATTGTCAACAGCCAAAAATTATACCACAAAATTGTTGAATACTTTTAAATATATCTTTTATGTCTCTGCAAACAAAGTAATAAATTGAATACATACAAACATGCATGCATGCATGCATGCATACATACATACATACATACATACATACATACATACATACATACATACATACATACATACATACATACATACATACATATCTGTGTGTATACAAGCATACATATTCAATAATATTTAATCATTTTAAAAAGTTTTTTTTTAATTCTTAAAAAATTTATACGAAACATATTTTTATTCTCAAAACTTAATAATGAGCGGCATACATTTTTTTTTCTATTTTTTTTTTTCCTTCTGAGCCGCACGAACTTGCCCGATTATAATCGTGCAACAAGATAACACTATTTAAATTTTAAATGGACCACTCTATTCAAAGTTTATGACAAAAAAGTTATGTTTTCACCCTCCACAAACAAATTATTGAGTCATTTATGAAATAATCCGTTCAGTCATTTATTGTTTAAGTCTCTGAGAAGAAGAGCAATTTGAATCCGAGCACTATTTTAAAAAGATATTTATAGCTTATAAAGTTTGTTTACCAAAAAAAAAAGCAATATATATTTTTTCACATAAACAAAAAAAACTCTCCTCCTTATGAATTTTGCGATAAATTCTTCTGCGATATAAAATTTTTTTTTTTTCATCTTCTTGTCTTAATAATAATGAATTTCATAATCAGTATGTTATGGTTGAACTTCGTATTTATAACAAAATATTCAGGCGAACCTCTACATACTTCATTATAAAAAGTGGTAGATATTTAGGAATTCTTTTAGATCAGAGATCAATGCACTTATCCCTCGTATTTGGAAACGAAAAATAAGAATATAAAGTGGTAAAAAGCGTACAAATATGCCTAAAACTAAAAAATCGGTTGAAATTCATAACTTTAAAATTGTCCTAATTCTGAATAACTTTCACATCCGTTTAGCTTTCTATAATTCAAGACGAATATGTTTAGAAAATATAAGAACGACAAACTCCCTTAAATGAATTTTTATTACAAATTTTCATGCATTTCTTAAAAATATCACAAATACCAATTCATTTAACTAAACTAACTTACTAGAAACGACATCGAGATTTTTTTTGCCAAAAAAAACTTTCAACGCAAAAATCTACAAGACAGGTGAGTTTTTGCATACGAATCAAAAATGACGTACATAATTATCGCGAAGCGAAAACTTCTTTATGAATTATAGGATTTCCGTATCATTCAAAAAAGCATATTCATTTGCTCGCACAAGTTCCCTTCAGCAAATAACACAAAGAATTATATTTATGCAACAACAATGTATATTGAATAATTTAAGAAACGAAAGCTGTCGTTAAGAAAATCAAATAACTTTACCTGCAGTTGCTGAAAGAAATGTTAATCAATTTTCTTTAATTTTTTGTAACAAGTGTTTCAAATTTCAAATTAGCGTTAAGATTGGAAAATTATTGCATTATAACTTTGTTAGTGCAAACAAAAAAACAATAAAAAAAAAAAAAAAAAAAAAAAATTATATGTATATAAAATGTAAAAACCCCATATAGAATGAAAACTAGCAAATGAAAATTGAAAACCATCACATCTAGATTTCACTTCAAAGCTCAGATATGTAGAACTAAAATGTTTTAGCCGATGTAATTAGCTCAGGTCGAAAAATAAATTTGTTTTCAAATCAAGTCTTCTTTTGCGCACGGCTGGTGGTTTATGCTCAAAGCATTTTCACACATTTCTTTGCGCTGTGAGAACTCTTCGTAACATCGACCTAAGATAGGTAAACTCAATGATGACGATAATAACAATCATAAAAATAATATGAAAATGATAATCATATTGATAATAATAATGATAATAAAAAAATTATAACAATAATTAAAATAATTAAATAATGATAATAATAATACTAATAATAATAATAACAATAATAATAATAATAATAATAATAATAATAATAATAATAATAATAATAATAATAATAATAATGATAATAATAATAATAATAATAATAATAATAATAATAATAATAATAATAATAACAATAATAATAGTAATAATAATAATAATAATAATAATAATAATAATAATAATAATAACAATAATAATAATAATAGTAATAATAATAATAATAATAATAATAATAATAATAATAATAATAATAATAATAATAATAATAATAATAATAATAATAGTAATAATAATAGTAATAATAATAATAATAATAATAATAATAATAATAATAATAATAATAATAATAATAATAATAATAATAATAATAATAATAATGATAATAATAATAATAATAATAATAATAATAATAATAATAATAATAATAATAATAATAATAATAATAATAATGATAATAATAATATCACCAACAATAAAACAAAAATTATTTAATAGGAAATTCAATAACAATAGTATGTATATGATAAATATATCTTCCATCTTCAAAATAACTGTTTTAAAATGTGGTTACAGAAAATTTTTTTACTGAATTGCCAAAACAAAAAAAAAGATTTTAAGGTATTTATAAATTATGAAGGCAGCTAATTGAAGCATTCACAGTCTAAATTTAAAAATTGCGCTTTTAAAAATTTTTAAACTTTAGTATTTAGGCACTTGCTTGCGTTCTTACTTTTAATACCCATAATAAACTTCCCTGACAGTATGCATTAACAGTTTTTTTTTTTTTTTTAAATTTATATTTTTATAAACGATTTTATTAAACGATCGATTTCATCACACTTCTTCGCTTTCTGTTTTATTCTATTAAATTTGGATAATGAGCGGCTCAAATCCTACTTTTTGTTATAATAAGTTTATTTTGTGTGTCATCAAAATAATTGCCTATCAGCTTTACGCTGTTTGGTTTTTACATCATATTTCAACTGCCCAATGACTCTTATGCTACATATATGTACAAATTTTTAACTTAACCGTTTGACTTGAAAACTCATTAAAGCGAGAATAGTCGATTGTTAATAAACGTTATGCATTATTTCTTTTATTGAATTGTACGGAAAAAGAATTATATAAACTTTGTTATAAAAAGTTTTAGAGTTGTTCGGATTAAATATTCGCCTAATTAAAAATAGTTTTTACTGAATCAAACTTTTGCCAATACATAAAAACGAAGGATGTTTTTAAAATGAATTAGTAGGGATTTAGATAATAAATAATTTAAAGGAAAAAAACACCATTCTCAAACTCTATTGCAACCATTCGAAAATGAAGTTTTTCAATTGCTAAAATCCGAAAGAAAACTTTGAAGAATTTAAATGAAAGAATGTTAAAGATTAATGTTTTTTTTCTAACATCTTCTAACTGCCAGAAAGCAAAGTGACCATCAGGTTACTCTCGGCGATATTAGATAAAAGATGGTTAACTGAGGTTTATTTAAAAATCAAAGCAAAGTTATTTTGTGAATTCTGATTGAAAATTTAACTGTTTAGAAAAAATTGTTTAAGAAAGTAAATTAAGAAAAAATTACCTACATCAATCCTTTAAATTATATTCAAACCAAATTTTAAGTTTCGTTGCTTTGAAAAGTTTAATCTTAAATAGAAATTAACTTTAGAAAAATAATAATTTATTAAAGACAACCATTAAAGATCAGCAACAATTAAAAATCAAACCGTATGATTATTGCGTGCTTAATTTTTTTTTTTTTAAAAAAATCCTATTCCAAAGCAATTTTAATTCATTATTAGCTTAAAGTACGTGAAATATTTTAATAAAATAAAAGTAATAATAAGTTAAAGATTAGACAGACTAAATTTTTGATGATAGTTTTCGATGAGCAAGACTTATTTTATTTTTACTTCTTGATATTAAAATTATTTTTTGAAATCTTATTTTATATATTTCTAATTTAATGTTTTGTTTTTTTTTAAATATAACCTTTTGTTTTCGAAAATCCTTTTCATTTAATAAGGTTTTTTCCTAATAGTTTTTGCATTGTTTACAAACAGTTCTGGCAGGCAGATGAAGTTGTTTTTGTAGGTGCCAAAATGAAAACAGTGATGATAAAACTATTGTTATTCTCAAATATTATTTTGAATTTATCTTATAGTAAGAAATATTGTTAAATATTGGCAAATATTTAACAGTTAATTATAAAACAAATTATAGCACCTGGTGTTTGTCCCAAGAGCTTCTATTGCTCGATAGTTAAAACTTAATTTAAATAATAAACATTATAAATAAGTTGTTAGCCGCAGTCAATGCAAAACATGAAATAGAATATATAATTCGACTGCTTTGGGCAATAAAAATATTTCGTTAATGACATTTTTATTTTTTTCCCCTACAGAAAAAAAAAAAAAAAAAAAAAAGATGTCATAGATGTGATAAAAAGAAAATAAAAGCAGTTTGGAAGTTTCTCAGAAAAAAACTTTTGCTGTCTAAAAAAAGTTTCTTAGCCAAAAAAAAACATCAAAATTTTCCGAAGAAATTCGCAGCTTTTTGACAGCACTTTTTATCCGTAGAATATTTATTAATAGACATAGCTAAAACTTCTTCAAAAGTGTTTATTTCAAGAATAAATGCTACTTTCGAAGTAATCTGACAGCAAAAAATGCAAAGTGTAGTCTGAACTATGATATATTTTTAAACATTGTTATTGTAAATATGCGGAAGTTAATTGTTTTATCCCTTGATTGCCTCATACCTTTTTTTATATTTCAAGAAATGAAAACATTTAAGCAAAGCAAACTGTTTAAATAACTTTTACATTTAGAACTTGTTCTAATTGCTATGGATGAAAAAGTTTACCCATAGTTTTTGTGTATTTTTAATAACTTCGTTTTCGATAACTTTCGATACTTTGCGTTTTGGTCTTATCTCGGAATTGTCATATAACTGAAAAATTTCTATAATTTAAATTATAAATATCTCGACTTTTTTTAAAATTTTCAGCAATAAATTTATGAATTTCTTTAAAATTCCCCGTCATTACGACAAATTTTTATTGTTGTAATGAAAAATTTTAAAAATAAAAACAACAAAATTCATACATCCGACAACTACGATGCATAT